>NC_080672.1:107001097-107601097 GCF_030247195.1 Topomyia yanbarensis | reverse complement strand
TTAGCGTTCAAAGATAATTGTGAAAGAATACATAACTTACTGTAACATCATCGTGGTATGCGTACATTAATATCATATTATTAATCCAATGATAGTACCAGAAGATATAATCGTGACATAAGCTTTCTTGCATTCCTGATCGGTATATCATAAACATAACACAGAGAGTAATTTATATCAACATGAGATATAAATTTGATAGCTTTCTGTTATGATGTTCTGATCGGGTTGAGATTAATATCCGTTTTCACTTATAGCAACAGTTCAACGTCATGTGCAGTAGGTCAAAGTCGAATTTGTTTAAACTCAATCGAAATTATTTTTTCCCGCTTTATAGGAACTTTTATTTTCTTTGGCTGATTAATTTCACTGCACGCCCTGGGCCGGATATGCTTGTGAAGATCACATTAGTTCGCTATTAACATGTTATTTTCTGTTTGTTGCGAAGAATTTCAATATCCATCTGGAAAAGATATTCATCTTCGCAGATCCCCAGAAACCTTTTTGCGGCCCCCTAGGGGTCTGTGGACCCCAGGGTTAGAATCACTGAGCTACATAATTTATCGTTGCGATCACAAATCTTCAGCTTTGTCGCGGGAGCGGCTTTCTTATCGCACTAAATACAATCTCACCGGTACTGTACTAACAACGCCTGCATTTGAATACTTGGAACAAGTTATTGCAGGCTTTTCACTGCCAAGTTTCTTTTTGAATATTTGTTGTATATATCTACGACCGAACAGCAGACCACACCTGTACAATGCCCACTCTTTTGCAGATCAACAAATTTTGGAAAAAGCTGGTACTTCAGACAGTGTACTCATTGTAGATGATTACAACCTTCCCCACCTCAGATCTCAAATGCATGTATAAAAATGCCACAACCGAACAGAAACGATAGTCGCTGAGGGATGGTGACAAATAGTGCATTCGGCGAGTGTATAAGTTATGCCCAATGCAACCTTCGGACAACCCCTCGACGTTCTGGAGTTTGTGAACAGCAGAAAACGCGCTGGTGGTATTCCCGTAAATGTTTATCTCGGGGATGTCAACGTGCAATCCACAGCCGAGTTCGTGGACCTATTTGCAGAACACTTTCGCGGGATATTCATATTTTAGTGAATCTAGCAAATTTGTAGAATATATTAAATTAATCAATAAAGGTTTTCAAAAAAAAAACAACAATTTCGCCTCGAAAATCAGGTAATAGTTTACAACTTTGCCGAAAATACTCTCTATTTTTTATTTTGCTCGGGTACTCTACTTTCGATTCAGACTCTCGCGCCAAATTTTGTAACACGAGCACTCGTGCGTTTTACTTTGTGCAATACAGAGAGTCTTTAGTATACCTCGTGATCCGCGTCATTTGGAGCACTACTTTCTTCTGCAAACTCGGGCAGTAGATTATGACCTATTGGATGGGCTAATGTATATGTCGCAATTCTACCACCTGGCGGCGCTAGTGAGTATTATTTTATTTTCGGTCTACTGTATCTAAAGTTTTTGATTTTTTCTGTATTCGGCAATGTTGTTTTGGAGATCGAAACCTACGAGGTGGTATGCAGAATAGTTCGAGCTTCTGCCACTAGGTGGCACTAGTGAGTATGCAATTTTTGGCCTACTGTATCTCGATTTCCTGATTTATTAGCAGGACGGTGTCTTCGGTAAAGCTACACAAGAGATAAAATCCTACGAAGGTATACATTGAATAGTTTAGGATTCTGCCACTAGGAAGTGCTAGCGAACATGCACATTTATGATTTCTGAATCTCTAGATTACGACTATTTAAAAATTCAGTGTCGTCACCAGAGCTGTTGATTCAAGAAGCTCTGGCACCAGGCAAACATGTGAGAGGCCGTGCGATGCGTGAAAAAGTCCTAACAATTTTCATTAACTAAGCAGTTTTAGAATCTTGACTACATCCAAATCGTTTTATCATTTTTTTAAATATTTTATTCAGTATTTAAGCGACCAAAAAAGTAAAAGTAACGGATAACACGTAAAATTGTTTTATTCTATTCAATAGTTATAATCAAGTTTTGATCTCGTGGGCAACTTTGCCGAAAGCCGAAAAATCAGGAAATTGAGATACATTAGGTCAAACAACTGACATGATTACTAGCGCCGCCTAATGGTAGTATTCTGAAACTTTCGCTATACTACCTCATAGGTTTTGAATTGCTTAGCAAGTTCGTCGAAGACACTGACTTTCTAAAAAAATTGGATCTTGAGATACAGACAGCTGAAAAAAATGATATGTTCACTGGCGCTTCCTAGCAGCGGGATTTGAATTATTGATGTCCTGAACAAGGTTGCCGAAGAAAGTTATGCTCTACATGATCGAGATCAAGAGATATGTTGAACAGAATTTTGTTTTGTCGAACTTCCCATATCGCGCGTTCTATTGACCTGACTTTAACAAATAATTTTAGATTTTATTATTGCACTTGAAGTATGTCAGAGTATTATAAAATGATTATATTTTCCTCAGAACATGAGGAATACGTAGTGGTTTGCAATTGATAAATGTCTTTGTAACAAAATGATAACGAAAAATCCAAAAGTGTAAAAAATACAGCAGCGCGAGTGCTTCAGGGTTCTTTACAAAGTTGCAGAGTAATATTATGAACATATCCTACGAAGAAATACTAACTCTAAGGCCTCAAACAGGTGACCTTTGTGGATTGGTCTTACTGTGTGATACTGCCAGTGCAGACAGCTAATATGATTTTATACCCATCCTAAGGACGGACGTACTAAATGAACTGTATACAAGCTTCTCTAAAGTATATTCTTCATCAGACACTCTGTCCTCGCATGCCATGTGATCTTTTCCCAACTGATTCGCAAAACTATTGTTGTTAGTAATTACATATTCATGAATAAAGGAAGGGTAAATATCAAAGGCATGATTGTATTCAATCTCCTTTCGTAATGTCTATGTGGCACTCGTGTATGCTATGGCTTGTGAACTAAGTTCATAGTAATAGCGATTAAGAATTTTCTCATATCTTTTAATATCGGCTACGAAGCCCACGCCTTGCACATCTGCAACGTAGAGTCCTAGTATATACATAATTATCTCGCATAACAAATAACAGGAGACCGCGTCACCACTACAAAATCCACAATTCACCAGAATAACGCGATGATCACCTTATTTTATGAAACCAACGACAGTCGAAAACACTTTATCCGCGTAAATTCTACCCCACAAACCGCCCGACAGAAAATTGTTCAGCTGTTCTTCTCGCGAAAATATCTCGCCACCTTCGCACAATCGGCACAATCGCACTTAAAGATCCAATTGTGGAGCTTCTCGAAATGACATCCATATGGCACGTAATACCCTCCGGCAATTCGTAAAATCACAATGATAACACACACATTCCATACAGCCAGCAGGGAAAAAAACGTTTTCACTCTTCACGTAACAAACGCACTAGCTGTTCATCATTACCCAGTTCCGCAGCTGGCACCGCATGAACAGTATAGGACAGAACCGAGAATAGAGAAGAGATACAGTAAAAAAACCTACAATCTACACCGCCCTCCGGCAGAACTCTGGTGGCCAATTAGATCTTACATCTATTTAAAGCCGATGAGGAACTATATTCGCGATCGACCGCGCGGTAACTATGAGTGACTAGCGGCTATATAGGCGACGACACCCGCGTGATCCTTTCTGCCACACGTACGGCAGGTGAGTGAATTTGGCGAAAATTATACGCTCAACTTTTATAAAGAGGAAACACCCTCGCACGAAGCACCGATTAGAAGCCGGGAGCAGCTTGTCGACACCGTCGGCGACATCGAGCGGGGGGGGGGGGGAGAATTGGTAACGGGGTAAGCAAAGCGGGGGCTTACATGAATGATAAAGTGTCGTTGGGCGGCGGTAGACGATATGTGGGGTTTATTGGAAAGACCATTATTCGTTTTTTCTGTAGAGTACATAACCTATTTTGGCTTTATTAAGGAGCACCATTTAATTAATCACACGGTCTATAATCGATGGAATGCGTAAAATTGAAATCGTAATCTTTGTTTCATTCTTGAGATCCAATATAATGGCAAAAAGTGATCTGAACACGGTCAATTACTCGTGTTTGAGTGCAACGAAAATTCGAATCGAGTGTCCCAATTATCACCCTACTATTTGAGGTAATGTGTTGAACAAAGATTGCAGATGCTTCTCTACCCAACGTCGTCAAATGGGTAAGATGATAGTAGAAGCAGGGCAAAAGTTACCATATATCCTGTAACTTCAGTCGATGTTTTGATGATGACAAAGAGGCAATAAATTAAATTTTGAAAACTTTAGATAGATTTCAATGTCGACCTGAAAACGTTACTACACTTCCTGTCGCCCATACCCTGCAGGTTTAAATAAAATACTTTCAGAAATGCATATCGCATGTAAGTCATTGCTAAAATGTCGCTTAGTAACAAGCACTTTCGGAAACTTGTTAAGCCAGTTCCATTTCAGTGACTGATATGAGCTGCAGGTTGGGTTATTGCCCTACAATACAATACAATAATGCATTTGCTGTAGTTAAATGTTAAATAGTATAGCACAGTTCCTTTCCGCAGCGTTTTCTCATCTCATAAAAAAGATAAGCTTTTTAATGAAAAATTATGACGGTTCTGTTTTCCGTGAACTTCTTCTTTAACTTATTCGAGGACATATTTTACTCTTGAAATAGGTCTCAACGTTAAAAGGTCGAACGTATCGAATCTTTTGAATTTTATGACACTGGGAACGTTGAATTGAGTGCGAAAAAACTTTGACCGGAAACCCAAATGATCTCGTCCTTTCAAATCAATCAATACTATGAAAGCGTAATCTTTCTCCAAATATTTCGATGATTTTTTTTTAAACTTCAACCTGCTTTAGAAATGGGTGTATTTTGACCGATTTAGCTCAGAAGCTTCAGAATAGCCCATAAAAAAGTGGCTCTGTGGTGCGCAGAATTCCCAAAAAATATATAATAATCATACAATCATTCTCAGGATTCTATTTGAATTTATTTCTGATGTAATAATCCTTAGGATCAGTACCGTCTTTACGGATGAGCACACTGCGCCCAGGTCAGGGCCCCGCGATGATGATAGGTGCATAAAATCATAGCAGCTGTCTGCACTTCGCCATGAAAACTTCTATAGAAAAGAGTGCCCAGTCTTTATTCGTTTCGATTTTTTTGGTGATTTCAGATTTAGTTAAACCAGATCAATGTCAAACGCAAAAATAAATGATGAGTAACAGCGACAGACACTCGACTAACCAAACAATCGTTATTCCTTATGCTGCAGCAAGAAATACGTGGCTCGAAAATGATTCATTCTGATTCTAAATCATCTGAAGGGGATTCGTCAACACAATATTGATTAATTTCAAAGCCTTCTGCTAGCGAAGTGGAATGTTTATTGAAAAACAAAATGTGGCTTTATACGGCGTCGGTGGTTGAGTGGTAAGTGTTAAGAGTGTCCGCCACTCACCCCAGTCTGTCTGCGCTTAATCCCAACCGAGGTCGTTAAGATTTTCTTAGTTCTTAGGAAAATCCGTGGTCACGTCCATGTGTTAATGGGCGGTGGCGTCGGTTATTGATACTCCGTGTGGACAGAAGCCGACGGAAAATAAGCGACAATAAAAATGGCTTTTCTGAAGCCACATTGTGCCCAGTTTCATCACATGAGGAACGTGGTACTGCTCACGTTCAATATGTTAAGGATAACACTTTTGTAAGCCCCGTAGTTTAAAAATAAAGATCAATTTTTGTGAAATAAATTCGTTTAAAGACAATTTCGTGTTGAAATCGTAACTAAAATATATTTTTAAAAATTTAAATTTATTGGCATTTTGTTAGTTGGTTTTCGTAGATTGTCATAGCGTTATGTCGGCCCGATTATAATGCATGGTCAAACGAAACAGACAAACAAACCTATTCTGATACCAATTAGTTCAGTCCGAAGTAAAATTGAGTAAAATTAGCGGTATTGATGTAGTTCATATAATGCGTACTTCTAGTATATTATATATTTTTTAGCTTTGGAGATAAATTTTCTAAATTTTTTTTATTCCTCAGTCAATCGTAGACTACATTACACATATATTTATATCTTATAGGGGAACCCGGGGCTATTAAGACCGTGTGGGTAAATTTGGACCCCCTCGAATTCTCAGAAAATCGTTTAATTTCTGACTGTCGTACATATTAGCGGAGCTGCTATTTTGAAACATTAATTTTGACAGATGAATCTACTTCTTTGGTTTTTCTTAGAAAGGAGATATAACGTGTTTCGTTTTTTTACCGTCCTCAAAACAAAAATCATTTTAATAGTAAAACCGTGATTAAAGTAGCAAACAAAAGTGAAAAAGCAACAGGTAAGTGTTCGGGAAAGCTTGAGGCTCCTATTTTATGGAATAAATTTTGTTTGTGTGAAAAAACAGACATTTTCAAGACGCGCAGCACTTTTATGCGAAATGAGCGTACAGGGCTACTCGGACCCCCTATTCCAGCAACCACCGTTCAGTGGATTGCGACTACGCACCCGAATGCACACACCACACCAAAGAAAATACATGATGCGCTAATCGATAGCTGTGACTACCCAGTTCAATTTTTTAACGCGAATAATTTTTTTGCCTCTTGAGAAGTTTCTTCAATAAAGATTTCATAGGTAACATAATTCCATTGTAAAAGAAAAAACCTATTTTAATCCACCTAGCGGTGCAATTGTGCCTTTCTCAATCATGAATCACGAGAATGTGTGCGTTGTTTATATTCATTAAAAGCTTTAATTGCATATATTACATTTCATTATTATACATCACATGACAACTATATACAGGAAAATAAATCATTATTCGAGTTCTAAAATTTTGAAAAAGAAAAAACAGCCACGGTAATATTGAACTGAAAAAAGGTGCGAAATCGGCAAAGTCCCAAAAAGTCGATTTTTATAAAAAAAAATTTTTCGAGATAACATAAAATCTCGACGTTTCATGCATTTTAAAGATGTTTGGCATCAAAAATACGAATTCGATTTCTGAAATTTCATGAGGTCCCCCCTTTGAAAAAAAATTTGAGTTCCGGCTTATATGGGAATTTCATATGTGACCGGACGGTTTAGTCTATATTTCCGGAACCATATAAGCGATCCGTACGAAATTTTATAGACATCTATGGGGATATTATAGCTATCATTTGGGACTAAGTTTGTGAAAATTGGCCCAACCATTTCCGGGAAACTGATGTGAGTTCGTAAATTTTGAAAGATGGCCGCTTTTCCCGGGCACTTCCGGAACCGTCTATGGTGGTTAATGTAGTCAACGAAAGTTTGGTTGGCCGTCGGTGACCTAGAACAGCAAATTTAAGTTGTTTGAGAGACATTTTAGCGAAATTTTTACCTTTTTTGCTTTCATCGGAGTATCGGTTTGAATCACAATTTGCTATGTGATCGCACGCCACAACCTGTAACTCCGGAACCGGAAGTCGTATCGGGATGAAATTAAATAGCCATTTACGGGGACGCAATACCTTTCATTTGAGGCCAAGTTTAGTCGAATCGGTCTAGCCATCTCCGAGAAACCGATGTGACTGTTATTCTGAATTTAGATACTTCCGCCGGGGCTTCCGGAACCGAGGATGGTGGCCAATGTGGCCAAATAGACTTTGAATGGATGTTAGTGACCTAATACTACAAATCGAAGCAGTTGTGGTCATATTTTGGAAAATTTTTCACCTTTATACATTCATTGCAGAATTTATTAAAATCGACATTTTCTGCGTGTTCGTACTTATCACCCTGTAATTCCGGAACCGGAAGTCGGATCAATTAGAAATTCAATAGCAGCCTATGGGAACGTTGCACCTTTCATTTGAGACTAAGTTTGTCAAAATCGGTTCAGCCATCTCTGAGAAAAATGAGTGACATTTTTGGTCACATACACACACACATACACACACACATACATACATACACACATACATACACACACACACACACACACAGACATTTGCCGAACTCGACGAACTGAATCGAATGGTATATGTCACTCGGCCCTCCGGGCCTCCGTTAAAAAGTCGGTTTTCAGAGCAATTGCAATACCTTTCTATTGAGAAAGGCAAAACATGTTTTAATTCACCTAGCGGTGCAATTGTGCCTTTCTCAATCATGAACACGAGAATTTTTGCGTTGTTTATATTCATTAAAAGCTTTCAAATGTATATATTGCATTTTCATTATACATGACATGACAACTATATACAAGAAAAGAAAACATTATTCGAGTTCTAAAATTTTGTAAAAGAAAAAACAGCCACGGTAATATTGAACTGAAAAAGGTGCGAAATCGGCAAAGTCCCAAAAAGTTGATTTTTATGAAAAAAAAAAAAATCGATATAACATAAAATCTCGACGTTTCATGCATTTTAAAGATGTTTGGCATCAAAAATACGAATTCGATTTCTGAAATTTCATGGGGTCCCTTTGAAAAAAAAATTGAGTTCTGGCTTATATGGGAATTTTATATGTGACCGGCCGGTTCAGTCTGTATTTCCGGAACCATATAAGCGATCCGTACGAAGATTTATAGACATCTGCTGGGATAATATAGCATTTGGGACTAAGTTTGTGAAAATCGGCCCAACCATTTCCGAGAAACTGATATGAGTTTGCTAGTTTTAAAAGATGGCCGCCTTTCCCGGGCACTTCTGAAACCGTCTATGGTGGTCAATGTAGTCAACGAAAGTTTGTTTGGCCGTCGGTGACCAAGAACTGCAAATTTAAGTTGTTTGAGAGACATTTTAGCGAAATTTTTACCTTTTTTGCTTTCATCGGAGTATCGGTTTGAATCACAATTTGCTATGTGATCGCACGCCACAACCCGTAACTCCGGAACCGGTAGTCGGATCGGGATAAAATTTAATAGCCATTTACGGGGACGCAACATCTTTCATTTGAGACTAAGTTTGGTTGATTCAGTCTAGCCATCTCCAAGAAACCGATGTGACTGTTATTCTGAATTTGGATATTTCCGCCGGGGCTTCCAGAACCGATGATTGTGGCCAATGTGACCAAAGAGACTGAATGACTGTTAGTGACCTAGTACTACAAATCGAAGCAGTTGTGGTCACATTTTGGAAAAAATTTCACCATTCATTGCAGAATTTATTAAAATCGACATTTTCTGCGTGATCGTACTCATCACCCTGTAATTCCGGAACCGGAAGTCGGATTGATTAGAAATTCAATAGCAGCCTATGGGAACGTTGCATCTTTCATTTGGGACTAAGTTTGTGAAAATCGGTTCAGCCATCTCTGAGAAAAGTGAGTGAGATTGTGTTCGCGTACACACACACAGACGCACATACACACACACATACACGCACACACAGACATTTGCCGAACTCGACGAGCTAAATCGAATGGTATATGTCACTCGGCCCTCCGGGCCTCCGTTGAAAAGTCGGTTTTCAGAGCAATTGCAATATCTTTCTATTGAGAAACGCAAAAATAAAAAATTGACACCTGAATTGCTCCGTAGGGAGGTCCGAATTACCCGTACATTGAAAAAGTAAATATGTAGGGTTTTGCAAATCGCTACCTAGCGCTGCCATGGAGTAGTTCAAATGAATTAGTATGGCACCAAAATGTAGCTGAGGTTTCAAGCCAACAACTACCTTTGACCGATTAATTCTTTCACATCTATCAACCGAAAAGGGCGCCTTGCCTAGGTAGGTCCAAACCGAATAGCCCCAGGTTCCCCTATGTATTGCAATTATCATAAACAAATAATTTTTCTCTCTATTTTTTTTCTCTTTTTTCTCTTAATGTTCAGAATTAAGTTAAAAAGATTGTGTAAATATTGATATTACAGTTATAAAAATAATGCAAGTAAACTGTACACTGATTTCAATCATAAAAGGTGTATCACACACCCTGTGATGCACCTTTTATGATTGAAATATCTAGTGATGAACTTCGAGATCCATTCAAAAAAATTTACACAATCTTCTCCAAAAAAAATTTACCACGCTTTAAAAAAAAATGGGCTCTAACAATTGCAGTATACATAAGTCGAATGACAAAAAATATCACAGAAAAAATTTCGGTAGGCTCATGCAAAAGCACAACTTTCATTAACGGGATTTCAATAAAAAATGAGAATGATTTCAATACCCTTCTGTAATTAAAGTAAAGAGCGTACATTTTTTTTCTCTTCAAGAGAATTGCGCTCTGGACTCCCTAGAAATTGGTGGCATTTTTCTTTTCGCTCTGGTGCTGTCAGTTCAATCGAAGATGGCATCGAAACAGCAAGCACTCTGCGAGCGTGTTGTACGGTTTTACGAAACGCATGGCCATCGTGCAAAAAAGTTTGCGGTAGAACACTTGCGAGACGAAAACGTGCCCGTGAGCACAGTTTACCAGGTCCTGGCATCCTTGAGCGTGGAGCGGAAGGCCGGTAGCGGCCGTCCGGTGAATATAATGACAAAGAAGAAGAAGAAAACGTTGAAAAAGCTGTTCGACAACAAGGACAAGGACGGCCGAAAATATCACTGCTTCCATACCTTGATTCACCGAACCCTCAAGATGGAGGACATCATCTGTCGGAAGAAGACTCGGTCCCCCGATTACACGGACGAGTAGCTAGCGATCGTGAAATCGCAGTGTCGGTGGATGACGAAGAACTACCGCGGGATGTCGTTCGTGCTGGACGACGAAAGTTACTTTCCGCTCTCGATGACCCACATTCCAGAAAATGACAGCGACAAGTCGGCCACATCCCCCGAAACAAAATATGGTATGCTTAAACTTAAATTTGAAAAAAAGTTATGCTGTACATCGCCATATCGGACAGAGGGATTTCAAAGCCGTGGTTCAAGCCGAGCGGTCTGGCCATCAATCAACAAGTGTAGCAGGAGTATCTTGAGAAAATTCTTCTGCGTTCTTAAAGAAGCATCATGCGGATGGGAAGTGCATATTCTGGCCGGACAAGGCGTCTTCTCATTACGCCAAGAAGATGCTGGAGTATCTTGAGCAGAACAAGATACCGTACGTGCCGAAAGAAAGGGACCCGAGCAACTTGCCCTAGTGCCGTACCATTAAACATTTTTTCGGCTTCCTCAGTGCTATAGTGTGCAAAACATAATTGGCGGGCAAAGGATACGAAGCAGTTGACCACCAGGATCCGGAATTGTATCCGGAAGATGGATGTCAGTGCCATCCTGCGCTCTTGCGAGAGCATCGCAACTAAGTTGCGACGTACGGCTGATCAGGGCCCCTTCTCCAATATTCATTGACATTTTTTGAATAATAAACATTATGTCTTTAATAAAAAATACTAAATCCGTTCAAATTTTTGTTTTGTTTTTAACGACATGACTGAAAAATTCTCATTTTTTATTGAATATCTGTTATTTAACGTTTGTTCCTCACATCGAAGAGTTTCCGAGTTATTAGCGATTTAAAAATGTTTAAGTTTATGATATTGAAAAGTTCAAAACATCAATTCAACTTGAAAAAGATATCATATTCAGCAAAATAAAAAAATACGTGCCGATTATTTTTCGCTGAAGAATGCAAAAAACAAAAAAAAATTTCGGTTGTAAATCTGACGTGGAAGGACCCATAAACTAGATCATGACAGTGGAATCGTTCGGTGGTATCTCATGGTTTTATAAGCAATTTCACCTGTATGCACATCAGATCGTGATGTATTTACTATGAATCAGGAAATAGTTGCTGGAGGAAAATTTGATCCATGAACATAATTACGAATCGCACGTTCACATTAACCCTTTTATGCACAACTTTTTTTCTGAACTTTCTGCAAATTCGCGAACTTATTCATGATTACGGTCAAGTGTTAGTTCACGAAACAAACATGTATGCATGAATTTTATTCTGAGTTCACAGAGATGCATACTATATCATTAAAGTGGAAACTTTTTATGGTTTTGGCTTTCTCATATGGAAAGGCTAAAATCTAAACTCTGAAAATCGGCCCGGAAGGACGCGTGTCATATCCCATTGGACTCAGCTTGTCGAGATCAGCAAATATCTGTATGTCTGTGTATGTATTTTTTAATCTCACTCAGTTTTCTCAGAGATAGCAGAGTCAAATTGCCCCAACTTAGTTTCAAATTAACGGTATAACGCTCCCATAAGCTGCTATTGAATTTTTAGTGGATCCGACTTTCAGTTCTGGCTTATGGTTTACCCGACCACGCAGAAATTTCTCTTATAAACTGGTACCACTATGATATCAAAATGATGCAAAGCTTATTAAAGTGGGTGTAAAATTATTTGTATTTGCCAGTCTGGATCAATAATGTCTATCTAAAATCGCTTTGACCACATTGGCCAAATGGTTCTTGATTCCATATAAGCAGGTACTGAATAATGTTCAAAGGGGAACTAAGGAAAAAATTTAAAATTGAATTTTCATGATGCCAAATGTCTTCAAAATACATGAAACGTCGAGATTAGATGCAATTTCGAAAAAAAATGTTGACAAAAATTGACTTTTTAGGTTTTGGTGCATTTTTTCCGTTCTCATATAGAAAGGTTAGGCAATCACTCTGAAAATCGTGAACCCAATCCCGTCCCAATATTTTTTGGATTGACAAAGCGTTTCTGGATTTTAACAGAAGCGTAGAGGCGTCTTAAACTTCCTTTAGATCACCCCTCATTACACCCCCCCCGTCAGACCATTTCTCATACCAGATCCCCAAACCCATCATCTTTATACCACCACTGTATCCCAAAGCATCCCAAATTAAGCTGGGGAACGATTCGTTCGTGGGTTTTTCACCCTCCTCACACACTCACCCCCCGCATGACAACATTAGTAAGTAGGAAGACAACATTGAACTAATGCTGATTAGTATGATATTTTTTTTATTTCAAGTGTTTCACCGTCGACAGGTAGCTCAACAGGTTCGTGGCTGGCGAGCCATTGTGTGTAGGTGCAAAGTGTACTAAGAATGTACTAGACGTTTCCACAATTAAAACGAACATAGCCAGCCATGGGATTATAGTTTGGAGATCTGAGAAAGACACAATTGCCATACTAGGTGGATTAAAACAGGTTTTGGGAAATATTTCGAATGATGGTTGCCGAACTTTAGTATGTAGTTAAAAATGCACTAAAGTATTTTAAAGTATAATACTTATATGAAGAGAGTTTCATCAAATCCGTCATATGGTTAAAATGTGCAAGAAAATTTTGGTCACTCCGAAATTTTGAACGCCTCCCATCGATGGATGGATATCGCACATATAACCGTATCACATATGATCAATAAGTTCAGGAAGCATCAGACAACCAAGTGACATGAAAAACGGCACAGCAGATCCAAAGAAGGTCAGGATAGTTGTGTGGAACCCTCATTATCTCAACGGTGTCCATCGAATTGAAACAGTACAGCGCAGATTTGTTCGGTTTGCCCTTCGTCGATTGCCTTGGAGCAACCCTCACCAGCTACCAAGTTATGAAAGCCGGGGTTTGCTTATTGGACTCGATACATTGCAAGTGCGACGGGATCTATTCCGTGCTATGACGATTTCGGATATTTTGCAAGATCGAATTGACTGCCCCGAGCTTCTCAGTGCGATAAACATGAACGTTCGCCCTCGCGCCCTTCGCAATAATTTATTCCTCCGATTACCTCTTCGCCGGACTAACTATGGAGTAATGGAGTATGGTTTGCAGCGGACCTTCAACAGAGTGTCATCCGAGTTCGATCTTCACATTCCACGTAGCAGATTACAATTTGACTTTTTAAATAGATTAAGAAATTATCATTAGAACCACACTGTGTCTGTTGATATTAATTAATTATAAATAAATAAATTGCTAAAATAGCATTTCATGCATCGACCATACTTGAGATTCAGGATCTGGCAAAAATAATAACAGATTCAAATTGTTTTGTGCATAAACCAAACAAACGGTTTGAACTACACATTGACAATACTCACAATCTGTATAATTAGATACCTACAAAATGGTTTCGCATTGTGATAAGGGTCTCTTCTATGGTGACCAGTGCGTGGAACAAGATGCCACGGTAATTCACTAAATAATTCCTTTCTGGCAAGCGATGTGCAGATGTGGCAATTTGGCTGTTAATCACATTCGGATCCGTTAGTGGACTCTATCGAGGCACAATAGTCCAATACATTTATTATTGCTTTACCAATCGATGATTTAAGGGGAGCGTCTAGTGTAAAGTGCTCAAACCTAAAGTTATTTTGTTTTACGATTTCGAAGGCAAGGCAACAATGGATCTTTTGTGTAATGTTAAGATCTATTTATACATTCATTGTGCGCGAAAAAGAGTAGACGTCCAACCATTTCTACGTCGAGGAGCGCCGTAAAATTATCTGACACAGGAAATTCAATAATTCAGTTTTTCGAAAATTGGTGCCGATAGATTGAAATTTGCGTGTGTTACAGCGAATACGCGCGAGAAAAGCATGTCTGTTTTAAAGAAAAGAAGTTCAGCGTGGCCACCGAGATTGTGGTTCGATACTAACAATTAAGCGGATAATAGAGAAGTCGATTTTTTGCCCACTACACCAGATGCCCCCCCCCCCTCAAGTACAAATAATGTTGCTATAAATGGTGATCCGGTCGTTCACGCAGATGTAACGCAGCTTTTCCAGGCAATACTCCTACGGCCAGCTTTTTGGAGTTTAAATTGTCCTTGATTAGAAAACATTTGTTACTCTCGGTAACCGGCTGCCCAGAGCTTAAAGAAAATTCGAAAACTTAACAAAATCTTGTCATTTTCGAGTCACTATGTACTCGAAAATAACACTAGATAACAAATCTTGCTTTACAGGTCGCTTTCTCTGCTTAAAGCAAATCCTAGACCTGAACCTCTCATTCCGCGACCTCTATGGAAGAGTCGGAAAAATTATCCTTCTCCCGGTAAGTAGGTGAAGCATCAATACTTCCCGTCCACCATATTCTCTATCCTCCCCCGTGAACGATAGAGATAGAGGCAATGGTGATTACCATGTTTTTGAGGTATTATTTTTTAACCCTTTCATGCCCATGTTGTTTGTGGACAACAACGTTTTTAAACAGCTATAACTTTTGATTGAGGCAAGATTTGTTCACAAAAACAAGTAAGGGTGGTAAATGTGACTATTGCCTTTCATTCGAGTATTAACAGTTACAAGGATCAGCTCTAGAACTTAAGTTATTGCAATTAGTCTGATTGGATTCCGACGGAGCAGTGCTGCCAGAGACAGTTTAAGTTGATGACGGAAAATGAATTTTTCATATATCTTCGTTATGTTGCAATATTATTGAAAACTGATAAATCTTATCAATTTGGACTATCTTTCGCTACGTTTTCCACCCAATTAGACTATTGTAAATATTCTTGGAGAATTGTATTGAGCATTGGAAGGTAAAAATTGAACAGCTTCTAACACTGCGAGGGAAGCACCTTTCTTTATGAAAAAAGGCTTTTGATGTTTCTTGACCCCACCGTTTTCAAGGAAAAATAGTTTTGAAACTCTACCTGATCTAGAAAAAAGTTGGGCATGAAAGGGTTAAAGGTCCGGTTAGTATCGTTTCCTTAGCAATTCTTATTTGATAATCTGCAGTGAAACATGGTGAAGTCAGTGTGCAATTCATCAATAGATCATAATAACGCAACACAAAAACAAAAAAGATCATCTATATCTTTAGAATCGCTAACGCGATTTTCGACATCTCTAATGTGTATCATATTGAATGGAAAAATCTCCAAAAGTGTGAATTGATTTGTTTGAACCAGGTGGGAATTTTTCGTCTTGAACTGCTCCCGTGAGTGTACAAATTGATCTGTTTACACGCAAGAGCTGAATTGAGGCAGTAAAGATATGTGCTAATATTTTTCTTTCCCGACAAAAAAATATGGTGCCAAATAGTCGCTTGATTGGCACCTTGTTGTGGATAGTTTGCTTATCAATCTTATGTTTCATTTCCAATAAAACCACAGGTTATCAATCGGCAACGAAAAGTTTATATAGAACTAGCTAATACCCATCGCGCGTTGCTGCGACTTTTAACGAAATAAGAGTATGTAACTTTTAACGAAATAAGAGTAGTATGGGTAGTACTAACAACCAGCGTTGCTAATGTTCCAGATTTATCTGGAATCCTCCAGATTTTTCCCAACTGAACAGACATTCGTTTAAGCCAGACTTTTAAAATTTTGCCAGATTTTTCCAGATATTCTGAATTTTACGAGGTTTCCATTATGCCAGATTTATCTGGTACAGCCAAAGTTTTTCAAGCCTCCAGTCAACAGTGAAATCTCTTATTATAACAGATTTTTAAATTATAGAAGTTGTAACAAACGAATTTTGGAAATGCTGGCCATATTCCATTAATACACGCTCTAAAAAGCAAAACGGATGCAAAATTTCGATGAGTTTTGCCAGACATTTTTAGTTGAACTGCCAGATTTTCTTCAAACAATAGTGGCTACCATGCTAACAACTTGAAAATACTCAAATCTTTGGAACAAACCTAAAATTTCAAGTCTGTCACTCATGTGTTTCGCATATACAATATGCGAGTCTGAAATCGATGCAGCACGATTTCATTTGCACAAACGCACCACGAGTGATTCTATTTAATTGTAATGCAAGGGTGGACGGAAAAAATTGTTCCTAAAATCGTGAATAAAGTGCATGAATTTTGGAACAACCACGTTTTTACGTTACGGAAGCAGGACCATGAACAAAAATCATGGGTTTTATAATTATGTTCAATTTCCCTTCAGTAACGCCCACGTAACACTTTTATTAGCGGAAATATTAAATTTTGTTTTGTGAACTTATGTCATGTTTTCAGTCATGCCATTACCAAATCGATTTTCTGTACGTGAATTAGTAAACAGCTTTATGCACATTATTCATAAAACCAAAGGTTGACTTATGATGTTATTCAAGATTTAGGAACATTAGTTCATTAAATCAAAACAGTCTACATACTTTCTCATGAACTATTTCACGAAGCTTGGAATTTTATTCATAAAACCATGGAATCCTTGTGAACTAATTCATGATTCCTAATACATTAGTAATGATCCAATATCAGTGCTCATGGACTAGTTTACAAAATCATCAAATATTATTCATGTATTCGTAAACTGGTTCATGATTCCTAGTATAATAGCCACGACTTACCATTCGTAGTCGTCAAATAGTTAATTATGGAATTATGGAATATTATTCATGTATTCATGAACTGAAGGTAACGACTTATCATTCGTGCATTTTTTATGCATTCGTGAACTGAATCCTGATTCCTATAATAGTCACGACATACCATTCGTGCTCGTGAAACAGTTCATGGAATCGTCAAAAAACTTTCACGTATTCGTGAACTGATTCATGATTGGTAGTACAATAGTCACAACTGACCATTCGTGCGCGTGAAACATTTCACAAAATCATGAAATTTTATTAATAAGTTCGTGAACTAGTTCAAGATTTATAGTAATTGATTTACGATCTATCTGCGTGCTTGTCATGTTTCGAAGATATTCCTAATCATTTTCAATTTCATGCACCATGGTCATCAAATTTCCACAGGAAATATTTCACAAAATCTAGAAGAATCATTTTTGTTCTATGCACCATTCCATGAAATGTCATATATGTCCAGCTGCTAGTGACCAGCAAGAGGCACGAGCTGTAGTTATCAGAAAACTATTAGGACCTAGAACATCGCCATTCATTTGATAAGGTTCAGTGTGATGTCTTGACAGAAAAAGAGAACTGCGCTGAGCACCAAAAATATATTATAGAGCCACAAATCGTGTTCGTGGTATAGTTCATAGAACAAGATCCCGCTTATTAGTCACACATTTATGTTCCTGTTTATATTGTTGCGATACTTCGAGTCCAAAAACCGATAATAACTAAAAAATAATAAATCGCGATAAGGCGAAGAGAAATTACGAATATCAATAAAACTGCTGATGTCATGAACATCAGTTACATCGCTCTACGTGTCAAATTCGAAAGTAAGTTCTAGAATGAAATATCATGATAACGAGCAAATAAATTACGAAAATCGTGACTAAGATCCTAAAATCAAAAACATAAATCATACTTTTCGAGACAAAAATATCAAAAATCGAGACTAATATCTCGAAATCATGAACACAAATCACTCTACTCGTGACTAAAATATCATTATAACGTGAATAAAAATTATGAAAATGTTGACGATGACCCTGAAATTATGAACATAAATCACATTGCGCGTGATTAACATATCGAAATTCGCAACTAAGATCCTGAATTCATGAACATAATTCACTCTACTCGAGACAAAAATATCACGATCATGTGAAAAGCGCTTATGAAAATCGTGACTAAGATCCTGAAATCATGAATATAAATCACATTACTCACATAAAAATCGTGACTAGTATCCTGAAATCATGAGCATGAATCACTCTACTCATGACTAAAATACAACGAAATAGAAATTACGAAAATCGTGACTATCCTGCAATCATGAACATAAATCACGCTACTTTGATAAAAAAAAATCCGATAGCAAACTCATGAATAAAAATAAATCACGGTAACATGATGAGAAATCACAAAGATCGCAAATAAGCTTCTGTAATCATGAACATCATTTAACTGTCGGCTGTGTATTCCCAAATTTTGAACAAGGATCACAACAAAAACTTAACATGTCCAGGGAACAACCATAGTAACTCTACAAACATTCGAATGTAACGCCATGTTTATATTCGACGCGAACTAGTTTTTTGGAAACATAAAAATGGTTTCGTGAATATGAGGTTTATTATTCACAATTTCAGGAACTTGGTTACGGTTTTCGTAAATCCTTCAGTTCACGAAATCGTCATCATGTTTTCATGAGTTTATGAACGGATTTTTTTTCCGTGTGTATACTTCGAAAATGCTACAAATCTCTAGTAATGGACCTCCACCCTATGCTTATCTTAATACCCAATTAGGCTAAAAGCGTGAAGCCGACCGTGAATGCAATTTAAAAAGAAAATTTGGGTCCTTTAAACAGTAATTTTCCACTTGTCAACGTGTGGTGGTTTATGCTCCTGCTGTAGTACGTGAGGATTGTCCACCGGCCAATACCTGTAGCAGTTATTCCTGGCAGAGAATACGTGTTCAGTTGGTCAAATTTATAAGGCTTTTTATGGGTTTTAATCTCACGCTGTCGTATTGAAATTGATGGCTTATTTTGCCTTTTATATTTACTTTCGAACAATGAGCGATCGGGTGATAGTGCTATCTTTTTTCCCACCGTTCATGAGAGAACGTGTGTCTTATCGAACGATTAAAGTTGACTTTCAAGTAAGGGTGAGAGTTCTGGAAGAATAATCACTAGGCTACAAAATTAAACGCCATACCACTTATCTGGTGAACAAATAAAGGTGAGATCTGCCGGGTGCTGAATAATAAGGAGTTGGCAATGTATGTAGGTTATAGGTTCCAATTTACTCACTCACACTGCAGCTAGAAGCAGGGCACACGCAGTTCTCTAAAACAAGATCATCTTTTGAACAGGAAACTTTTAAACTTTAATTTCAACCTAGAATAGTATTTGTTGATAGTGATGGAATATAATTGCTGGTATGAGAAATACGTAAAAAAATGATCAAATTTTTTTGATTTTCCGCAATTTTGTGATTCATTCAGATTGATCCAATCCATTGGCAAACATCGAAACTATCCAAGAATGAGTAGCAGGGAAAAATTCTTCTTTGTGAAAACATAAACAATGAGAAAAATAAGTTATTTCGTTCACATTCTTTCTGTTTGATGGGGTTATACTGCACCAATGATGCAGACATCGGAAAACTAACATAGCATGGTAAACTACAGACGACTGAGCAAATAGCGCGAATGCCGAAAGAGATACTAACTTAATTAATGTTCAGCAGAGTACCTGGGAGAGGTCGTCGACTTCGGGGCAGATCCCGTACTCGCTGACTGTGTGCAATATAGGAAGACGTGTATGCGACGCCTAACCAGTGGGCAAAGTATTTACCGAACTGTTATCTAACAGCCTTACGGAACACGAATCACCTGAATCAACAACCCACTTTCTATGATGCAAAAGTACACACAAATCTGATTCTGCTGATGATTGTTCGTTTAATCATTACCTCAATAGACGATGCGTATAGGTTTGCCCGTGGAGTGTCCTTCGCGGTTGCTGGGGTGAGTAGCCGCCGCCGTCGTCGTCGTCGTCGTTTTCCAGAGACGCACTATCGGGGCCAATGCTGGCGGAAGCAGTGCTACCACAAAGGCGACAGCACGACACCACCCGGACGCTGTCTGTCAGCCTCTTAGCCGGCAGCAGCTGGTGGTACTGGCTTGGTATACCATTGAACTTGACAGTGATCGCAACGAGCAACGTGTTCTTCTGGTGGTACTGGCGCAAAACTGTATCCAACAGCATTTCTGCATCCAACCGAAAGAACAGCACTGCATCACCATTAAAATGCACAACTGCACGAACTATCGATAAAGTGAGCGGAAAACTGCTGCACCCGTGTAGTTGGTTGGCCTTCGAGTTCGATAGTAAAGCGCGGTAAACCGGTAGGACAAAGTGACACTTACTCTCGCTCGAGTGGTTCACTATTAACTGATTAGGGACGAAAAAGAAGAAAAAACACGACTGCGAATCGTGCTGTTCATTCACGGCAGGTTAAAAGCGGTGTCCATATGGAACATACATAGATGTGGAGCATGTGCGGAACTGATAACAACCGATCACGTCATGGAGTGTGACGTATTGGCGTGTGCGCTCGCAGGATTGTACCAAGGAATGATCGTGAACTTGATCGAATGGTTGGCTTATCGCATAGCACGTTTCGAGTCATGTGATGTTTTGGCTGTTTCCAACACCGTGGTGCAGTGTTGTTTTGAACAGATCAGTATTTAATTTTGACTAGAAATGATGCTACATGGTTTGGATTGGTAATACTACGCTAGTGTCCTACGTCTAAGAATCTTGGATCGTGTTATTTGTCCAATCGCCAGTCTTGTAACAGAAGACTAGTGAGTAGACCAATGATAATGTTGAAGTACAGTAGAACGTTCATTTATAAAACTGTGAAGTCATTTGCATTGAAATCTTAGAACACTGTAAATTTTCCATGAGTATTAGTTTTGGTTCGTTACTTTTTGCAGTGTAGTTTTTGAAATTTCGGTGAGATTTTGAACCAATGTCAAATAAGCAACAAGAACGAGAAGAAGGAAAGGACCCAACTGCCCTGGAAACATTAGCAGATTTCTTTACAGCTTTATCACTTTGTACATAATGTGTAAATGGTTTGGTGTTCCGTGACAGTGGAGAATCTATTTTTAAATTTCCAGCTAGTCCATAAAAGCGACGGAAATAAAGTGCTAATTGCAGATTGAACTGAATAAGAGCAGTGCGTGTTGATACATCGTCGTTAGTATGCTGTGTTGTTCCAATAGTGTAGGAAGATTCGCATGCTTTTAGCAGTACAACTCTGAAGCAGTTTATAGCTGTAGTAGCTGGTTCTTGAGTTCTTCCAGATAAATACCGTTGATGGCCTGTACATAATAGAAAGCAAATTTTTGAAAGCCCGTCGAGTTTACCAGTTGAACCAAAATAAAAAAGGTATTGCTATGCGCATCTTAAAAAGACGAGACCGAAATGAATCAGAATCTATTTTCACAGTTTTGCAACAATATTTGCTGTTCAATTTGCGATTCATGTTCAGAAATAGAAACGAGGCTAAATCGGGAACGGTAGCTGTTATTTCGGAAACATTATTCATAACCACATTGGAAGAATAAATAAGTCTGTTTGACTTATTGATTGTGGAAACTTACAACCAATCGTCTTAGAGACAAAAAATGAGTGGATGGTAATGTAATGATTAATCTTTTTGTTTCAAATTTTGAAGTTGTTCGAAAGTGTAAATTGACAAACCCAATTCAACCCTTGCATGCCCGGCTTTTTTCTAGCGCTTATAGTGTTCCAAAACAATTTTTCCCTAAAACTGTTGGCGTCAATAATAACGAAAAAAATTTTGTTTCAATTAACCCATACCCCGTGCAATATGCCATATGGCATCACCATCGACAAGTGCAATTGGATAACAGCATACCATTACAGCTCTCAAATAAATCAAGTGTTCCGCAAGGCAGTAACTTAAGACCCTTGCTGTTCGCAATATTTTTAACGATATCGCATTGCTTTTGGGAGCTTATTGCAAATCTCTTCGTTCGCACTTTAGAAGATTGGTGGTACTGAAACTGCGAAATGGAACCCAGAGATCCCCTAGAATTGTATTTGGATCCAACGAACCGATTGCCGCATGCATTTGTGCATTTACCGCCGTGGAAGAGCTCTTCGAATTTGGAGAACCGTTCAGCCGCTTTGCCCAAAAAAATGTTCCCAAAACCGCTAATAAAGCGCCAGAACATTCAAGTTTTTACGTTTCGAAAACGGGACTCTTTTATAAGTGGAGATATTTGTTTTAATTTTGTGAACTTCAGTCACAGTTTCCGCCATCGCATCACCAAATCAATTTTATGTACGTGAACTAGTTCATAACTTGGTGAACATTATTCATAAGACCCAAGGTTGACTCGCAGTGGCGTAGCCAGAAATTTGGTTTGGGCGGGGAGAGGGGGGGGGGGGTTGATGAAAGTTGTTGATTATTCGTTTCGACTTCGTCTCATCAGAATCCGACACTAGCTTAGTGACTGGACTAAGATAGTATCGAATTGATGCCAGTTCCAAAAAGAACGGAAACACTCTTTGTGTTTCTCGGCAAACCCCTTGTCCTTTTAATTTTTCAATTTTTTTCAAAGCCAATTCATATACTCCTTTTTTTTTCTTTTTTATTAACGACTTATAGTGAGTCAATCTTTTTCCTTTTTTTATTTTTTTATATTGTAACGACATATAGTTAGCAAGGGACTGGAAGGTGAAGTGTTTTTCAAATATTAAGAGCCATAGTACTCAAGAAAGAACATATGAAGTATTCATGTCTTCAACAAAGTTGTTTGAAATAGCGAAAACATTGTTGGAGACCTTAAGTCTCGAGCTAAATTAGCTTGAAGAGTAAATTCTCTATAATTGCTTCTACGAGGATTAACCGCCAAAATTATTTTATCAGAAGATTTATTTAACATCGTTATTTGACATGTGAATGAATGTGATCATGACCGCCAAAAAATTATCGAACATTTATTTTACTTTTCTTAATTATTCAAGCTCACAACTTGACAAAGAGTCCTAGTACCTAGTACACGAAATTTTACAACGCCATTCAATTCAGCACTCGAATATACACCATTGATAGACACTAACATGAAATATATTGAAATTTTGATTAATTCCAAGCCTGCTAAGAGGCTATTCATATAATTGCTAATACAACAACAATCAAATGCTCATAAAAACTGATACTGACCTGGTAGAGACAAACTGTAAACGTAATTTTTCATTATTTTCTATCTAGTTTCTGAAATATTATTCTTTTTATTAACCATTTTCCATTTTTGTCTCAACTCAACGCAATCTAATCTACATTTTGAGCAAATGTTGAAGTTTTCGGTGAGCAAGTTTATATTTTATAAACAATCAACCAATTCTAATTTAGCTTCCCATTTTAAAACATGCCCCTAATCCATATTTTGGAACATCTTTCCAAAAATGAAC
The DNA here is from genome assembly GCF_030247195.1 of Topomyia yanbarensis. NCBI lineage: Eukaryota > Metazoa > Arthropoda > Insecta > Diptera > Culicidae > Topomyia > Topomyia yanbarensis. The sequence continues at coordinate 107,577,368 of NC_080672.1, read as the reverse complement.
TCATAATTTTTTTTATATTCAAGTAATTTCACAACTACAGGATTTCGGCTAAGAGATAAGTTACAAGATCCCCTCTCCACAATTTTTTAAAAGTACTCATGATGCTTAAAATAAGGTTTTAAGATTTTGTAGAGTATTTAACTAAATAAATCAGCATCAATTTTTTTTTCTTAATCCAATTAATGTTTATTTGGGGGGTCCCTGTTGACTCCTTCTCTAGGACGAACCATCAACCGAATTTGTGTCGATAATGCTGCCATTCTTGCAGCAAATTCCAAACTGAAAGCATCTTGTTCCCCAGGTCCAGATGGTGTTCCCTCGATTTTTGTCAAAAAGTGCATCAGCGGGCTTCTTGAACCACTTCGGCGAGTCTTCGAGCTATCACTCACTACTGGTACATTCCCTTCCTGCTGGAAAGCAGCGCACATGTTTCCAGTTCATAAAAAAGGAAACAAATCGAACATTGACAATTATCGGGGAATCTCGTGTTTAAGTGCTGTATCAAAACTGTTCGAGCTGGTTGTGTTAGATCCTATTTTCTTTCACTGCAAACACTACATTGCAGATGACCAACACGGTTTCATGCCTAAACGATCGACAACGACAAACCTGCTCTCATTCACAACATATGTAATGGATGGATTCGCTGACGGATTGCAAACCGATGCTATTTATATGGATCTATCTGCGGCCTTCGACAAAATCAACCATGATATCGCAATAGCGAAGTTGGACAAACTCGGCATTCATGGACAACTTCTGCGCTGGTTTCGTTCCTACCTCGATGGAAGGCAACTCCAAATCAGCATTAAGGACTGTCTATCTGCACCATTCTTCGCTACATCCGGCATACCACAAGGAAGCCATCTCGGTCCAGTAATATTCCTCCTCTACTTTAATGACGTCAATTTCACATTACAAGGACCCCGCCTTTCTTTCGCCGACGACATGAAATTTTTTCAACAAATACGGGATAAAACCGATGCCGAGCTTCTTCAGAGGGAACTGAACAGCTTTAGTACGTGGTGTGATCTAAACAGAATGGTTTTAAACCCGAGCAAATGCTCAATCGTTACGTTCACGCGGAAACGCCAATCGACTCAGTTTAACTACCATTTCTTCGGCTCGAGCATTCCAAGACACTCTCACATCAAAGATCTCGGAGTCATCATGGATTTGGCATTAACATTCAAACCACATACGTCATACATCGTGGATAAGGCATCACGACAGCTTGGGTTCATCTTCCGAATAGCGAAAAACTTCAGGGACGTATATTGTCTTAAATCGCTTTACTGCGCGATGGTCCGCTCAACGTTAGAATATTGTTCAGCTGTTTGGAATCCGTACTATCAGAACGGGATTGACAGAATCGAGGCTGTCCAACGCAGGTTCATACGCTTCGCCCTTCGTCATCTCCCATGGCGAAACAGATTTCAGCTGCCGAGCTATGAAAACCGTTGCCAGCTTATACACCTCGATACACTCAGCATTCGGAGGGACTGCTCTCGAGCCCTGTTCGTCTCGGAGTTACTCTCTGCCAGAGTGGATTGCCCTACAATCCTCGGACGTCTGGATCTTCAAGCCCGCGTTCGAGCTCTACGTAATAACTCCCTTCTGCGAGTTCCATTCAGGAGAACCAACTATGGTTGCCATAGCGCTGTAACCGGACTCCAACGAATTTTTAACAGTGTGGCGACGGCCTTTGACTTCAACCGGACGCGGAATGCTATAAAAGCGAAAATGTTGTCAATTTTAAAATGTAATTAGTTTAAGCAACCACCATTGGGGCCAAGGGACCATTCATAAATTACGTAACGCAAAAATTGCCCAAAATTGACTCCCCCCTCCCCCTATGTAACAAATTGTCACAAATTTTTCCATCCCCCCCTCCCCTGTTACGTAACAAATTCCAAGAAAAATTTTTTTTTCTCCGATGAAAACATGTTACGTAACGATCTAGTTAACACCCCCTCCCCCCTATGTCACAACTTGTCACAACTTGTCGTACCCCCTCCCCCCCCCCTAAAAGCGTTACGTAATTTATGAATGGTCCCCAAGGGGCTTGTTGGTGAAGGTAATAAACATAAACATAAACTAGTGATTTCATTAATATACTTATTCAAAATCCGACTATACGACGTGAACTGATTCATGATCAATTGCATCTTGGATATGATCTGGTTTTCTCGTGAACTGTTTGTGGATGTTTAACGACTGTGAAGATTTGGTTTGTTAACGAGTTTCGGCTGAGCAGTCAATAAAATCAGCAAAAACAACGTATTGCTTCAATGTTCCAGTACATTGAAGCAATACGTTGTTTTTGCTGTTTTTTATTGACTAATCAGCCGAAACTCGTTATCAAAATTTTCTCGTGAACTATTTCACGAAACTCGAAACATTACTCATGAATCCTTTCAACAAACGTGAACTAGTTCATGATTGCTTGTGGAATAGTTCACTAAATAAAAACATTATTCATGTATATGTGAGCTGTTTCAAATTTTTTAGCGAATTGGTCACGACTCACCAATTGTTCTTGTGAAATTGTTCACAAAATCATAAAATACTGTTCATGTATTCGTGAACTGGCTCATGTTTCCTAGTAAATTAGTCACAACTTACCATTCGTGCTCGTGAAATAGTCTAGTCTAGTCTAGTCTACACATACACATATAGGGATCCTGAAAAATTGCAGGCGTACGCTTACAATTATTCTTGTCAATATAAATGTTTGTGGTACATGTGACACAATCATTAAAGCTGCCAGGCCAACTGTGCAGCGTACAAAATGGAGATAATTCAAAAATATACGGCAATCAAATTATTCATTTAATGAAGAATTTAATCAACGCATTATTTTAAAACTTGAATAAGGAAGAAACGTCGATAACCGTACCGACCGTCTCAATTTGATGGGAGTTTGATAAATCATTTAGAGTTAATGTGACTCCTTTGGTCATAATATTCTGGGATGGGACAGAAACATTTAGCCCTGTCTTGGCTCACGATTCGTACTCGTGAAATAGTTCACAAAATCATGACATAACTTTCATGAATGAATTGTGAACTAGTTTATGACTAGTTACGACTGACCATTTGTGCTCGTGGTATATTTCACAAAATCATGAAAATTTATTCATGGAAACGTGAACTGGTTCATGATTTATAGTACATGATTCACGATTTATCTTGAGTGTTTGTGATATTTAGAAGATATTCCTAATCATTTTCAATTTCATACAAATCTGCACATGGTCATGGAATTTTCACGTAAACTATTTCTCAATTTTTTTTTTCATGAAATGTTGTAGTTATGTCCAGCTGCCAACAACTAGTAATAGGTGCGAGCAGCAGACATAAGAAAATTCTTTGGCTTCGAACATCGCTATTCATTTGATAAGATTCAATGTGATGACCGGACAGAAACTGAAAACTGCGCAGAGCACTAAAAATACATCATGGAGCCACAAATCGTGTTCGTGATATAGTTCACAAAGCAAGATACGGCAAATCAGTTACTCTTTTATTATCCAGTTCATATTGTCACGTTACATCGAGTAAAAAATCCGATAATAATTAAGGGGGCGTCTGGTGCAGTGGGCAAAAAAATCGACTGCTTTTTATCCACTTAATTGTTAGTATTGAACCTCTAAAATAGTTAGTCTCCCGTAATCCCAGTGGCCACGATGAAACTTCTGTTTTAAACAGCCGTGCATTCCTCGCGCGTATTTGCTGTAACACACGCAGATTTCAATCTATCGGCAACAGTTTTCGAAAAACTGACCGCGATAAAAATATAGTGTATAAATATACACTCTTAGTTTGTCTTCACATCTCGCCCTGAGCAGAAGCTAACAATCGTCCCGCATAAGTGAAACAGTCAATTCTACCTACAAGCCGATCGGTGACTATCGCACAAGCAGTCCATATCATATCAGTGCACAAACAATATTCTATTGTTGCCCCCGGCTGCGGAGTGAAATAAGTTTGCCAAATGAAACAAAAGTGCCCGCGCTTAAAGTTAAAATGGAGCTTAATCTCGCTGAAGTTATGTACATTCAGCTATATCACGTTAAAAACTGTGTTTTGATCACGTTTAGAAGTTTAGCACAGGCAGAAAACTTCATTGAAAAGAATACCATGCAACACGAGGTCGAGTTTAATAACACCAGAATCAAGATCCCGGTGCATATGGCAAACGACATGGTGGACGTGCGTATCCATGATTTGGCCCCGCGCACTAAGAAAGATTACATCAAACAAATCATGTATCAATATGGAGAAGTAGAATCTATTACGGATGACACATGGAGAATTTTTTTCGCCGGAATTCCCAACGGCGTTCGTATTGTGAGGATGCGAGTAACTAAACCAATACCTTCTTACATGACTATCGAATGCAATTCACCGAGGGACGGCGTAACCTATAAGCAAACAACGCTAATCACATATCCCGGGCAGACCCCAACATGCCAATTCTGTAACCATACAGCCTACTACGGAAAAACATGCGCCGAAGCAACTAGTCAAAACTCATCTACTACAGCCAACTCTAACAAGCAGCCACCGACACCTTCAGATAAACCAAAAACAACGATCCAATTAACCAATAATGCAGGTACAACGACCACGACAACCGCTCCCAAACCAACAACTAACATCGCCAATAAAGAAGCAAATACCGATGAAGACGGATTTACAAATAAGAACTTCTGATCGTGAACAGCAAGAAAGCAGTACCGATGATGACATGGACGTGAAGAATAACGCGAGAGAAGGCAGACTGAATGACCCCCAAGCGGCTTCACCGCCAAGGAAAAGGATTTCAACACGCATCAGCAAACTGCGTCAACAAGATTTGGAAGACCGACATACTTAGCATTTTTTTTTAATTTGTACTTATTGTAAAAAATTAAAAGACCCACGGCTCAGTTGTGCTAACGCATTGAGCCGTTTCAAATAAATCTTTAGATTAAAAAAAATGCTCTAAACTACTTATACCCAAATTTTCAAGAGAAAATGTCCAATAAGTTATTTTCTACAGCGTTTTCTCCGTGATGCATTTTGATGTCGGACACCCTTCAATAGCGTTTTTCGCGAAATCGTGTTTTTCAAATCGGCGAACACGATAACTCAAAAACAAAACAACGAATCGACTTGATTTTTTTTATGAGAATGCATATCTAGTGTAGTCTGTCGAGGAACCACAGAAAACTGAATAATTTTTTTTCTCTATTAGTTTAAAGAAAAGTGAGCAAATTTTACAGTTAAATATGATATTTTTCGGTTTTCATGAAGCCGTTTTCCGAAAATCTAAATATTTTCTTTTTTTTGGGTTCATCGAGTAACAAGTCTTAGCTTTACAAATCTTATCGTGTTATCGTGTTCGCTGCGGCGCTCCTCGATGTGGAAATGATTGGACGTCTACTCTTGGAACGCTCGTATGTGTGGCTCTGCGTGACCGAAAATATTTTTTCATCGTACACAATGAATGTATAAATGAATCCTAACATTACAAAAAAGATCCATTGTTGCCTTGCCTTCAAAATCGTAAAACAAAATAACTTTCGGTTTGAGCACTTTACACCAGACGCCCCCCTTTAAAAATAGCTAAACGCAATAAGACGAAGAGGAATTGCGAATATCATGAAAATGAACACTCGTTTCAAACTCAAAAGTGAGCCTAAGAATAAAATATCATATATAAATAAATGATATAAATATACAATAGAAATTACGAAGATCATGACTGACATCCTGAAAACATGAACATAAATCACACTATTCGTGACTAACATATCAAAAATCGTGACTAGGAACATGAAACCACGAACACAATACACTCTGCTCGTGATTAAAATATCACGATCACGTGAATATAGATTATGAAAATCATGACTAAGGTTTAATACCTCAGTCATGATTTTCATAATTTATGTTCAAATCGTGACTTTATAATTCATATCATGAATAAAATAGCATGGTAACGTGATGAGAAACTACCAAAACACGCTCCTGAAATCATGAACATCGTTGAGATGTCAGTTCGCTTAGTTCATATACTTTATACAAATCAGTGCAGTGTATGGGCAAGCATCATAACAAAAACTAAACAGGTCCAGGGAACAATCGCAGTAACCCAACCAAACATTGGAAGGTATGTATATTTTTAACGCGAACTAGATTTTTTGAAGGCATAATTAGTTTCATAAATAAGAGGTTTATCATCCATAATTTCAGCAACTTGGTCACGATTTCCATAAACAGTTCAGTTCTCGAAATCATGATGAATTTACGAACAGGTTTTGCTTTTCTCCTATACAAAAGTTATACAATCACTCTGAACATCGACAACTTAATCCCGATCCGGAGGGTCGTCTGTCATATACCATTCGACTCAGTTCGATGAATTCGGCAAATGTCCAAATGCGTGTGTGAGTATTTATGTGTGTGTATGTATGTATGTGACCAAAAATATGCTTATCGGTTACTCGGAGACGGCTGAACCGATTTAATCAAACTTAGTCTCAAATGAAAGGTACAACGTTCCCACGCTTTTGAATTTCATTAAATTCTGAGTTCCGGTTCCGGAGTTACGGGTTTAAGAGTGCGGACACACAGCAAATTGATATTTTTGCCATTCTCTTATAGAAAGGTTATGTAATCATTCTGAACATCGACAACTTAATCCCGCCTCGGAGGGCCGTCTGTCATATACCATTCGGCGGCCAATTTTTTTTAACTTACATTGGTTTGCTGTATTTTAACAGGGGCGTAGTTAGGGGGATACGATGAAGGGTACCCCCCCCCCCTCATCACTCACCACCCTTCCCTAAACCGCCCTTCCCTCATCATGTACCCCTCTACCCGAATAAAAATTTCTAGTTCCTCCAGAATAAATTTTTCTAGTGGGTCTGAAAAACCAGTGAAGAATTTGGTTTGAAATGATTTTGAGTAGAGAAACTAATTTAAAATTTCTTAACAAGTTGAAAATTTTTGGCGGGGTTCAAACTCCCGAACCCTCCTCCTGGATCCGCCGCTGGTTTCAAGTGTTTCAGCGTCGACACATAGCAACTCAAGTTCATAGCTGTCGATTCATTGTACGTGTGTGTAAATCGCACTGAATAAGAAATAAACATTTCCACCATTATAATAAACATAACAAGCTATGGAATCGTAGTTTGGATAAATGAGAAAGGCACAATTGCACCACTAGGTGGATTAAAACGGGACTTAAGACAAATTGTAATTATTATTGCCTGTGCTTATGATTTTAAAAGATGGTGGTTTTTTCGCCCGTCTGAGAATGGCATGTATCCTTTTTTCGTTTGTTTTTCGCGGGCAATGGGTTAAGATAGATACATTTCTTGCAGTGCTAGAAGTTGTTCATTTTTTTCCTTTTGATGCTTAAAACAAATCTAGAAATTTTACAATAACTCAATTTCTTGGAAAATGTAGGTATTCGAAAACAGTCAAGGTTTGATCGGTTTTCAATAATATTTCAAGATTATGAAGATACATACTATCCTAAAATATAATCTTGAAGTTTGAAAGTCGTGCTGAAAATAATTTCGGTGTATCCGTCCAGGAAAAGGCTCGTGGAGAGGCACGTTAAGTGGTTGTGCCGTGCTCCCGTGCGGTGACATCGGTGCCTCTCGTCGCACCACTCATGCGGTGACGGGTAAAAATTTCAGAGCACGTTTTCCCTAAACCACTTTTTTCAGCCGGTAATCGCGCTACTTTTTCGCTTGTGCGTAAAACTCTCATATCAGTAAAACTAATTGTTTAAACACCGTTTTAATCGCTGTTAACAACAAAAAGGGTGAAAATCTGACATCTTTTTACATGAAATGGTTAATAAATTTAAATGTTTAATAATATTTGTGAAGTTTTAGGCACACAACAAATCCTTAACCATAAAAAGAAAAATTTGGTGATCACCACAAAAATACCACAAATACCATCACAAAAATACGCGACTAGTTCTTACTTATGCCTGAATTTTCAAATGACATTTCCGTCCACGAACTACCTGAACACGAAATTACCACCGCACTAAAAAACCTAGACGCATTAAAAGGACCTGGACCTCACGGAATTTCACTAATATTTTTAAAAACTCTAGCAGAAGAATTCACTCTACTATTACTACATATTTTCAACATGTCACTGAAAAATGAAACATTCCCAGAAATATGGAAATCATCCTTTTTAGTGTCAATTTTTAAATCAGGCGCCAAACCGGACATCCGAAACCATCATGGTAATGCCATTATCTCATGCATTTCAAAAGGATTCGAAAAACTAGTAAGCGACAAAATATTTCAGCAAATCGAAAATCAAATAACAAGCAAGCAAGCTTTTATAAAGGCCGCTCAACAACATCAAACCTTTTAGAATTTGTAACATTTACTGTAAATGCAATGGGCAATGGCAACCTTTATTACTCTTCAAACTGCAAAAATATGGCATATAAAATAAACTCTTGAAATGGCTCGAATCATATTTAATGAAACGTGAACAAACAGTTCAGAATATACTCTCGGAACCAATTCCTGTCACCTCTGGCGTACCCCAGGGTTCCCACTTAGGCCCTCTTATTTTTATTTTGTAAGTACATGACATTACCTTTATAATCAAACATCTTAAAGTGCTTATATATGCAGACGGCATGAAACTTTTCATGGAAATAAGTAATGTCAAAGACACTAAAATATTCCAAAACGAAATCAATCTATTTCACACGTTGTGTAGCAAAAGTCTACTTCACTTAACGTGAAGAAATGCAACTCAATAACCTTCAGCAGAAAAACTTCAAATGTTCCTGTAGACATACACTTAACCAAATTGTAGAAAAATGCAAAATTGTGCGAGACTTAGGCGTAATCTTAGACTCCAAGCTCACATTTGTGTACCATTACAATACAATAATAAATAAAGCAAATAGCATGCTGGGCTTTATTAAACGTTTCAGCTACAATTTTGAAGATCCCTTGCACAAAAAAATCATTATACAATACATATGTCAGGCCAATTTTGGAGTGTTGCAGCGTAGTATGAAACCCTTACACTATCCAGTAGGAAGAACGCATCGAATCAGTCCAAAAACAATTTCTTTTGTACGCACTTCGTAAACTAAACTGGACGACATTTCCTCTTTCATCGTATAAAGCACGTTGCATGCTCATTAATATACAAACACTCAAAGAACGCCGCGAATTTGCCCTGCTTTGCTTTATCAACGACATTATTTCTTAACGTGTACAATCCGCATCGTTACATTCGCAAATAAATATACCTAGCCGTCAACTAAGAACTCGTAATTTATTCCAAGAACAATATTTTAGGACAAACTATGCTAAAAATAGCCCCGTCAATAGAATGATGCGTCATTATAATGAAAATTGTTTAATAATTGACCGCTACAAGTCTAGAAAACAAATTAAATCTGAACTTAACGTAGAAATAATGTATACTATATAAGTAAATATTGTAATACTACTCTATGTAGTCTACATATGCTTGACGAAAATAAATAAATAAATTTAACGGAGGACCACTAGAAGATGGCTGCCACAGCCGCCATTTTAATTTTTTTCATTTCTTCAAAATCAAAAAGTAAAGTTAAGACATGTATCTTAATAAACACAAATAACCACTTAGCTGTTGCTTTATTTTCTTTTTCATTTTTTTTTTTTTCAAAAAATTACTATTTTTCAAGGCTTTGTATAGAGTGCTTCCCTTAAGGGGTTCAGTAGAGCATTGGGAGCTAAAAGCTTAATTGGATGACTGTGGTCTTTTGTCTGTCACTATTGACAGTGACTTGTGTAACGCGAGTGTGGTGATTTCGCTGAGTTAACATTTCTGAAGAAATTTGGATCTCTCCGTCGTCGGAGTTTGGTAGACTTACCGTTGGGAACTATTCAAGTAGATCGCGACGAAGTTGGAAGCTAAATAGTTCAGAAAAAGATCCCACACCCATCTACTGTTCCACCCATCATGAGCGAATTCTCGGTACGGGGAGAAATTCAGATTCCCAAAATTAAATCAATCTGAGCACTACGAACCAACTTACCCAAACCGCCAACTAGCCCCGTGCTCCCCTATTCAAGCTCTGTGATATATTGCTGTAGGCTCTTCATAACGCGAACGTCTTATGACTGTATTTTTCATGTTTGGAGCCTTTGTGCACTGAAGATGGCGGCAGCGCACATGTCCAGGTTGCGCATAATATATTAATTTTTAATTCGAGTATACTGCCCATGATCGCATATTTGTCCCGTTTTCTGTGAGATTTCCTATCATTATGGGACTGATTTCCGATCATGGGCAGTATAACTGGAGTTGCTCCATAGAATCTACAAACAATTGACTAAGACCTCTGAAAAAATGTGTGTGAAATTGGAAAACAATTGGAACCAAAATATGGTGCAACTCTGGGCCGGCGAACATACTAGAAAAGTTTATCAATTGGTAGTCGAAGTCTGGAGTCAAATATACGGAAGTAATCATACTATACAATTCAAAGCTCCCCAGATACCAAAGGAAGGCTATGCGGCCATTAAAGCTAATAATTCCAATTTTCCAATTCTCTAGTTTGTCATCCGTTTTGCACAAAATGGGTAAGAAATCAAACGGCACGTCGTTGCAAGTTGGCTCTGCTGAATTCTGAAATTCGTATTCCATACAAATGCCGTGTCATGCCAGGTAATTAAAAAATAGTTTCCCGACGTAAATGTAAATTAAATATTTGCAATTGATAAACATTTTCAATTATATTCCTGTTTCCGTGTGTACATTGTACCAAATGCTTGTTGGAGTGTGACGTGAACTGTTAAACATAAGCCATTAAATAATGTAATTAAATTTACCTAAACGCTGTGCACGAGTTTATTCGTGTCAATAAGACATGCTGTATGTTAACCATGACCATCATCTTATCATATCCAAAGATAGTCTTAAAAATAGTTTATGGTAACTATATCATATCATAACGGAATAGATACGATTATCTACTCGACTGCTTATCAACAAGCCCTTGATTACCTTGAGCATTGTTGAAGTTCATATTCCAAGGTCGCATTAATACAGAGCATCGCATGTAAATGAAAACATAAAAAACGCGCCGTTCAGTGGCATGTTTTAACTGAATAAACACAGTTCTCCGGTGAAGAGCAGACAATGAATCAGCAAGTCACGCGGTGGGTTCCCATTTTAATAGTTACTGATAACACAAACCGCGGGAATCAAATCCAAGTTGATAAGCGCTTTGTAGACAATAGAACCAATTTGCGGCATTCGTATGCATATAGTTCAATATAAATGAATTTACCTGTTGAATCGCTTGATAGTCATTTTGCTCGCGTTGATCCGCTTAGGTACCCGGAACACACCGATCAGCCAAACTGATATTCTACCGAAATATTTAAACTAGCTAAAACTTTAACTTATCATGATTTTTTTGCAACTGTCCTCGTTGTTTGCTCGGTGTGATGAAAAGTCACACAACCAATTTGCATAAAGCAAAAAAGTTATTAGCTAATTTTACAACCTGATCATCACCATTTTATCGTCGGCGTCACCCTTTTGTGTGACACAAACCGAAAAAAACACGTTGTCAAAGCAATTGCTTCGAACAATTGAAAAGCCACCACACTTTCGGCTATAACATTTTTTGGATCTTTACCGTTCAGCTTCTAATTGGAAACTGGCGGCAGTCCAGAAAGATCCCCGATCGAGGGAGAATTCGGCAAACAAAAAACAATGGATAATGATCGACTAACCCGACCCAGTGTTACCTACCAACCGGTTTGCAACCGGTCGATAGACACCAAATACAACGATGTTGGGGCACGTTTTCACACATCTGACCGGATGAAGTGGGTACAATAGGGCTGTGTGTTTGATGTGCAAGTGAAACGAGCAAACAGTAGCGAATTGATTTGTAAACTATCCTTGTCAGTTCGGTTGGTCTTTGTGGCTTTTGCAGCGGAGTGTTCTCAATTGCGCGTCGAGTGCTTCGTGACGCACAGGGTATCAGCATGAAAAAAAATATCAGACCTACAAAAAAGTTTATTTACAATGCAAACAATTTTCAGAAGCACAATCTCGCCATCAACACCCACCAAGAGCGTATCGAGTCAACTCGATCCACTTCTGCTATCAAGGTAGCATCGGGTGAATTTTAAAAGCAACGTTCCGCCTGCTATCAATATACACTGTACTTCTCAGTAAATGTAGTAATAACTAAGGTAAAACTGTTGCAATACCTCGGGTCTTTTGCATAATGAATGGTGTGTTCTAGATTAATTTAGTAACCAACCAGCTTACAAATCATATCATCTAGTTAACATCCATCTCATTACATCGCATTTTATATTAGTAGCAATTTGTATGGAAAATCAGCAACAAAAATGAAGATGTTTTGTTAACAAACTAACGCATGTATAATTAGATTTCCGTGGCAGCTAGACTAATTGCCCTGAGAACGTCAAACGATACGGGATTACTCGAGCATTGCTAACGTCCAGGTCCATTCAAGTTTGCGTGTCATTCAAGCTAACTTATCGCAAAAATTGCTTCGCAAATTAATTTTTCACGCAAGATGATATGCATAATGCCGTGGGAAATATGCAACTTGCGATCACAACAAAAATGGTCACCTGCGTTCTTCACCCAAAAGTTCATCTATTTCTCAACGAAAAGCTTTAAATTCTTCACAGTTCACCAAAATGAATCGTGCCCCGAAAGACTCTACCCTAGATAGATTCTCTCACATCTAGTAGTCTGAATGTAATAAAAAAATATAAGGAATTGCATTCGACGCTATTGTTGTTGGTACTAGACCTGTGCGCCGCCGCGCCACGCCGCCGCCGCCGGTAATTTTTAACGTACGCCGACGCCGAACGGTAGATCGGCGGCGCGCCGCCGATGCATTTTTCCCGCGCCGACGATTCGCGAGCTCTAAAATTATTGGCTCATAATTTTATCCACAAATCTAGGAACATTGTCTATGGACCGAATATACGACGTTAACTGATTCATGATTTATCACATCTTGATCATTATTTGGTATTAGTGGTCGTCAATTGGATTACAAAATTAAAATAATCTTGATATTTTCTCGAAAACCATTACACGACACTCGTTATATAATTCAAAGATCCATTCTTGCTTCGTCAACTGGTTATGATTGTGAGCATATAAGTTTCAATTCACCATTCGTATGCGTAAAATGGTCCACAAATTAAAAAAAACTTCCACTTTCAAGATATATGTGCCTGAAATTTACGATTATGTGCCTGATCCTAATCTTTGCACCTAATCAATTTCACTGGAACGCAGTGTATTATTCATTGATTTTTTATCCGATTCTTAATTCCTAATATGCTACACATTAATTAATTTTCCACATAATCTTATAATACTTACGTAAAAAATTACAAGGAACTCAGACTAGCGATGGGCGAAACAGTTCACTTCGAAGAACCATTCCCGACTGAACAGTTCTGTAAAAAGAAATAGTTCAGATGAACCGTTCTTCCGTTCAGCTGATATTTTACTTGTATCTAGCGAATGTCTCTCAAAACATTCGATTCTTGGAGAGGAACCAAACAGATGGTGCCCAAACTATTATACCCCTGTATGCTTAACAAGTTCATCATGGGTAGCGATTTCTTCATGATGTATAACTAGAGAAATAGAGAATGTGATGAGTCGTTCTTCGCCGGTTCCATTCAGGGAGAGCACAGAGAGCGGTTTGTGGGACGGCAAGTCGGTTCATTTTCATTCGTTCGCCTAAAAATCGGTCCGAGAAATTCGCCAAACGGCTTTGGGTCAGGTTCAGTTCATTCGCTTTGAAGAGAATTGAGAACTACCGTTCTTTTAAAAAGAACTTCCGTTCGCTCATTCTCTTCGAAGAACCAGTTCACTTGAACCGTTCGCGAACGAATGGCCCATCTCTAACTCAGACTATTATTCATGGATTATTCGCTCTGCTTTTTGGTTTTGAAATTTCTATGTGAGCTATTGTGTACAACTGCTAGCAACCAGTCTCATAGGCACGAGCATTAGATACAAAGACATTACTAGGACCTGTAACCCTGATATTACTTTGTTAAAATTCAGAGAAATGTTCGGAATCAAATGAAACTGCGCTGAGCAAAATACATTACCTAACCACAATCCATGTCCGTGAAATAATTTAGAAAACTATAAGACACGTGACTCTGTGTAAAAAATCCAACGGTAAGCTCAAGACTAAAATATCACGATAATACGACGAGAATTTACGAAAATCCTTGCACGTCGTTCAATTCTTGACTGTATTAGTCAATGAAGTTAATACAAATCAATGTTTCATCGAGTTATGAATTAGAATCATAAAAATATTTAACATTCAGACACAACCACCTACTAAACATTTGAGTATAATGTCATCTTTTTTTTGCGTGAACTAGTTTTGTGAAAACACAAAAATTATTTTCAATACGTGGTTTATTTATAATTGATTGAATCGTTACCTATTTTTAAAAAAAAATTCTCGAAGAATAGTTGAGCAAAGTGATCTTGACTTTTCGCGACGCTGGTGCACAAATGTGGCGATGCAGAGGGTAAGATTTCTAGTCTCATAATTATGCATCGTATGATCTAGCCCCACTCAAGAGATTTTCAGTGCCAGTTGCACCAGCCCGGTATCACAGACAAATAAGACGTAACACGAGATGAATTTTCATCACTCATAGAAAAAAACGATCGATTTCAATTGCAAATCGGTGGCGTTAGTGAAGAGATTTTGACACAGAACTAAATGCGTTACTTAGTTTCCGCACCCACCCGAAAACGTTACGGTCTTTTTAATCTAATGCAAACCAAAACAAACAATATGAGCCGGAACAGTGAAATTCATTCTTGTCGAAGTGCCCAAGGATGGAGTTGTTCACAACCATTTCTTAAGTTACAACACGATGCCAATCGGTGACCAAGCACATAACAGGATGTTAGTAATTTAATTGATTCGTTGTATCGAATGTATGCAATGGATTAGAATTTGTTGGTCCCCGGAATTGCTGGAGAAATTGGCGGGGTGCAGGTGCTACGAAAACTAGAGATACGCTCAGGCCATTTTCAATCAGATCAGTTTCAACCTAACAGGAGCTAACACGTCAAGTCGTGGAATGATTATGATTGATAGTAACTGTATATTCAGGTTTCGTCAGGGTGTAGATCTGTATGATTGCAGCACATCGAGCATACTTTGCACTCAAGATAGAAGCAGATCGTACGTTGTAAGAAAATGTATTCCTTATCATTGTGGCGATTTTGTACTTACAAGAATTAAAAGTAAACACCAGCCTGGAAAATGAAGTAATGTGTCTACCTTGAAAGGTGTCCTTACACGATCATTAAAAGTGACATTTCTGCGCAGTAATACCAATAATACCGCCTCGTGTTAGGGTACATGATATCTGCGGGATTCTAAAAGAGCGATGGTAAACAACCCAGGGACAACCTGACAGATAGTGCTTGTTTCATATATTCACCACCGATTTGATGGTGGCGGTAGTATGCCTTCTCTGTATGAGTACCACGAACAACGAAACGAAAAAGTTTCCAAGAGAAAAGCGTGTTTCGTTACGTGTGTTGTGAGCGCCGTCAATGCGGCTAGAACAACATTTAGAAAAAGCTTATTCCAAAATGTGAATAAAGAAAACTATTATTAGACACATTCTTTCGTGACGTATACAACGATTTGACGAATCTTCATTCGACAAATATGTTATAACTTTACCAAATGAACACCTACATAAAAACTTATTACAGATTCGGAAAGTAGACAAAATTTCACGAAGGATTCAATCAACATAAACTGAATATACTAGAATTTGATGATTTGACTTTTATTGAAATACGTTAAAAGTTCTAATTTGTCACGCGTTGTAACGTCACGTTACATTATCGGTCATAAAACAATCCTCTTTCAGTATAGTAAATTAATGTTCATTGAATCTTTCGTGAAATTTTGTCTACTTTCTAAATCTGTTATAAATTTTGATGTAGGCGTTCATTTGGTAAAGTTATAACATATTTGTCGAATGAAGATTCGTCAAATCGTTGTAACGTCACGAAAGAATGTGTCATTAGAGAATAAATTTATCCCTAACTGAAACCAGTCAGCAAAGTTACATAAATCTTATTAATATTTAGCTGGAAGTTTGTTTTTAACAACCGGCTCTCTTCCTTCCTAAACATGTTTTGGTTTTCTTGTTGTGTGAAGTTTGAAATCGTTAAATCATTGGTGCTTTTTATCTCGAGAATTGTAAATGAAAAACATTTTGGCCAATGAAAGTACATCACCACCAAGCTTAACCATTCGTTTTGAATAGAATTTGTGTTTTTATCAGAATTCTAGCAGCAAAAAAAATGGTAGAAATGCTTAAATTGATTATTTTCCACAGAAATGGAAAACAATACATGGGATGCGCCTTTTTCAAATTTTGCTCCATTCGAGCCGCCATGACATCACCAAATCACCCCCAAAATTTGCTTATGAATTCAATATATGGGAGCTGTCAATTGTCCCCGGGCTTACGGTAAAGATGACTAAATAGAAACAAAAAACAATGCAAACGACAACAATAATTAATTTCCTCAAACAAAACAAAAATTGTTTTACCGTTGCTTAATTTCCCAAATATAGAACAATAAATAATTATTATGGGTCATTGAAATACAGTCGTTACTCTGCACTCTTCAAATTTGTCCATTGCAATCATTATTTCATGCGAAGTCGTAGTATGCGACATCGACAATTTTTCTATTTCGTTCTTCAAATTTTACAACTGTAAAAATAGTTCCACCTTTCATTTATTATTTTGCATTTGGCAAGCAGGGTGGGCACTATTGGAGCTTCAGTTGAAAAATAAATTAAAAAATGGTTACGAGCATTATATTTTGTGCAATGTGTTCAACAGATGTCGCTATTACATCGTGGGCGATGATTTTTTTAGATTTTCTTTAAGCTGTAACGTTTGTTTGTATGTGCTGTGAAGTCTGTTACAATAGAAACCGAAAATTTGGGAAAGGAATTGTACAGTTAAGAATTTTTTTTAGTTACATAGGCGTCAATATTCGTCACGCCGACACACGCCGGCGCGCCGCCGCCGGTAGGGTCCAACGGCGTGACGCCGCCAACGCCGCCGCCGCCGGCCAAAAATGTCGCTTACGCCGCCGCCGATTAAAAATGCATCGGCGCACACCTCTTTGGTACGCCACATCATTGCCGCGGGCGGCTGCGACAGCCTCCTGCTACTAATAGCCGTTTATTTATTCAATGAGATGCGGCTTCAAAGCAGCTGTCATAGCAATACCGCATAATAATGAAACTTTTTTTGTATCCACGATTCCATCCTCCATCCATTGACGGCAGACAGACTGCGGATGCTGCTACTGCCAACAACGAGCGAGTAATGCGACATAGCGTTGCTCTAGTGCAATCGGGTTCACATGGAAGGGTAAGCAGGGTGCAGGGAGAAATCGTCTAATAAATGATTAGTATGCATTCATTTAAATCTGCTAAACATAATGCTATAGTAGCGCGCTACTCGATTTGCTCCGGCCGAGTGATCAGGTAATAAACACTGCGGATATGGGATTGAGAAAGAACGTTCAGATTGAATAGGGCTCTACGATTAGGTTCTACTCCTTTGTTGCTTTGCCTTTCGCTTTCTCGTACAGAAAGGTTACACAATCAATCTGAAAACAGGCCTTCTGATTGGGGCAAGGAGGGCGGAAACTTATTTCCGGTATACTTATTGATATGCGACCGACTTATCAGTGAAGAAGAAAGCAAACAAAAAGATGGTCTAATTTGCACATAGAACAATAGAATAATTTTATTAGGTACTAGGACAGGATCCGCTAGCTCTAGAGTTGCCTCCTCTAGTGAGGCTTTCGCCCGGAGATTTTTACTGACCTAGGATAGGCTGCAAAATGGGTTTGAGATGAAATCAGCAGAAATATGAAACAAACGATTTTTTAACATTTTAGAAAACTTTAATCGGTGATTATTTCCTACTGAGGTAAAAGAAACTAGTAGGGTAAAGTGCCTATTTTCACCATACTAAGCATGGTGCCTCACTAATTCGTTAATTTCTCGCACAACAATCAATGGAATGCGTAAAAATTGACATCAACAGCTTTGCTTCGTTGCTAAGAACCAATATAATAACACTGATGCGGTGAAAAAAGTAAAATTCTCTTGTTTGAGCGCAACGAAAACTCGAATCGAGTGCCCCTATTGTTGCGCTACCATTTGACTCAATGCGTTAAACAAAGATGGCAGACACTGCTCTAACCAACGGCTTCAAATGGGTAGAGTGATAATAGAAATAAGGTGCAAATGGGCTCATCACCCTATAAACTTTTTCATTCCATCATCAGTAACTCGTAAGGGTTGGCTGGAAAATTACCAAATTGACTCACATTCACTACTGAGTGCTTTATATTGGCAAAACATAATGCGTGTCACTGTTCTGTTCCGTTTACATTAACCTTAGAACGTTGCACTGGGGTACAAATGTACCCCACGCCTTCTTTGGAGCCGTGTGAAGACGAGAATTCGGCATTTATCGACCTGAGACCTTAACCATAATTCAATTTAGAGTTCTACGTAAGAGTAAGAAAAAGTGGTATAGCCAGTTTGCTTATGGCCTTCGTGGAAGCAGATGTCAAAGTTGGCGTGGGGTACATTTATACCCCAGTGTACGGTTGCCGTTAGCGTTTCGTCAAGTTTCGTGCTGCCAGTGGAAATATTTTTTATATTTTTTTTTCAAAACAATAGCTCGCAAGAATAATTTGCGCACAGTAACTGCTGTAACAGTAACGTTGCGTGTTACCAATGTATACTGGCCAGAAATATTTTTTTCATTTCAATTTCCACCCCATTTCGTGGTATTTTCCAATACCCGATTTTTAAACATTCACTCTTCCAAATAATGGCACTTTTTCAAAAATATCGAAATATCATTTTATGCTGTTTCTAGACCATTCTTTCAACTTTTAGAATCATTTGATTTTTTTTCAAATCGGTTGAAAATTCGCAGTTATAGTAATTTTTGTTCAAACCAATTTATGCATCATTGATTCAATAAATTCCGAACTTTCAATAAATTCCGAACTTTCACTTACACAGCTGTTTTGGCAATTAAAAAACGAAGAAATGATGTATTATACATTTCTGTTGTTTGCATTTTACCTGCAAAAATTGCGATCAAACGCGTGGTGTAAATTTGTACCCCAGTGCAACGTGCTAGGGTGAAAAACGCAAGTGCAATGTTCTATGGTTATGCTTTGCGAACACTCATTTTTCGCTTTTGTAAACAGTTCTGTTGGTTTAGATGGGTGTATGATTTCACTTCCCCGACTAACGACAAAGAACCTAAGAGCACCAGCCACTCTCGCTGTAGTGGATAATCCAAGCATTGCTCTCCACCACAGCGGAAGAGAAGAGTGAAAGGCACTGCAGTGTCTTCCGGAATTCTTTGCGGGTTATTCGACTGCGAGCTACGTGGTTCAAGAAAACGGGCATCAGTTTCGGGAAAAATTCCGCTGTCTGGGAACTCTCAGTCGGATTAAGATGAGCTTACCACCGGAAACTATCCGAGTAGATCGCGACAAAGCTGGGAATTAAATGACACACGGAAACCGGAACTAAATGCCCTGCGGTAACTTACCGCTGAGTAATATCCGAGTGGAGTTCGGGGCTAAATGGCTCAAGTACGTAGAGGATCTATATAGCGTGATAGGTGAAGAGAATGACGGAAAGCAAGAGGAATATTGGGAACTAAATGGATGAAAGATCGATCCATTTTATGGATCAAGCGAGACTCCATGTTAGCTTCAGAAGAAGCAAAAGGCTTCGTGATTGCCAAAATCAACGCTGTCCTGATGTGCAGCGGTTGCGCACCTACAAGGTGGATAGTGGAACAGTTCAGACTAATGTTGGAACAGCAAAGCGATCAGTTGATCGGCCGTAAACCGGTAGTCATTGATGGTGCCTTCAATACCTGGGATGAGAAGTGGGGCAGTAGAGTAATCAACACAAGAGGATGTATCCTGCAGAAAGTACTTGTGAAGTTAGACGTGTGATTGTGCAATGAAGGTTCCGTTAGCACATATTGGAGAGACGAGAGGGAGTCGATCATTGACATCACATTCAGGAGTCCTTCACTGACAGCGTACATGAACTGGAGAAATATATTCACTCATAGCAGCCACTAGGCGATTTGCTACCACATCGACCAAGGAACGCTGCTGCAGCACGGAGAAGGACGACCGGCGAGCGAAAGTGGAAGATCTCTTCGTTGAGGTACTTCGGCTTGACAGCAAGTTCGAAAACGTTGATGCGTCTAATCTAACAAGAAGGATAGTGACGGCTTGTGACGCAACAATGTCATGAAAACTGGAGCCACGCAGTAGACGGCGTCCACCTTCGGTCCGGATGGAATAGCAAACGTGGCGCTAAAAGCTGTGATCCTTGTATATCCAAATGTTCAGGACGGTGCTGAAGTGTTCAGATGATGGCAGCTTCTCCGAAATGTGAAAGGTACAAAAACTGGTGATGCTGCTAAAGCCAGGAAAGTCACCGGGCGACCCGAGCAAATACTCATGGGTTCAAACACCACATAGCCCCTTGGAAAGACCTTAAACATGGTCCATGCCAAAATTCACAACCATCAAGACACCATAAAATGGTCTCAATAACCCATAAATACACCAACATATGGTATTTTATGTGGGATCTACCAGGCCATGGTGATGGTGTTTTCATGGGTTGAACCCATTTCAATCACCCATGACAAACCCCATGAGCATGGGGGTATTATGGGCTTTTCGTTTGCTCGGGGAACCCGTCTCGCATAGGCCTATATATCTGCTGGATGTACGCAGGAAACTCGGAAAACTAATCAACGACCAGTTGAGCTTCAACAACCATGTCGACTACGCCTGCGAAAGATCGGCCAAGGCAACGAATGGGATAGCGAGGATCATACCTCAGATCGGCGGACACTGGAGTATGTGATCTTCGAATGTCCGAGGTTCTAAGCGATGTGTCTTCCGTAATAGATTCCACTTCTACGAAATACGACATGAATTGCCATTATACAAGAAAGTGGAGATAGATCGTGTAATTTGACTTCAATATTTCCATTATCCATATACATAGGGATCTTGATTTTAAGGTTGCCACAAACAAGCGCGTGTTTTAAGTTGTTCTGCGAAATGAATCTTTTCGTCTGGGCGAATTTGATGAAGGTTATCAGTACCGCATGCCTGACGTGCTCAAGCTGTATGAAGTTGACTTCTGAAAACGGAAGCTGCATTTTCACCTTCAGCGAATGTTCTACATCACGAATAGGGGAATTATGGTTAAAACCGACACCTTAAGCTTAACACTTTTTCTAAGTTGCCACAAAACCAATAAAATTATAATTTTTATGCACAATTCTTCTTCAGAAAATTCTTAACAAGACTTAATTTTTTCAGCGCTTCGAAAAATTAATTTCATTAAAACTTATTGGTTGTAAAACTTGGAAAACAAAGTAACTTTTTGTTGGCACTGCGGGTAAAACCGACACCGTATAGGGGTAAGATCGACACCCCCTTTAATTTATTTTCTCTCCACTTTATTAAAATCTTTAACTTTATTAAAAATGAGATATATGCGTGATTATTAAAGTGTCAGTATGTATGATGCAAATATATGCTTTTTATTGCTTCATGATGTAGTGAGGGGAAGAAAGTTAGAAAGCGTAGTACTATAAATAAGAGTATTTTATGCTATAGGATTATTTATTGATATGAGTATTTCCAAATAATCCTTGCGCACATCATTGCAACCTGCAGTGTCATTTTATTTCGTAAGAGAAGATTTGCAAGCGTTCTACGTTCTGCTAATTGGATTCATTCACTTATAAAAGACCAACACACACTTAGTAAAACTATCTTTTTCAGATTTGATTTTTCGGACTCTGATCATCAACGATCTATTGGGGTATACATAATATCACAGAGAACCGATGTCCATCTTCAGCATTCAACTTGTGTAAAATCTCAAACGGTTTCGAAGGTAGTTGGGATATCAAAACCAGGTGCGCTACTGTCGTCATGTTTTTTTGTGGCTGAGTTCGACAGAATTGACATCGGTTATTCATCTACCCAGTCAAACTAGTCCGGAACCGGTTCGGACTTCCAGCATGAATTCCAGCTCAAATGCATCAACTGATAGTGTCGGAATCGGTTGTTTTCTTTGAGCAAGATTCCATACTGAATCCATTCAGGATTTCCAACCGGTTCCGGAATGGATTTGATAAATAGTTGGGATAGGTTGGTGTGGCGGCGCTATTGTTTATCGTATATTAATTCAAATGTTTAAACATTTATTGAATTTCTCAAACTCGTCTTCAATGCACCTAGTTGATCATAGGAAAGGCCAATAATAATAGGTGCTGAAAAATGGGATGATTTGAAAAACTTTTGTTCGGTTAAAACCTCAAAATCTACAAACGAAATTTTACATCCAGACGAGTATGAACGCTGCTGTCGTATATTTTGTTTATTTTTATGACATTCGGCGCACTAGCGTAAATCCAATTTTTCTTCAAATGCTCTACATAAACGTACTAATAATAATGTATCATTATGAAATGAATAAAAATTTGATTTCTAGGAAAAGTTGTGGGGTGTTGGTTTTACCCACAGTGTCGGTTTTTCCCACAATTCTTCTACTCGGTCTAATGCGAAAAGAGCTGAGGTCAATGGCCACCGTGTTAGGCTGAATAATCACGTGTTGTTGATGAGCTTGTTATCTTGATAGAATACTACACAAGAATAACAGTAACGGTACCCTTTGTTCTTCGGGCAATACCCGCAAGTAACAGTTTTTTTTCGTTCGCTTTGGCTCGAACATAAGCAGAATCACACTGAGTATTGTGACCGATGTCTCTGATAGTTGGGAATAGACTGGCTTGAAAGTGTTGTCAGATATCGTATGACAACTGATGGCGAACAAGCTTTGGTTTCCAAAACACTCCGAAAACCACACCAAAAATAGTTTCGACGCTTCCATAAAGTCTAATCTAATCTAATTTGAGTATTCAAGTCAATTCTCGTGAAATTGTTTCATTTAGAATTTTTTTTATATAAACAAGTTAAAGGTATCTGGTAATTTCGCCGAATACTCATTGGTTGATCGGTATTTGCTCAACTGGCACTTAACCGTAAGGTCCAATGAGCCGAATGGGTGATTTGGCCAAATGGCTATCAGTCGAGTCATTTGGCCGAATGCCAATTGGATGAAAAGGACGTATAGACGAATACCATTTCGCCGAACGCCGCTTGGCCAAATGCCGTTTTGCCTAATGACATTTGGTTGAATGCCGTTTGGCCGAATGCGATTTTTCCGAAGCCCATTTTGCCGAATGTCATTGGAACGACTATTTCTGGTCCGAGAATTATTTGGCCCACAATAATACTTACAAAAATGCCCATTCAAAATGACTGAACTGAATAACCGTAATACATAGATAGGACATAATTAGTTATTATGCGAGTTTCGGCAAAGCAGTCAATAAAACAGCAAAAACGGTTTTGTTTCAATGTCCGACAGATTCGGTGAATGTATGTCAGTGTGCTGTCTGACATTGAAACAACTAGCGTGGCCACCTCTAGTGAGGTTTTCACCCGGAGATTTTTACTGACCTAGGCTGAATACAGACATGAATATGAAGCGGAACGATTTTTTGACACTTTAGAGAACTTCACTCGGGTACTATAAGCTACTGAGATCAGGGTTGGTTGGTTGGAAAATTACCAAATCGACTCACATTCACCGTTGAGTGAATTATATTAGTAAAGCATAATGCGTACCACTGTTCTGTTCCGTTCACATTAAGCTTTGTGAACACTCATTTTTCGAGTGAGTAAACAATTTTGTTGGTTTAGATGGGTGTAGAATTTTACTTTTCCAGCTAACCACAAAGAACCCAACAGCACGAACCACTCCCGCTGTAGTGGATAAGCCGAGCATTGCTTCCGCCACAGCGGAAGAGAATAGTGAAAGAAAATGCTTTGCGTGTTATTCGTCGCAAGGGAGGGAGGTTCTAATAAAGAAGTAAATCTCTCCTCACTGATCAATAGCCAAGGACCGCTGCAGGAGCAGGCAGTATAGCACCAGAAGAATTCGTTTGAAACAAATACATATCAGTACTATAAAAGTTTATAAATGTGTCGTCTCACCAGACCTGGAGATGTGTCGTCTCACCAGACTTGAAGTGAAACCCGGAGATTGCCCCCAATAACCGGAGTCTCCGGATCAAACCCGGAGGGGTGGCAACCCTAGAAACAGCAAACCGGATCAGTCGAGATTAGGAATCGAACAAATGCAATAGATCTATTGCATGCACGGCAATAGACTTACCATGTACACAATGCCCGCCCCTAAATTGAATACTGTTTCTTTATTGTTGTATTTACCACATTTATTGTTATTGGTGTAAACATTCTCTAGATATTCTCATTCTTTTTAACATGAGCTGTTGTTTCTATTCATGTATTTTGTATGTATAAGAAAATTGAGCAAGATTGTCCTAATCCTGCATAGAAATCGACAAGGTCTTCAGTGTTCAGAAAGAGAGAGAGAGAAAGAGAGAGGGAGAGAGACTCATATTTCGATTTGTTATTCCATTGGACATAACCAAAAAATCTAAATGGTTTACATTTAATTTATCTCTCATACTCGACTTGTTGGTGGCGTTTAATGAATTGGAGCAAGACGATACACTTTTTAATTGATTGCCAACATAGCACCATATGATGCGAACATACTCCTTGGCTTCGCGAACAACATCGATATCCTCGGAGTTGTTCGTAGAGCAGAGGAAAAAGGCGTTTATGCTAATTAATCTGCGAGAATCTGACTGACTATATCCTCTAAAAGGATAATATACATGGTAACTGGTATAAAATGAGACAGTCCGAACGATGTCAGATACTGACATCACTGCCATCGGAGAAATGTCGACCATCCATCAAAACATGGTCAATTTGCGAGCAAATTTCACCGTTCAGGTGTCTGCAGCTGTGGGAGTGAGCGAAACCCGCCTATTGTTTTAATCATCATGACGACTTTTGAAAAAATGTGGGAAACGAAACTTGTAACTTATCTCTTAGCCGAGATCCCATAGTTGTCAAATTACATCAATATAAAATAAAATAATTGCCTGAATTATTATGCGCTTTTTTGAGAGATGTTCTTAAAGATGGATTAGGGACAATTTTTCGAATGGGAGGCTAAGTTCAAATAGATTGATTGTCTATAAAACAAAAACTTGCTCACCAAAAACGTGCATATATTTCAACATTTGCTGAAAATTTATTTTTTGAGATCGCGTAAAGTCGAGACAAAAACTCAATATAATTAAGAACAAGAGTACCATTACGGGAAATAGATTAAAGGTGATAAAAAATGACGTTTATAGTTTGTCTCTAGCAGGTCAGGGTCGGATTTTATGAGCATTTGATAGTTCTTGTATTATCAAGTATATGAATAGCCGCTAAGCAGAATTAATAAAATTGGTTCAATGAGCTATACTTATCAATTAAATTCTGTTTAAAAAGTTGTTCTTGCGTTTAAACCAAAATGGAAAGCTTATTACTACCGCAATTAGCAAATACAAGTACTAGTTACACCAAAAATCCACTGGCAACCTTTAAAGCGGTCTTTAGCAAGCTATTTGTGCGGCGTGCACATTTCGGTGAATGTCTCAATATTTCAAGCTATTAAGGCGAAAGGTTACAGGATCGGCTGCGGCGCTTTCTCGAATTTTTAAAACTTTTACGTAAAAGATATCAACAATCCCTCTCGTGTAAAGTTGCGCAAGGAATTAAGCGATTTTTTGGTATAACTAAAATTTTAAAATTTTGATGATTACTCACGGCTAGCATTTTCTAGTTCGAACCAAAATATCTCCGATATTTGGCGTATATTTGAATGCTGAATTGAATGGCGTAAAAAAAATTGTGTACTGTGTACCAGGACTCGCTGTCAAGTTATGAGCTTGAATAGTGAAGAAACGTAAAATTAATGCTCGATTACTTTTTTACGGTCGCTATTACCTTTATTCGGAACTGTCAACTTTCGATGTTAAGTACCATTGAAGAATTTTACAACGTAAAACAGCACATCTTCTGATATAACACTTTTGGTGGTTAATCCTTCTGGAAGTGATTATAGAAAATTTAATCTTCAAGAAAATTTAACTCGAGACTTAATTCTTCAGCAAAGTTTCCGAAAATCCAATTTCAAACAACTTTGTTGAAGACATGAATACTTTATATCGTATCGAAATCGTAGTAGACTTAAAAGAAAACTTTTTAAACAAGTTATTCTGATATTACTGTATTTGATAAATTACTTCTGTGGTTTACAAACAATAAAATTCACATTGCATTCTAGGTATGAGTCTCTGAAGCTTACAAAAAGATATATTGAAGAGAACTGGCTTTAATTTTTTTCTTAAATATTGTTTCATATCTCGATATGCTGCATTCATGTGGCCTTCATATATTCAACAAAATTGTTCAATATTATCAAGAACTTTGCTGAAGACCAGTGCTGGGAAAATCATAATCAAAAATAAAATCAAACCGCAATCATGGCTGATAATTATCGCTTATGATTTTTTCGAAAATTCTCACTGCCGATAAAATCATGCCGTGATCACTCTCTTAACTATCAAAAGATCATCTCACAAAAATCACTACCGATTTTTTCTTGCCCTCTATCAGTGGTGGTTTTGATCTGTGGTTGAATTTGATAATTGAGAGGGTGATCACGGCATGATTCTATCTGCAGCGAGCAATTCGGAAAAAATCACAAGTGAGCATTATCAGCCATGATTGCGATTTGACTTAATTCTTGGATCATTGATCATTATCTATTTTCGAACATTATGGATATGTTAGGGGTGTCAATGAGCCAAGCTGAAATTTTTTTCTTGGGAAAGTGTTTTATATTGAAAGGCAAGTTCAGGGCTGTTGAAAATCAATAGTTTTGGACATTTTCAATGCACAGGGGGGGTCCGCCGATGCATCAAAATGGATTTTTTTTCAACTTTTTGGGAAAGTGTTTTATATTGAAAGGCAAGTTGAGGGCTGTTGAAAATCAATAGTTTTGGACATTTTCAATGCACAGGGGGGTTCGCCGATGTGTCAAAATGGAATTATTTTCGATTTTTTGGGAAAGTGTTTTATATTGAAAGGCAAGTTGAGGGCTGTTGAAAATCAATAGTTTTGGACATTTTCAATGCACAGGGGGGTTCGCCGATGTGTCAAAATGGAATATTTTTCAACTTTTTGGGAAAGTGTTTTATATTGAAAGGCAAGTTGAGGGCTGTTGAAAATCAATAGTTTTGAGCATGTTCAATGCACAGGGGGGTCCGCCGATGCATCAAAATGGATTTTTTTTCAACTTTTTGGGAAAGTGTTTCATATTGAAAGGCAAGTATAGGGCTGTTGAAAATCAATAGTTTTGAACATTTTCAATGCACAGGGGGTCCGCCGATGCATCAAAATGTATTTTTTTTAAGTTTTTGGGAAAGTATTTTATATTGAAAGGCAAGTTAAGGGCTGTTGAAAACAATAGTTTTGGACATTTTCAATGCACAGGGGGGTCCGCCAATGTGTCAAAATGGAATTATTTTCGATTTTTTGGGAAAGTGGTTTATATTGAAAGGCAAGTTGAGGGCTGTTGAAAATCAATAGTTTTGGACATTTTCAATGCACAGGGGGGTTCGCCGATGTGTCAAAATGGAATTTTTTCAACTTTTTGGGAAAGTGTTTTATATTGAAAGGCAAGTTGAGGGCTGTTGAAAATCAATAGTTTTGGACATTTCCAATGCACAGGGGAGTCCGCCGATGTGTCAAAATGGATTTTTTCAACTTTTTGGGAAAGTGTTTTATATTGAAAGGCAAGTTGAGGGCTGTTAAAAATCAATAGTTTTGGATATTTTCAAAGCAGAGGGGGGGTCCGCCGATGCGTCAAAATGGATTTTTTTCAACTTTTTGGGAAAGTGTTTTATATTGAAAGGCAAGTTGAGGGCTGTTGAAAATCAATAGTTTTGGACATTTTCAATGCACAGGGGGGTCCGCCGATGCATCAAAATGGAATTTTTTTCAACTTTTTGGGAAAGTGTTTCATATTGAAAGGCAAGTATAGGGCTGTTGAAAATCAATAGTTTTGGACATTTTCAATGCACAGGGGGGTCCGCCGATGTGTCAAAATGGAATTATTTTCGATTTTTTGGGAAAGTGTTTTATATTGAAAGGCAAGTTGAGGGCTGTTGAAAATCAATAGTTTTGAACATTTTCAATGCACAGGGGGTCCGCCGATGCATCAAAATGTATTTTTTTTAAGTTTTTGGGAAAGTATTTTATATTGAAAGGCAAGTTAAGGGCTGTTGAAAACAATAGTTTTGGACATTTTCAATGCACAGGGGGGTCCGCCGATGTGTCAAAATGGAATTATTTTCGATTTTTTGGGAAAGTGTTTTATATTGAAAGGCAAGTTGAGGGCTGTTGAAAATCAATAGTTTTGAACATTTTCAATGCACAGGGGGTCCGCCGATGCATCAAAATGTATTTTTTTTAAGTTTTTGGGAAAGTATTTTATATTGAAAGGCAAGTTAAGGGCTGTTGAAAACAATAGTTTTGGACATTTTCAATGCACAGGGGGGTCCGCCGATGTGTCAAAATGGAATTATTTTCGATTTTTTGGGAAAGTGGTTTATATTGAAAGGCAAGTTGAGGGCTGTTGAAAATCAATAGTTTTGGACATTTTCAATGCACAGGGGGGTTCGCCGATGTGTCAAAATGGAATTTTTTCAACTTTTTGGGAAAGTGTTTTATATTGAAAGGCAAGTTGAGGGCTGTTGAAAATCAATAGTTTTGGCCATTTCCAATGCACAGGGGAGTCCGCCGATGTGTCAAAATGGATTTTTTCAACTTTTTGGGAAAGTGTTTTATATTGAAAGGCAAGTTGAGGGCTGTTGAAAATCAATAGTTTTGGACATTTTCAATGCACAGGGGGGTCCGCCGATGCATCAAAATGGATTTTTTTTCAACTTTTTGGGAGAGTTTTATATTAAAGGGCAAGTTGAGGGCTGTTAAAAACAATAGTTTTGGACATTTTCAATGTACAGGAGGCTCTGTCGAAGTATCTAATTGGGAATGATTTCAACTTTTTGGGAGTGTTTTATAGTGAAGGGCAAGTTGTTGGCAGGTAAAAATCAATTGTTGACATTTTAAATGAGCTTGGAGTCTGTCAATGTATTACAAATATTAAACAGTAGGGGCTTTTGATAAATATTTAAGCAAAGGAGACAGACCTCGAACAAATTTTCAAAGTAGATTTGTTTTTAAAAAGATGATTTTTTCACTATGTGAAGGACGAGGTTCTATAATTGGCAAAATAGTAAATCCATTCTGGAGCATATTTTTCTTGTCTTAGAGATGCAAAATTAGCAAAAACAAAAAAAATCATTTATTTTAAATTTTGCGCTGGAAGAACCCCTTAAGGGAAATTTTTACGAAATAATCCAAAAGGATTACAAGGCTATATCTAGAGACGATAGAAGAATATTTTAATAGCTTCGATTTATTAAAAAGAAAGAAAAATATTAGAGGCGTACGCCCCGCCGCCGCCGATTGTAGATAAAAATTAGAGGCGGCGCACCTCTAAAAAATATTTCCCGGACTGACCTGACCATTAAAACGTTTCTGTTGGAAAAGCCTTTGCACTCCGTAACACAATTAAAACTAATTTTAGAAAAATACTGAAACAAGGTGGTCTAATTCTTAAGGCTCAATATCATCAATATCGAGTATATCATGTAGAGCTTTTTTTCTCGGCTTGCTTTTTTTCATTGTAGGACTTATCGACTCTCCAAAACAAGGTTATTGGATGCGTGGTACGCAGTTTTTGAACACATCCTTTTATTTTTACGAGCACCACATTCATTTGCTTTCACACATAAATAACGAGCATAATCCATAACAATAAATCAAGGAGTTAACATGACCTTGTGAAAAAAAAATTTTGGCGTAAAGTAGCCCCCTTGTGGGGGTGACTTTACGCCAATTTTAACTCTTTAGATTTCACGTTCAATCTTGATTTTCCAAAAGTTCTTTTCAATGACTTTGGAGGTACTTGTGCCATATGTAAAACATCGAACAGTTTCAAATATGAAGTTGCGTGATCGTAGTTCTTGAGTGTAATGTACAAAACGTTCTATTTTTGGCGTAAAGTAATCACCGATGACGGTATTTCAAAACCCACTCGTCAAACTCGTTCCAAAAACAAAGATAATTACAAAAAATATTGATATCCGTCATTATCCCGACGAACTAGTTATGAAAAAAAAGTTCAGTTATTTTTGGAGTCAATACGTTTTTATGTACAACGTATCCAACACTTAAATTTATTTAGCGCAGCTCTGTCTACAAATCAATATAATCCTAACAATAGCAAAACAAACTTTAATTTCGTTTTTACTCTTAATTTACTATAATAAACACTTAATTTACTCTTATAAACCGAAGCTGTTAATGTATTCTTCTATAGTCCCTAAACATAGGCTTATAACTTTTTCTGATTTTGTATAAATTTCACTTAAGGAGGTCTTCCCGCACAAAATTAAAAAAAAACTCTAAGGCACGGAAAATATGCTCAAGAAAGGATTTGCACGAATTGGGCCTGGTCGGTCTGCTAGAGCTTATCAAACATATGTTAATATGAGGCTGACAAAAACGGGTTAAAAAGCTGATAAAATCAGGGGCTGACAAAATCGGGTTGAAAAGCTGATAAAATCTGGGTAGACAAAATCGGGAGCTGATAAAATCGGGTCTTAACTTTATTAACTTTTCTAAGTAACAACTTGAACAATTTTGAATTGCTCGAAAAATAAAAAAAAATGGATAACGCAATCTTCAGCCTTAAATTATTGTAGACAAAGAAAAGACCTTTATCAGCCCCCGATTTTATTTATCCCCAATTTTGTCAGCTTTTGACGATTTTGCATATTTAAAAAAAAGAAAGAAATAAACAAAACAATTTTCCAAAACAATTCAATTTTGACACATCGGCGGACCCCTCTGTACATTGAAACTGTCCAAAAGTTTTGATTTTCAACTACCAACAACTTGTCCATCAATATAAAAGACTTTCCCAAAAAATTGAAAAAAATCAATTTTAACACATCGGCGGACTCCCCTGTGCATTGAAAATGTCCAAAACTATTGATTTTCAACTACCAACAACTTGTCCTTCATAATAAAACACTTTCCCGAAAAGCTGAAAAAATTCAATTTTAGCGCATCGGCGACCCCCTGTGCATTGAAAATGTCCAAAATTATTGATTTTCAACTACCAACGACTTGTCCTTCAAGCTGAAACACTTTCCCGAAAAGTTGAAAAAATTCCATTTTGGCACATCGGCGGACCCCCCTGTGCATTGAAAATGTCCAAAACTATTGATTTTCAACTACCAACAAATTGTCCTTCAATATAAAACACATTCCTGAAAAGCTGAAATCGTTAGCATTTGGATTATTTTGCATCCCTACATGTGTGCTGGATCGCTCTCACTCCCAAAATCATTTGGCCAAATCATCATCATAAGGAGTTTCTTACAATAATCATGTACAATACCATCAACCCCGATTTTGCATCTTTTCTATCGTACCTGATTTTCTCAACTTCATAATCCTGATCCAAAAAAAATCATAATCAGGCCGTGATCACGATTTTTTATGGTTGTGATCATAGCACTGCATGATGAGCAGTGATAATTATCACTGATGATTTTTGATTTTCGGTGATTTTCCCAGCACTGCTGAAGACACCAAGTCACTTAAGTCACTTATCATTTTTGAGAAGTTAATTTTCCACAATTACTTCTAGGAGAATTAAGCACTAGAATTTGTATATCAAAAGATGCACTGTTTTATGATGAAAAACTTCTTCGAAGTTGTTAAACCTTCAAAGTTGATAATTTTGAAATTATGTGATCTTGACTGATGAGAAGGTTTTCGAAAATATGTTCCACTTTAGATGTTTACATTCTTTGGCTTCATTGACATATTCTACAAGGTTCTCCTTGTTTGTAGACTGGAATGGCATCTGCTAGACTAATTACTTCCATCAACACCCCTTCCAAACCAAATTTCTGGCTACGCCACTGTTTGGGAACATAGTGGTACGGAGAGCTATCTGGTTGATGAACATGAGGGAGAAATACGCAGTGTTTGTAACTAAACATACCGAATAATTTGTTGTGTATATTTCCAATATTTTTCTTAAAGAATTTCAGTTATGTTTAAGGTTGTCTGTTTAATTCTAAACATGTATATGTCATTCAGTAATTTGTAGAGCGTCGTAAATCTAATAATTTTGCACCTACTTAATACATTTTTCACGAAACACGCAAAAAGACTCATCGCTGGCTTAAACAAATGAATGAGCGCGCTATTGTTGTTCACTATCAATCATCAGAAGCTGTTACATTACCATAAACATCCGGCGATGAATGATATACTATAGATATAATTGAATCCTTACAGCTTTGCCACTGGAAGCTTTTTTTTCTTCTTCGTATTAACAACACCATTCACTAACAGTCGAGATCCATCAGCTTGCGTCATTCGGTTTGCGGTATGTTTGTCACTTGTATGTTATCTACCAACTTAATGCATATAGAATAACTACCGTTTAATCGTCGCGCATACCTAATTTGGAACATCCAACGACCAATGCCAAGGGCAGAAGGAAGTCATGAAATTAAGCGTGATCGCACATCACGTCGGTTGTCGATCTGCTGCCAGAACGGGAATGAAGTTCCTGATGCTCGAAAAACGTGACTTTAGATAATTTTTACAGTTCAATGGGTGATTAGGGCGGTCGAGCGTGGCTTTTATAGTAGAAATTAGAACATTAAAGTCGCTACTGCAGAAATTTGAAACTAATGTGTGAAAATGCAAACAATGCCTTAATCGTGCATCCCATCGCGGAACTGATATATTTCGACGAACGTAGATTCTTAGCGTGCGGTACGCTATCAGAACTAGTTCGGTTGGAAACTGCACAATGTGCAGAAAATAAGTTAATTCAAATAATTGGCTTCTGGGTGTGCTCCAATTAATATTGTAAATAGCGACTGAATTCATCAAACATCCGATCCGGTAGGGTGGTTCAAATATAATTGGCGAATACCAGTTTTACTCTTCTGAATTTGATGGATTGATCTCTGAACAAAAAAGGAACGGAATTCTTAAAATATTAATGAGAGCAGTCACCATAAATTCCCCTCCAGGATGTTTATTATTATCATAACCTTTGAACCCAGCCCGGTTTGTTTGAACTCTGTTTGCCAAATTTGGCCTTGCCGCACCGTCATAGTTTCATGAATATGCTGTTATGTATGTACGTATGTACATAGTATGTTTCGAGCTATAAATAGAAACAAAAGCTTAACTCTAAACCGGGGAGGTACTCATTCCGACAATCGTAACTGCGACCAAATGTGCACTGTCACATGGCCACAAGCTAAACCGTGTACATATTCGGCTTAGCTGTTATTTGACGCCATGCAAACGGGCGGTTAAATAAATAAACAATCAAAAACGAAATCATTACCGCCACTGGCAAGTCGCTCTCGGGTATCGCGTGTTTCTAGCACAGGGAGGAAGCCAGTTTTGCACTATTTTTGCTAGTACCTGCAGCTATAGTTAGTGGACTGGTACTGGACTGAATATATTTGAAACAGGCTAGACTACAGGGGTTCTGAGCTGTTGCTATCCCCTATGCAGCGCTAAGCTGAAGTGTTTCTCTGCTCTAATAATGGCACCTTTGGTGGTATTATAAACTAGATAACCACCTTTTAAAACTACCAGCCGCTCTGAGCTAAACTATTCTACTTTCTTACTATGTTGGCATTCTTGCCGACCGGATACTAGTTACAGCAATTAACCTTTGCACATAAATTTCTAGCGAAAACCAGTGTCATAGTGATTGAGAACCTAGGTGTAAGACTTTCTTACTTCAAGGCCAAATTGCAGGATAGCTTTTGTACAGAGTCTGTTAGTTTATGCGTATATTTGACTAGCTAATACCCATCGCGCGTTGCTGCGACTTTCAACGAAATAGGAGTAAAACACAGTTTGTGCCGAAGCGCCATCTGGCGGGCAGATAATCCCCAACCCATAGCACACAAACATGCTCCATAACAAATGTCTATTATGTATATTTTTTTAAGGCAATCGGTTAAGACGTTTGGGAGTCCATAAATCACATACATACAAACATTGAGTTTTATATATACCCGTCGCGCGTTGCTGCGACGTTCAACGAAAAAGGAGTAAAACACAATTTCTTTCGAAGCGCCATTTGGAGGGCAGATAATTCCCAACCAACAGCACACAAACACGCTCCATAACAAATGTCTATTACGTATAAATTTTTACGGCAATCGGTTAAGCCGTCTGAGATTCCATAAATCAAATACGTATGTATTTGACTTTTATTTATATAGATAGATATACTATGATAAACCGATGTTGTCAGACTCATTGCATATGTTAGCGACCGAAAATAGAAGACTCTACTTCGCAAAACCCGCTCAATTTTATTTGAATGTTAAAGTCAGCCTTAAAACATAAAATTTTTCAGCTCCATTGCGAATTTTACACAGGAAGTTAATAGCTGATTTTACATTCGAGAAGAATAAGACGGAGGACAGATCATTTTAATTTTCGGCCGCTCATTGTAGTCTGATAATGACCAAATAAAGAAAGAGTCTTTCATTCTTTAAAACAAAAACAAAAGCATATTCTTCCTTAGTTTTTTTTTCTTATTTTTTTCCTTCAGATAGAAATTTAGCAGTGGGTAGAAAATAACTACGTTTGTGCTATACACTCCGCAAAGTGTATTGTTTATGCAACATAATGCTGTACCGATCTCAATAACATATGTGAATTTTGTTTCCAAGTTGCTGAACAGTTTTGTCGATTTAGTTAGGTGTATATTTTTGTATTCATATTTGTGAATTAATATTACTGTTACTATTGCAGTTAGGCTACTGCAAAAGAAGCACTGTTAAATTCACTATTCAATAAACGATGGTGACGGCTTACACTTACACTTGAAGAATTTCACAAAGATCCGTCTGAAAATCTTTAAAATCGTAAATATCTCGAAAACTATCGCATTTTGGAAGATTTTACATTTTGATTAAAAATGATACTTAAAGCGCGAACACGAAATTATTGCGACACCGAAAATGTCATGCCAATTTTCTTATAATGTTTAAAATCAAACCAAAACTTTAGGGTAGTTTTATACATATATTTACTTCAAAAATCAAAAGAAAAGTTAATCTATGGAGCCTTGAGTGTAAAATTGAACGCATTTTCGCTTGATGCCATCCATCAAAGTCTTTACAGTGTCATCCGGTATCAGTTTCTCAGTTTTTTCCATTTTCTTAACATGTCATGCTCGTCTTTGACTGTCTTCTTGCTCTTCCGAAGTTCCCGCTTCATCATTGCCCAGTACTGCTCCACCGGGCGCAGCTCCGGATAGTTTGGCGGATTCATGTCCTTTAGAACAAAATGGACAGAATTGGCCTCATACCACTCCAGGACACTTTTAGAATAGTGGCATGATGCCAAATCTGGCCAAAATAGCGGAGCTTCGTCCTGCTGCTGCAAGAACGGCAAAAGGCGCTTCTCGAGGCACTCAGATTTGTAGATCTTGCCATTTACTGTGCCCTTTGTCACGAAAGGCTCACTCCTCAGTCCGCAAGTGCAGATGTCCTGCCAAATGAGATATTTGTAGGCGAACTTCGACATTTTCTTCTTCTTAAATTTGTCTGCACATAGAACTTGCTCTTGCCGGTGAAAAATTCCAACCCCGGAATTTGCTTAAAATCGGCTTTTATATACGTTTCGTTGTCCATCACACAGCAGCCATATTTTGTCAGCATCTTCTCGTAGAGCTTCCGTGCCCGAGTTTTAGCCGTCGATTGTTGCCGCTCATCGCGGTTTGGGAAGTTCTGTACCTTGCATGTATGTAGTCCAGCTCTCTTCTTTGCATTCTGGACGTAGCTCTGCGACATGCCGATCTTTTTAGCCAAATCACGGCTTGAGACGTTGGGATTTGCTTTAATCATCCGCTTCACCTTTCCCTCTGTCTTTTAATGTAGAATACATTTAAGCTTTCAATATAGGGGTCCTGTTCCAAAATATCGGCTGCGGCGCCGCGTCAGATTTTGAACGTTAATAACATTTATCATACTTAACAGAATGATTTGATTTTTAGGCCAATTTGTTGAAAATATGTTCCTCTATGCAGTATTAAAATTTGAAGTATGTATAACATGCACTAATAACAAAAAATTGTGTTTTGAAAAATCTTTCGAAAACGACTCGGAAAAGTGAAAATTTTCAGCCCATCCCGCCGTCAATATGGTGGACCAACCGAACAATAAAATAATGAAAAGTTTATATATAGGTCCACTACATGTTTGTTCCTATGATTATTCGTATTAGGTTGCTTGACGAGAGCAGTTGGTAGAGGAAAGACAGCATATTCCTTTGGTTAGGCCATAAGAAGCCGGACGGAAAGGAAAGGCTCATGCAAGGCACGAGAACGAGCGAGAAAGCGATTGTAGTACATATTAGAGAGATTATATAAATATCGGTCGGTCGGTTTTTCTCATCATTCGTTCACAATCCTACTAGCAAGCAGTCAAGTCAGGTTAGAAGTCCGCCGGAGGGAAAGCAGTTGGCAATTATCGCCGTTCGCAGAAGTGCCCCAGCTACTGGTTGCGTTAAGAAGCCCCATCGCTACCAACTACCGACCAGGAACTGTCGCCCTCCTGGAATTAGCCGCAATTAAAGGTCAACGAAGCAACTAATCTGCAGGCGATCTTTCCAGCGTCTGATTCGTGAGATTGTACAGGACTGCAAAGTCGAGCTACGCTTACAAAGCTCAGTCGTAATGATGCCCCAAGAAGTCAGCAATGCCAACTTGATCGGTTTGTTCGAGGATACAAAACAGTGCGCCAAGCGCGTAACTTTCATACCAAATACAACAAACTGGCGAAGAAATACGATATGTGGAAAGAAAGAGAATTTAAATTATCCTCTCTCGCTCGTTTTCGTGCACTGCTTTTCCATTCCTTTCTGCTGCTAATACCATCATAACCAAAACGAATCTGCGTATTCCCCCACCATCCCATGGCCAGTGTTGCCACAATTGCATGTTGCTATTACACTTTGAATTATTTTATCGATCCTCTGTAGTATTGATAAAATATAGAACGTGCAAAGTACACTAGTCGCATGCTTTTATTCGAACTTTTTGGCAGCCTCCGTTGATTAACTGCATAAATCGATTTGTTTGTGCAGCTCCTTGCTAGTAGCAAACTAAATAGCCTTTATCAGCGCTAACAAATAACACAAAAGAATTTAAATTTGTGAAAATCTTTTCCTTCCTTCTTTTCAAATCTGCAACATTTTTTGAAAATATTGTTGAAATGTTGTTATTGAAAAACTGAACATGCAAGTTTGCTAGCACTGGTCACTAGATTGAAGGCAATGGAAAGACAGAATATTCGTTTTGGTTATGCTAGTATTGGTAGCCGAACGGAAAGGAAAGGCACACGAATGGCACGAAAACGAGCGAGAGAGTGATAGTAGTGCTTTCTCGTGTGTTCATATATGAATATTGGTCGGTCGGTTTTTCTCATCATTCGTATTCGTTCAAGCACTAGCAAGCAGCCAGTCCACCGGAGGAAAGCAGTTGGCAATGATGACGGTCCGAAAAAGTGCCCCAGCTACTGGTGGCCCATCGCAACCAACTACCAGGAACTGTCGCCATGCCAGTATTTCGCCCCAATTAAAGGGCAACGGAGCAACTAATCTGCTGGCTAACATTCCAGCGTCTGATTCGTAAGGTTGTGTATTACTTCAAAGTCGAGCTACGCTTACAAAACTCAGCCGTAATGAAGCCAGTGATGCCTACTTGGTCGGTTTGTTTGAGGATACAAAATAGTATGCCAAGTACGTAACTTTCTCGCCAAAGAAATCAAACTGGCTCACAGTGTCCGCTGGGAGTGGGCGTAAATTACAATAAAAGCAACGGTTGTTTTCAGAGCCAATCAATTGTGTTCTAGTGAGAGTTAAACTGAAACTTTCATTTTAAGGTGTGTAACAAATTTTCAACAAGCAACATAATACGTTGTGTGGAAAGAAGTAGCTTGCATACGGAACAAAAATTTAAATTATCCTCTCGCTCGTTTCGTGCACTGCATTTCCATTCCTTTCTGCTGCTATTATCAGTATAACCAAAACGAATGCGCGTGTTCCCTCACCATCCCTCTAGTGATCAGTGTTGCTTCAATTGCATATGTTTAAGAGAAACGTTGAAGTCGCATGCTTCTATTCGAGCTTTTTGGCAGCCTCCGTGCTTTAAATGATTTGTTTGTGCAGCTCCGTGCTAGTAGCAAACAAAATGGCCCTACCAGCGTTTGATGCGTGAGATTGTGCAGGATTTCAAAGTCGAGCTAAGCTTATAAAGTTCAGCCGTAATGGTACCCGAAGAAGCCAGTCTTGTCGTTTTGTTCGAGACTACAAAACAGTTCGCCAGGCACGTAACTATCATGCCAAATATTTCCAACGATCCAGCGCATCACCATCAACACCAACGCCGAAACCAAAGGTTCTTTTCAGAACCACCATTATTACCATAGAGAATTATTTGAAAATTTCCCATTCAAACGTGATTCTGTTGAATATTATTAGATTTAAATTAACGTCTCGAATTGAAGTCACGACGCTCCGGTTATGTGACAGACATTACCCACCCATCTTTTTTTTATTGTGACCACGACTAACGGTTTAATATACACACCCCATTTCAATATTTCGGAAGGAACAGAAGGTCGAGTTTGGAAAGTTTGTAACCCTCATTGTACTTAACCAAATTACACAATGTTCGCACTAATGATTCAGAAATATGACCAGGAATCTTCTATTGGATTTGTAAGTATGTATAATTTACATGAATAAAGGAAAATTGATTTTCAGGAATCAATTATTATCTGTTCTGCCATTGGCCAGTACTATGCGACTTCCTCATGCTAACAATTCATTTCATTGTTAGCCATTTCCCGCACCAAGTCCAACAAAAACGGTCCTTTTCATTTTTGTGAAGAATAATTTGAAATATTCCTCGCCCATATCACCTTTTGTCCGAAAATTCCAATGAGTATCAACATATTTGAAGAACGTGTTCCTTATGTATTCTACATCTCTCCGGTTATGTCACAGACATTACCCACCCATCTTTTTTGTTCTCCGGTCCCTGTTTTCTTCCAGCTCCTTTGCCGTGGTCCAACGTCAACCGCTCCTGGAACCGCTTCAACACTCTGGAGACGGTTGAATGTTGAATGTAAAAAAGTTATGCCCTGTTGAATGTGTCGCAATAATTTCGTGTTCGCCCTTTAGCCGATATACTTTTTTTATTGTGGGACACAAACCACTGCTAGTAGTATTAAAGTCTATTGTGGTAAGCCGATACAAATACAACGTATCGTAAATTATTATTGCCCATTCGCGTTAGTCTATACTTCAAACAAGATGACTCCATACAATAGATATACAAAACTAGATAAAAATTGTAATTTCGCGTTGGGTTATGGTAATACATGCTCTATATATAACGGTCAAATTATCGAATTATTGTTGTTCTGAAATTGAGGAATTTTTATACATTCAGACTAAACGTTTATTGCAAAAAAAATTCTCTCTGGGGTCTCGCGAGAAACTTGAAATGGAAAACTTTGTCTCCCATGAAGCTTACTCGAAAAAGTAAACTTTCTACCTGTAACGCCAACGACAACTCTAATTTGGTTTTAATATCTACTCTTCATACCTATTCGAGTACTTCATAGCAGGTAGTTTA
This sequence comes from Topomyia yanbarensis, assembly GCF_030247195.1. NCBI lineage: Eukaryota > Metazoa > Arthropoda > Insecta > Diptera > Culicidae > Topomyia > Topomyia yanbarensis. The sequence goes on along the minus strand of NC_080672.1, from coordinate 107,537,290 downwards.
TACACATTCCTGAACCCTGGTACTAGAGGCGGTATTTATTGCGACCATCCGGGTGCCGTATTACTATTGCCATTAATTAACCTTTACTAAACGTATACGAACCGGGAAAGATCAACTTGTCGAGTCAATTTTCTATCCTCATAAAATGATCAGGTTCGAATGATATATTAAGTGAGTGAACGTCACCACTAAGACCAAGTAACTAGAAAAGCGACATATATCTTGTAGTACTGGAATAGGCGCATCGCCCTTGTCGACATAAAAATATCGTACACATCGCTTACACCAGATCGGTTCCATTGTTTACATTGCCTGTGCAATCTAGGTTTTATCAGCAATACTGTTCCAATTATAGGTGATGTTTATTGCCACTTTGACCTTGGGCTTGACAACAATCAATCGCCACTAGACGACTGTAGACAGAGACACTAGAAGACAGCCGAGTTGAGCTACATGCACCGAACCTGGTGGGTAATTACAGTTGCGATGATCACATTGAGAGCTAACAAACAACATTTTCAGCAACCTCGCATGCAGCAACAACAAAAAGCACTTTCACACCAATTATCCACGACTGAAATCAGTATCAGACAGCATACCACACCTGCTACGAAAAAAATGCGTCTCGTATTTCTATGATCTCTTCCTTATATTCATCACTCGCACCGGGACTAATCACATCTTCTTCACTCAAAATCAGTGGATTTTCTTTTCCTCACAGAATCACTACTCATTCGCCAACCGTCACACTTTAGTGCAGTTTACATCACTTATTTCGCAGTCTCCGACTTTAGTTGCATAATTGGAGCCCTACTTTCGCGAAGTTATGAACTTCAAGCTGTCAACCAGACACGGAGTATGAACTGGTCACTGGATCATAAACTACAGCAAACGAACACCCGATTACTTTCAACGCTAGCGTGGTTTAAACTCTACACTCTTATCGGTACACCATACGAACGAAATCACTGATAACGGCTAACCACATACACCACGGCGGGTTTGGGTGATCCACAAATAAATGTAAACAAGAGATGTTCTCTAGATCGGGTTGTCCCACAAACAATCATAAATGCCGCCCCGGGCTGTGAGAAGAGCAATGGCCAGTCTCAGACCAGAAGTATAGAAACAAAAAAAAAACAAGATTCAACAACAATCGAAACGCGCCGGCGTCACCGTTTCGCGTCCACTGACTGTGCTGACTGTTGCGTCCGCGGCGTGACGACGGATTAAGATTGCAACTCAGCTGGCCCGAGCATGCTCTGAACAGAAAAAAAAACAAAACGACGACGGGGTAGTCCGCGAGAATGAACCCCTTTCTCGATACCCGCTTAGTGCATGTACTGACTAAATAACGCGACTCGGGCGGTACTCGGCTAGAGACAGAGGGGTTGCAGTGCATGTAACAATTGGAACGAGCTCAAACTGGATTGGCTCCAACCAAATCCGATGAAGGCTTCCCCATGAACATCACAGAAAGTGTCACTACTGCGATGGACTACACAAAAAGTTAGTAGACGAAAGCGGTGGTCGAAGACGTAGGGTGCAGGTCGATCAAGCCGAAGAACTTTTGTGGAAGCCATAGGGCACCCGAGCAAAAACTACAATGCAGAGCTACCATAGATTGAACGGTAGAAAAATCATCAAATATTACATTAGGATGAGTGGTGCTTACGATAGATACGTTTTGAAGCATGGGAACACTGGGCCTGGACCAGGAGCCCCATGATTTTTGGGCCCCAAACTGAGGACGGATAAAATTCCATACCAACGCCTCGACAACTGGATTATTTGTATCTCTTCTTCTCAAAGTTTATATTGGTATTATTGTAACAATATTCTAATGTCTCTTATCGATGAATCGATAGCAAAATAGTTCGGAATCCCCCATTGATTTGTATCCCGTTCAAAGAGCACAAAACAACCAAGCGGAATGATACTAGCGAAAGGAAAAGCGGTACTGTAAGGCCAGGATGGCACTGAACTAGTTCAAGTTTCGCTCAAGCATTTAGGTTAAAGTTCCAACTTATTTTGAGCAAAAACAATAAAATAATGTTTTGCTGTTTGGCGACAAACAGAATGCGATGCCCAATGAATCTCACGGTGTCTTTTTTTAACAACTTTATGCAAAAAACTAGGAGTGGGTAATGTCCGGGACATAACCGCGGTGTTGACGTAGGACTAAACTTGGGCATATCATACGACATTCATGGATAATTTGAACCAATGCACTTTTTGAATGAATGTTTACGGAAATTTCATGTCGAATGAGATTGCCACATTCACTGATTTTCTAGGACTTGCAAAAACCTTCGGGTTTGTAGATTAATTTGATAAACATTTGCTTATATGAATCACTGGTACATGTACAGAAGAATTGACAGGCGCAAACTCAATCCAAGTTATTAAATGGAACTTTCTAATTCAATTCTTCTCCATTATGTTTTCATCCTAAAAAGAACAGTTTGCAGATAACTATTTTTGGTGATACCAGACGAGAATCCTTTCTAACGATTCGAACCTTGCCCGAATTCGCTTCTGCTGCGTACATACACGAACATTCCCCTTTCGCAGCTTACATCGAATGAGCATTGTATATCGCAATGCGATCTCTTTTATAAACTTCTTAGTGCAGATGGAAGTCCATCCTTTTGTGCGACAAATGGAAATATTTTCATCATTCTTTTTGGTGTAGCTTTCGCTTAGTAGCAGGGTTGCCACATTTACTAATGTTCTTGAAAGATTTGCGAAAACCACCAATCAAAGCAGGCTAATTAATGTTTTTATAAAATCTATCAAAATTTACGGTAAAATCTACGGAATCTACTACACAATTGTTTTGATTATTTCCCAACGAATCGCGCAAAAATCTGTTTGTTCCGTTCAGCACAGCGCAAATAATTGACGTTGGAAAACAAATCGGCAACTTCAGCTGCCAAACACTTAGAAACGATCGAAGCATTTTTCCGTCAATGTCACTTTTCTGACTCAATTTTTTGTAGGTATTTTCTTGCTTCCGTCCAATTGGTCAGTTTATTAGTTTTATCGTACATTTTTCGGATATTATTATAGAAAATAACTAACCCGATTAGAGGGAAGTTATTTTCCAAAGCACGAAATGGAAATTTCAATTGTAATTCTTCTGAGAACGATTTTCTGGTCCTAATAAGAACCGTTTGTTGTGAATATTATTTCGCCGTTTCCCGCTCGGCATGATGATTATTCGCTTGGTATGGATAGCGCACAGATTGGTATCTTCCAACAAACTAACCAGGCAGGCCTCGCTGGCTTCTTAGAGGGCCATTACGGCTGAGCTCCGGAAGAGTAGATCGGTTTTGAAATACTGTGCAATCTCACGGACCAGGCACTGGAAGAGCAGCTTGTGAATTAGTAACTCTGTCTACTTCTGAGAGCGATGAATTTCATGCAGGGCGACGACAGTTCTTGGTTGGCAGCAATAAGGCAGTAGCTATGATTTGGTTGGTAGTCCAAATGCAGCTTCTCGTTGAGCAGCACACGTACGTGTGTTCTGCTCTGTGGCTTAGACACGTCTGGCTTTAAGAAAAACTGTGACACCCATATTTATAGGTTCTAGCATTAATGTTGATTCGCATTAAAAGTAGTTTTTGAACTTTTTAAACAAGTTTTACATAGCAAACAAGGTATCAATAGCAAGCGTTGAACGTTTTCCTTTCGATTTATGAAACAATATTAGTAATTCCTTTAGTAGGAGAAAAGTTATTAAGGTTCAAAGTGTACGTAACGCATCCGTTTTGAAAATTTTGAAATGACACCCAGTATAGTAAAGAAAGACGTAAGTCCTACGTCAAAAAAAATCAGCATCTCTGAAACTTCGGGATATGAAAGAATGGGCTTTCCCCTTTCATTTGAAACCAACATCAAAATAATCCGTCGGGGGGGGGGGGGGGGGTCTAGAGCAAAGTTTTTTCATGAAAACATAGATTTTACAATGGAACTAGTCCATATTTCTGCCACTAGATGGTGCTTTACACATTCGAACAACAGTAAAAGTGAGAATCTGATAAATAATTTAATTGTCTACAACTTTGTTAACAACTAAAAACCGATATGAAATTATCCGAAAAAGTTTATTATTTTAACGAAGTCTAAGTCTAAGTTAGTTTCACAGAAGTCTAGTGATTTGTAAGTCAATTCACACGCATTTTTTATTTGCCAAATAGTGGTGTTTAGTTGAACAGTGAATTCAGCGGAATTTGAGTCTTTTTGGAAAGTCTCATCTTTTAGCTGAAAATTATAATTTCAGATTCCACCTGATATAGGGGATATAATATTTTGGGATGAGAAGTCTTAGATAAGTGTTGACCAAACTAGTATGATATTAATATTCTTTTCCAATATAGTGAGTGATTCCTCTCGCAGAAACAGCCTTTTCAATGGTGTGAGCCTTTTTTCATTTTTTCTATTGTTCTCGGGGATGACTGATAACTATTCTTGCATGAATCTCCTGCTCTATTAGCATCTTCGTATAAAATTCACTTGTCCCTAACTTCAACCTTTATATTTGAACAACCTCAATGAAACTTTTAACACCATTGCAATATTTCGCGGATTTCATTGCAATGCTTGGTTAAAAACACTAATTATCCGATTTCAAAATTAACTCAATGTGACTGAACAAAAAACTTTGAGTCTTTGGATCAAGATATTTTTTTTGGGATATATTCGAGGATTTCTATACATATAAGGTTGTTCTTGTACTCAAATCATATTTTGTCTTCAAAAGTAATACATTTCGCATAATCTAGGATCAATTTATTAACGATTTCTCGCATGATTGATAGGAAATGGCCCTAAAATCCAACTGCCACAATATACTTTGCGGAGAAAATTTGAATAAATCGTTTCACGCTAACCACTAATTTGGACATTTACTGCTGTGGTTTGTGTTCAATTAGAAACGTTGTGTCCCAACATTTCGTCTTGGACAGAATTATAATAGCTTACTTAAACTATCATAACCTAAATTATGCGACGTACGGTTCTTTCTAAAACATAAGTGTAAGCAAACCCTTGAAACCAAGTAATACCTACCGATGAATGGTAGTTCCTTCGAACCGACCGGGAAATATTACAAACTTGAATCAAAAGCATAAATAGTTTTCTGTCTCTGTCGAGCATCCTAATTTTCAGAAGGTCAATTAGCATTGTCAACGAAGAAGTTGTAATGAATCCTGTCAAATATTTTCATGTCACTAAACCAATTTATTTTTTTGGTAATGAAATAAGTGCGAGAAAATATATTTCCAAACTTCTAGGCCTCGTGTGAAAATATCTTAGATATAACTCCGTTAAAATTTTAAACAACTTTTCCCGGTGATTGCACATCAATTTTTAGTTGTCAACAATTTTGTGGACAATTAAATTTTCTATGAAATTCTCACTTTTAGTGTTGTTCGAATGTCTAAAGCACCATCTAGGTACAGAAATGTGAACTAGTTTCAGTAGTAAAACCTATATTGTAACGGAAAAATCTTTAAAAAAAAGTTGCTCTGGACCCCCCGACGGATTATTTTGATCTTAGTTTCAATTGAAAGAGGAAAGCCCATTCTTTCATATTCCGAAGTTTTAGAGATGCTGCTGACAAGCGTTCTGCGGATGTGGCGAAATGATTCGTGTCTTCATCACATTTTAAACGAAATACTTACGGTCAGTTTAGGTCAATCGGTGACCGAAAAATCAAATTGTAAGCCGTTAGAATTTTTCATATAAGGGTAGATTACTGCACTTTTGCTTAACTTTTAAACTAAGTTTCGAGGGGCTGCTAGTGCTTGGTTTGAGTGTGTCGTATTGAAAATACCAACATATTTTGAATGTAATCAAAGTAGTAAGTAATTAAAAATACTTCTGTTGTACTTAATAAGGTACTTAATGTCGATGTGCAAGTACTTAAGGTATTTAAAGTACATATTGGCGGCAGGCACGTAGCCAGAGGGGGGGCTAGGGGGCTAAAGCCCCCCCCCCCGAAATTTTTCAAAAATGAATTTAAGAAGCAACATGTTTTTCGGTAACTCGTAAAAAAATTGTGTCTTGTTTGGTTTCAACAAATTAATGGGAGAATGGTGAGGAAGATTGCTATTTCGAACCACCGAAGACATCGATATCTACTCAGTATGCCGAGTCTGATAACACACTTCCTGTCATATTGTGTGACTCGTCGGAAAAACAAAAGAAACTGTTACTTTAATTCTTGCTGGGGTGATCCGTCGGATGATTGAATCGCAGAAGCAAGAAGTGGTGCTCCAGCCAAACGTGGAGGCTATTGACTTCCAGAATTTTTGCATAACCGAATTTCATGATGGGAAATATTTACTGAAGGTGAAAATAGAGGTTATGCTTACGAACTTCGCCTTTAACGAGTTCTACCTTGTCAGGCATTCAGTACTTATGTTATTCAACAAATTATCCCAGGAGAAACCAGTCATTTTGCAACTTGTAACACGTGGTTGATTCTCATATATATGGATGATGAGAAAATCAATGTTCGGCTACAAGATCTGATACCACTTACTTGAACCGCGGGCGAACGACCAGGAAGTTAAAGCCCCAATAAACAAACTTAACTTATTTGAACCGTGGCCATTAAAAGATTCCTGTCACATTTGGGAAAAGTGGAATTTATTATAAAGGACACATCTAGATACTAGACGGCAGGGTCAGCTAGGATTTCGTCCTAGCTGACCCTGCACGTACAGAACGCCATGCGATAGTATCATTATACACGTTACATCTTTGCACATCCATAGTCTCCAATACGATTACCTGAAAAACAAACAATTGCCAAATTTGTGGCTACTGTTCATATAATATTGACGGCAAAAACTGCGTCTAGTATCTCAAAATTAACAGTCAGCATCATCATTGAGGAAGTCGATACTGGTGGCCCGTAAGGGGACAAAACAAAAATGAAATCAGATATTCACGAACATGGACATGGCAGTTACCACGATAATAATACGGAAGTGTACAAGATAGATATGAACGACCACCAAGACGCGGTTGGTTATGAAAAATATTTCTCAGTCAGTAAACAGGTCAATCGCACGAGATCTGTTGGACAACCATTAGCGTTTTATCATTTTCATTATTTACATCGTGGAAATATATTAAAGGCTCAAGGCTTCATTTAGCTAATGCATTGAACCGACTCAAATAAATGAATTATATAATAAAATGTTAGAAGTTTCATAGAAAACTGAGTACAAAAACTGTCCCAAAATTAACATTTATCGCTAGTGATGTCATCTAACAAAACTCATTTTGTGCTAGATATTGGCCTTAATCAAGAAAGTTAGTTAAATCATACGCAAATTGTATTTCTGTAAAAGATTAGAGTACTGTACGATTAATATAAACGTCAGGCCTCTCACTCAAGCGTGCTAAACAAAAACATTTCAATTAGCTGATGACATAGTTGTAGCCGAGACGACAGTTTTTTTTTATTTTCGCATCATTTTAATGCAATAGTATTTCTATTGACACTCAATTTCATTTTATGTTGGGAATGCGGGCCGTATTGAAACACTGTTAGTCTGGAAAATCGAACAATAAGCAAGAAAAAACGTGAAAAAGTAAACAAGCCAAAAAGTGGTAAACCAGCGTTTTTCATGAGGTGTTCATCAACCCACGAAATCGTATATTACTAATTTTGTTGGTATACAGAAACGTACACAGTAGCGGTAGGACTAACTGACGTGATTTTACACTTACTTTCCTTCGGATGTCAATTGATCGATTGATTCTAAACCACATATTAGTCAATCAACCATAATAAACTAAATGTTGCTACCACCAGCAGCATTTTAGTCGCTTTCGATGGTTTCTAATTAATGCTTATGTAAGTTTTAAAACGACGTGTCGATAGATTGATCAGACATCAGTAGGTTATCACGGAGAGCGACTAAAATGTTGTAACTAGTTGAGTCTATAAGTCAATAAGTTGGAATTATTGTTTCGATTTCATGTTTTCATTATATTACAGTCTAAAAAAAAAATTATTGAGCTTGTTCACATTTATAGTTTCTAGTTATGTTGTCAGCAATGATGCATTTAGTAAAATTTTACGTAAATTAGATGATAGTAGTAACAGTGTTAAGTGATTTTCATTCGATTTGTGGACAATTTTTTTGAATAGATTAAATTCCGGGCAGTTACCTTTAGTTGATTAAATCATTGGAATACATAAGTCATTCCACGTCAGTTTTACAACCAAAATTTCAATTCCTTCCAAAATGTTTTCTTACATTCTTCAGCTAAAAATAATTGACACGTATTTTTTGGTTTGGCTAAATATTATATTTTTTTTCAAGTTATTAGCTTTTGAACTTTTGAAGTCTATAAAATTGAACATTTTTCAATCACTGATAACTCGGAAACGACTCGATATATGAAAAAAAATTAAATAAAAAGTTGCGTTTTCACATAAGCTTACCAAAAAAAATCACAATTTTTTTTTGTTATATAGCTTATGAAATTTGCAATTACTTGAAACAAATTGAATTTTTTTAAGGTTGGACCAAATTTTTTATTTATTATTTTCCTTAAGTATTAAAAATCATGTTAAAAAGATTGTGTAAAAATTTGGCAGTGGAATTCTTTGCGAGATATTACAATTATAAACATAAAACAAGGCAATTTTACACTAAACGCCCAGTGAAAGGCCTGTTATAACTAAAATATCTCGTAAAACACTTCGAGTTCCATTCTGAAATTTTCACATAATCTTCTTAATATAGTTATGCAATCAAAATAAATTTGATTTCGGGGGACTTTAAAAAAATATTTGCTTTTAACATTAGAATACCCCCAAAAAAATCCTAAATTTGCAGAATGCGAGTCATTCCACGATTTACAACTATAATTTTAGTTCCCTCCATTTTTTTGCATTCTTTAGCTGAACATTATAGACACGATTTTTTTTACTTTGGCTGAATTTGATATTTTTTTTCAAGTTATGAGTTTTTGAACTTTATAAAATACTAGCTAATACCCATCGCGCGTTGATGCGACTTTCAACGAAATAGGAGGAAAACACAATTTGTTCCGAAGCGCCATCTTGTAGGCAAATAATCCCCACCAATAGCTCCATAAAAAATTCCTACAATGCATAAATTTTTACGGCAATTGGTTAAGCCGTTTCGGAGTCCATAAATCATATACATACAAATATCGACTTTTAATAATATAGTGATTTTTTAAAGTTTTATAAATTTAATAGAATTGGACATTTTTCATTCCCTGATAACTGAGAAACTATTTCTGGAAAAAAGCATTAAATAATAAAAGCTGCGTTTTTGGATGATCTCGGCGGATTTTTTTTTGTAATATTTGTTTTTGTTAAATAATGTATGCATTATGCAAATATTAGTAACAAACAATTTTTTTTCAGGGTAGAGCCAAAAAATCTTTTTAGCTTTTTCAAATAATTTATAATAAAACAAATAATAATTTATATTATACAAATTTCAGAAAGAAATTCGAAGTATTTTACGAGATATTTCAATTACAATAGGCCTATCACTAGGCGTTTGGTATAAAATTGCCTTGTTTTAAGTTTATAATTATAATATCTCGCAAAGTATTTTGATATCCACTCCCAAATTTTTGCACAATCATTTTAACATGATTCTTAATATTTAAAGAAAATAATAAGTAAAAAAATTGGTTCAACTTAAAAAAATTCAATTTGTTTCAAACAATTGCAAATTTCATAAGTTATATAACAAAAAGAAATTGAACTTTTTTTCAGTAAGCTCATTGAGTACACAACTTTTTTATTTAATATTTTTTTCCATATATCGAATCGTTTCCGAGTTATAAGTGATTGAAAAATGATCAATGTTATAAACTTCAAAAGTTCAAAAACTAATAATTTGAAAAAAAAAATCATATTCAGCTAAAATAAAAAATACGAGTCAATTATTTTTAGCTAATGAATGCAAGAAACAAAATTGGAAGGAATTCAAATTTTGGTTGTAAATCAGACGTGGAATGACCCATATATTTTGATTCTATTGATCACCAAAGATCCTCCTTCCTAACTGGGGTATGCCAAAAAATTATGTTAGCATGATGCATTAGAACTGGTAATAGTTACAGAACGCCAGATCAAGAAAATAGAAGTTGAACCATCTACAATTCGTTCGCTAAATCAGAAGATTTTGTGCAAATTTCGACATTCTCTTCGATCGAACATTTTATGGATATTTTTCTACTCATTTCGATTTAGCGTCTTCTACACCTTTTAAACGTGTAGCTTAGAACACCTTGCGTTTTCCAGCACCGTCAAGGATTGTCATATTCGGTTAGCGCATAAATACTGAGAACTCTAGAATATCCATTGTTGCAACGAGAGTAAATTGTAACTTGTAAATAAAAATAAATAATAAAAATCAAATTAAACATCAATAATTCGTTGATGTACTATAGCCTTTTTTGTGACAAAGAACATGGATTGTCTTAGATTTGGCTTTGTTTTCATCAAGAACTTTTCAAAATTTCGTTTAGTTTCTAGTGACAATATGAAGTAATTAGAACTAAAAGCTTTATACATGGGCGGGTAAAGCGTAGTTGGTAAATCGATTGCCTTGTACGCAGCTCATCATGGTTCGTTCATCAATCCCGCACATATAGGGTTAGAAATTTTTCTAAAGAAATTTTCTAACCCAAAAAGAGGCCATAACCATAAGGTTAAAACCTCTATAATCGAAATAAAAAAAGCTTTATGCAATAATTTTTAAGCCCCTCCCGAAATAAACTCCTGGCTACGGGCCTGATTGGCGGTATTTAAAATGTTTTGTCTATTTAAAGTATGAATGCGTTGTACTTAAAATCGTTTCTGTAATTAAAGTAAAATGAATTTGACACGTACTTTTTTAATATTGACGGTATTGTATGTACTTTATAGTACTTAATGGTACTTAAAGTAGCTAATTAAGTACGACTTTTCGCACGGGAAAATATACTTTTGCATATAAAATATTTAAAATAATCCAAAAAGAATTGAAAAACGATCCATAAAAAAGTTGTCCATGTTCCATAAAACAAAACTAAAAATCCATAAAACAGTGTGAATGATCCATAAAAAAGGGTGATTTGATCCATAGATTATGTAAAATTGAACCATAAAATTGTCGCAAAAGAGTAATAATAAAAAAGAGCAATTAAAATCAACCAATGCCCCATAAAAATATTGGAAATGGAACTTTTTTATGGATCGTTTTTCAATTTTTATGGATCATTTTTGTTGTTTTAGCGGCGCAAACTTAGGGCTGCCCTTTTCGCACTGCGTCGCATTGAAGATTTTGTGCTTGCCCCTCGCCAAGTTTACCGCTGCGTTAAACCTTGTTTAAAAGTTAAGTATGGATGAAGTAATCGGCCCTTAGAAATTCTCAATGTGTTCGACTGGGATTAAACCGAGACACACTGGGATAAACATCAATTAGGCTTATTAGTTAATTAGTTAACGTTGTCTATAAAGTGTGAGTAGGCAAATTGTAATTATTTTTAAAATATGCTATTTTGTCCAATTTATTCATCTTCCCTAGCAAAAAAGACAGTTATTTCTATTCGTACAACAAGGATGAAACATTAGTGAACCTAAAAGTTATATTTGCGCTTAGAATCAACATTATATCGGTTGTTTTTAAGGATGGCTAGATTTGCCGAAGTCAAATATTCGTTGAAAGAGACTCTGTGCAGGTTCATCACATCTGAAATGGTATACTGCTCACAATCAAGACATTCCAAACAAATCGACATGGGAGTGTGATTGCGTACTATTGCTAACTTCTGTACTTCATTAACAAGTGAACTACATGTGCTGTTAGCATTTTAAAACTTAACATCTGTATCGCGGTCAAGGTGGCCGGCATACACTGATGAAAAAAAATTGAAACATTAAACCCAACTTATACTGCACGGTCAAATTGTTTACTTACACGAATCCTTGGCACACGCATTTCCATTTTCAGTTAGCCCAGTTCTAAGCAAAATTAAGCATTACTAGTAGGTTGTACATTCTTTAGCTTAAGAGTTATGAGAATAATTTCGAAAAATTTAATGGCAATGCCAATTGGTAACGGTCAGAATCAACAACAAATAATTATTTCCACATTTCGTGAGAACTGCGAGAGTTCAAATATGTCATACTTTACAGATAGTCCTCTAGCATCGTTTGCACATATGTAAATTAACTTTGGCTAATATTGACATACAATTGACTTGAAGTTAACAAGTTCTGATTGAACACATGCAAAATATTTAAGACATAAGGAACTTCACACTTAATTCACGAAAACCACCTTAAACACATCACTGAATACAAAGAAATTTTTCTGATCTGGGCAACGCTCAAATGGTTGGCGGTAAACCAGCCCTACTTCATTTCTCCTTGGCCAGGGCACTCTTCATCCTCAAACAACGTAATGCAACTATGAAGGTCAGATTGCCACATGCTGGTTCTGTTAGGTTACTGCTACCTTATGTAAATGTTATTAAGAGAAACGTCACGCAATATCTTTTATTTCTAGCCTTCAAATGTCCTGATATCATTCCAATTGTCTTCACAATATGTCTCTTTTTGAAAATCTTTGAATTTACAACAGTTTTATTTGTTAACAACAACTTTTCTTGTAACATCGATGTATTTATGATTCAGTCCTTCATGCCTCCAAAATCTACAACGGAACAACAATGTAAATCGTTGTTTTTGATTTCATAATGTATGGGAAAAGATAAAGTTTTTCATTGTTACATCCCTTAACGACCCCCCTTTTACCATGTAAAAATCGGGTTTACAAAGAAATTGGATGTAGAAACAACAAATGTGTTAATTTTTCAATTGTAACTTTTCCAGAATAATATTGCTTTTCGTTGTAATGTAACAATAAAAAATTATGTAATACTGTTGTGCATTTCTATTCGAGTAGTAACTCTACCTTGGAGTCCTGTGCATGACAAAGTCTTTTGACATAAACTTTATGGATCAACTCAGATCAACTAGTGTGTATAATGTCTCCTGATAGCGGAATCTACAACCATATTTTCGCCTTTCTCATATTGTAAGGATATGCAATAGACCGGCAACAATTTTAACTTTTTTTTCGGAACACTGTTAATTCAAATGATAATTGGATGCACAAATCATATGCAAAATATGATTGTGTCTATTGTCTATTTTTATATATATTTTTACATGCAAACTTGAAAACTCTTGTGAGTGAATTAGAGTTTTCGGAAAAAGCTCATATTGGACAAATGAAATGTGAAACCAATTACCGTTTGATTTAACAGTGTTCCGAAAAAAAAAATTGCTGCCGCTCTAATGGGTATCTTTGGCGTTTGTGACCGTAAAAAGCTAGCCAAGGGCATTCAATGGGAAAATATCTATTCCCGAATTTACGTATATATGACTACGTATCTTCAACGTCAACTGCATCAAATAAAAACGACACCCGGTCTATTGACCCAAACGTTTAAATTTTCTTAATCATTTTATGGTTTTCTTATGGTACAACACATCGGAACCACGTAAACATTTCGTCTCGGGTCACCCAGCTAAGTGTAGTAGTATACATTCTTGATTTCGTTTTGCAACTATCGAAAGGACCGGTCGGTGCGGAGTGCGCCTGAATGAACAGTTGTACATATGAATGAATGGTTTGTTGAATGAAGAAAAAGCAAACTCGTCAACCAACTGGACGGTCATGGCGTGAAATTACTGCGGTTGGAATAACCGATCATATGACTACGCACATTTGGAAGGTAATTTGAAATGACGTCATAGGAATGGAATGACAGAGTCATTGGAAGTCATTACTTAAAATAAAGAAGGTATTATTTAAGGTTATTTAAGGGGTTAGGTCATTTTGGGGATAAAAAATAATGCCTCTCTTAATTTTTTTATAGCAAAAGTTTGCAACGTATTGCTATTTATTAAAAGGAATTTCGTACTAATTTAATCTATATTTTTTACAACTGGTTTGTAGAAAACTGACGGTCACCTGTTAATTGAAACTAGAATTTTTGCGGCATAAGCAAAATGTTTTTATAACAATTATTGAATATCTAGTAAGTATCTGTGCAAATCCCTAGTAACATTTGCGGTTTTATGGTAATTTTATAACCACCAGTATTATTGCTAGTTTCTCCTTCATATGTATTCGACAAATAATATTTTGAAATCAAATTCAATTTAATTGAAAAGGTAACACACTGAATACCGCAATGGCCAGGCATAGATGAAATTGTGGATTACAATCGTTACAATTGTTTTAACGGTTGGCATGAGATGATTTCAAGTAATCTTGGTTTGCACCTTTTCTTATTGACTTCTAAAAATATATGAAATGAATCTTATTCTTCATTAGGGTGACTCAAAAAATATTTTAACGTGACTAAGAAACGGTATTTTTAAAGTGATTTTGGTGCGCTGACTTTATTTTTGACGTCATGAAAATTAAAAAAAACGTGATTTCTGATTAAAGTGGCTCAAAAATATTTGTTTTGCTGCTAACGATTAAATAAGATGTTTTAGATTATTTGGCTAAGCAATATTGAATCGTAACATTAAAAAATTACTAGTTATTAGGGCTGTTTAATGATATTTATTTCATTGTGGCGTTACAAATAACGCTAAAAACAAAATATTTTAGACCAACTTGCTGAAGACACGTTAGCTCTATCTTTCATAGTTCCCATTCCACGAGAAATCCAAATATAAGTTATTGTTAGGAAAAATTGTTTATTGAATGCTTCTCCATGATCCAAATATACTGAAAAAGTTTCTTAGACGTCTTTTAAAAGACAAACATTAGATTATTGACATGTTGTGATGGGGGAAAGGGAACAACTTTTAAAAAGGGCATAATTACACGAATCAATTGTTTTGTTGTAGCAAAATTCCAAATATCTCGACAACTATCGCATTTTGGAACATTTTTGCTAAATGAATTTTGCTTTGAAATGATACATAGAATCATATTCTGTGATGAAATCACAGATTTGTATGTAAATTATGTTGAAATTTTAAAACATGTGTAAAGTTAAGTTTTTTACGGATAAGTTCTCGATCGTGAAATCTCATTTAAAATGGTTCTTTTCCTTTTATGTTTTTGTTGACAAATTTAAAAAAAAATTGAAAAATGTTTTTTTGCAATTTGAATTTTTCACTTAAACACTGCGAAAAATGACACAATTTTTTTTTTCAGTGTATATTTTTTCTTACAGCAGTATTCATTTCCTGTAACTCGTTCTCAGATAGTTTTGTTGCATAAAATACGGTAATAGAACTTTCTTTCGAAAATGCTACATGTAGAAACTTTCACGCCCTTTTCAAAAAATGCTCTTTAGTCAAAATAATGTTATTGACCGTGGAAAATGTGTAGTCTTCGATGTCGGTGAAACTTGTAAAGTTTCATTGGAATCTAAGATGATCGGTCACGATTTTCGGGCGGATCTTCATGGATTAATAAAAAGTAGAGTGCTCACAGACAGGACGGACAATTCGTAAATGGTGCACTGTGGTTCAATAACAATAACAATAGTAAGCTTGTGTTTTGTCAGTGTTTCTTATGAGAGGTTTTATTTGCTTCAATTATAAAAAAAATCAATCCTATTTGCAAGGTTGGGAAGCGAACTCAGGTGAACTACGTACCAAGCAATCGATTTGCTAAATACACTATGCTCGCCCCCAGAGCTTCTTTTAAATTCTCCACCAGAACCATTGTTACAGCTGGATATAAAAAATTCTCACCGCATTTTGAAGCATATTCTTCCTACTTTTAAATGGTCGGTGTTAAGTCAGACCGAATTAAGCCGCAACATATCAAAAATAAGATAACATTAGCACTGGATAAAGAATTTCTTCATCAGCCACATTCGACTTTTGCCAGATTGGAAATATGTAACAATAATTGCGATTCAAGTTTTAAACTCGTTTTTCTCGAAATCAATATATTGTCGCTTAGTCCGGTCTGACTTAACACCGACTATATGCATCTGTCCGATTTTGTACGATTCGCAGATTCAGTACAAAATAGGCCTTTGTTTCAACAAAATATGCGATTTTTTAGTAAAACTTGATCATTTAATCTAGTCGGTACTATCTCACAAATACACTGAGGGTCGTGGAAATCGAAAAAAATCTTGTTTTTCCAATTACCGTCGTGCGGGACTACTTTGGATATGTGAGGCTACTTTGCACACTTTAGGTATTCAATATTTACTAACAGACACGCTTTTATTAGTTTTATTATACCTACCTCTTTTAACCATGTTGCATATACCCATATATATTATTCTTAACACTGTTTACCAAAACAAAACACTTCAAGGGTCGATAAAAGTGATTGGAGGCTCAAAAATAAGACTTCTCGACAAAAAATCTTGAGTGTTCCGAGACCACATACTGTTTTTCGGAAAGAAGAAGAAAAAAGATGAAAAATGGCGTTTTCCGTTTGTTTCTAGTACGTCATGATCGGTTTTTATGGGCATTTGAAGGTTTTTGTGTGATGAAAAATTGGCGTTTTTCGTTTGTTTCGAGTATATAAGGATCGGTTTTTATGAGCATTTAAAGATTTATGTATCTTTAAAAAAGTTGTTTTTAATGTCATTATCAATAACTTTACAGAGATACCAAACCTCTAAATAATGTTTTGAGTTTATTCTCCGTAATTATGTCTAAGAGAATTAATTACCAAAATAGTTTTTTTCAAGAGATGCTCTGTATTATGTTTTATAACATTTTTTGAAAACATTGAACCTCCAAAGCTGGTGGTTGCGAAATAATCTGATCTTGGACGGGAAAAAAACTGGTTTCGAACCTTTATTTCCCAACTCTTGACGTAAAAAGTGCATAACTTGAGAACGTGGCCTTGTGTACTAATTACGCCATCAATTTAGCACTCAAATATACATCATAAATAGCCCCTTAATTCGCTTTTTTATTTTGCAAAATTTTCAATCTCACCTATTGGCTATTTTTATAATTTATAATACAAAAAATCTTTAAATTCTTTTAAAAACCTATTCTGATATACTAGAAATAAACTGATATTGTAAAATTCCAAATTCAGAATAAAAGTCACATCGGTTCCTCGGAGATGGCTAGACCGAATCAACCAAACTTAGTCTCAAATAAAAGATCTTGCGTCCCCGTAAATGGCTATCAAATTTTATCCCCATCCGACTTCCGGTTCCGGAGTTACGGGTTGTGGCGTGCGATCACATAGCAAATTGTGATTCAAACCGATACTCCCATGAAAGCAAAAAAGGTAAAAATTTCGCTAAAATGTCTCTCAAACAACTTAAATTTTCAGTTCTAGGTCACCGACGGCCAAACAAACTTTCGTTGACTACATTGACCACCATAGACGGTTCCGGAAGTGCCCGGGAAAAGCGGCCATTTTTCAAAACTAGCAAACTCATATCAGTTTCTCGGAAATGGTTAAGCCGATTTTCACAAACTTAGTCCCAAATCATAGCTATAATATCCCCACATATGTCTATAAAATTTCGCACGGATCGCTTATATGTTTCCGGAAATATAGACTGAACCGTACGGTCACATATGAGATTCCCATATAAGGCGGAAATTTTTTTCAAAGTGGGGACCCCATGAAATTTCAGAAATCGAATTCGTATTTTTGATGCCAAACATCTTTAAAATGCATGAAACGTCGAGATTTTATGTTATCTCGATTTTTTGGGACTTTGCCGATTTCGCGTCTTTTTTCAGTTCAATATTACCGTGGCTGTTTTTTTCTTTTACAAACTTTTAGAACTCGAATAATGATTTCTTTTCTTGTATATTTGTCATGTCATGTATAACAATAAAAAGTAATATATGCATTTGAAAGCTTTTAGGGAATATAAACAACGCAAACATTCTCGTGTTCATGATTGAGAAAGGCACAATTGCACCGCTAGGTGGATTAAAACAGGTTTTTCTCTCTACGAAAAGCAATATGCAGTCTCAACCGACTCAAATTTTTTTGACAAGTAACGTTGTAAATGTTAAATTAAAATGAATCCCTCATTTTAGAAAATGCGATGAATGGGTGATGCTTTGTTGTTGAAAAGGCCTCTGATATCAGTATAAATTAATGATATTTCAATAAAAGTAAATAAAATTGGGTAATTTTTATTTTATATCGAATTTAAGAAGTGTGCAAAGTAGCCCCCAGCTAGTCCACAAAAAATATTTTTGAACGCTATATAAACAACTTTTTTATATGTGAACCAATTCTGCTCATATTTGGCATAAATAATACATACACGATGATGATAAATCTGTGCTGATATGATACACATCCATCGAATATTAAAGGAGTTATAATTCGTCAAAATTGAAAAATTGATAAAAAGTGCGCAAAGATACCCCCGCACGACGGTAGCAAGTTAAGAACGAATAATTTGTTTGCACTGAAAGCACTAATTCGTTTTTGTCAAAACGCTCCGCTAACGTGGAATGTTGCAGCGCGATTGCAATGTAGCCGAGGGTTGCTCGCGCGACGCCACCTATGCAACGTAATTCATGTTGCGCTCGTAAATTGGTGGCAGGTGAATTAAAGCTTGTGACAAATGAATAAAAAAATCGTGATTGCATCAACAACAGGTTTTCGTTGTTCACAAGTTTAACAGTATCGGTCAAGGTCAGTCAGTTGCAGTTAATTTCTCGATTGCAAACTAGTCGTTGTGGAGTCAGATGCAGTACCTGGACTCACGTCAGGATATTAAATGACATGTTACAGAAAGCATAAGAAGAAAACTAAATTATTGAATAGTTTTACACATTGATAAACAGTTTCTAAAAATGACCCAGATTTTCGATTTGATGCGTAATACTGGAAATTCAACTAAAAAAATACGACTGGACAGATAAATGTACATAATATGTATTGTCAAGCAGTGCTGCGTACGTCATGGTTTATCGTATTATTTAAATTCGTGTAAATTAGTTCGACTGTAATTGGTAACACAAACTACCTACACCAATAAAAAGTTTTGGTATTCTTGAATCCCCTCACCCACCGGGGAAGGCAAGAAAAGCACCAGTTGACGTGGGTAGTGCATTGATAGTCGGATGCTTCCGCCCTGGCTGGCACGACGAATTCTGGCGCGCAAATAGTTGAGCGTAATTGAACAGCAGCATCTATTTTCGGCAGACATACTATACAGGTATATGAGCTATCGTGACGTGGATCGTTTCTATCTGATTTGAATCCCAACAAACGCCGCCTCGGTAAGGTCGGCAGAATTCGTTGAACTCGCGTAAAACACGACGGATAAAAAA
This sequence comes from Topomyia yanbarensis, assembly GCF_030247195.1. Taxonomy (NCBI): domain Eukaryota; kingdom Metazoa; phylum Arthropoda; class Insecta; order Diptera; family Culicidae; genus Topomyia; species Topomyia yanbarensis. Next base: position 107,517,957 of record NC_080672.1, on the reverse strand, counting down.
TCTCCCACTAAACAAACGTCACAATTTGCGCCGTCAACATTAACACTAAGCTGATTGTACTAGGGATTGGAATGAGTGTGCTCGCTACACATCTGAAACAATTGAAACAAACGTTCGGGCGCTGTGAGGGGGGGGGGGGGGGGGCAATCAAGAGAAATCCACTTATTCTGCGACGGGAAATAAGTGATGATATGTAATTCGTTACGGATTTAGCGGGCGAGTTCTTTCTCCGCAGTGTCGGTTGACGATTGTTTTATAAATATATACATATACCTAAGTGGCGAAATGTTTTACCCGGCTTCCTCGCAGACACTCCAACCAATTCAGCTTATTTAGATACGGGCTGCGTGGATAAGATAATGTAAAAATAATGGAGATCATAGCGAGTTTGTGGGCAGATTTGGTTTGCAAAATGACCTCTCGGTGTCGTTTTCATTACTGGAAATTATGAAGCATATTTTAGTAGCATGATACTTCAGCTCAATTGGCTGGTCAGCGTGATTATTTGGAAAACAAACTACATACAACGAAGATAGTGAACTGAAGCATTTTGCGCTGGGTGCTTCTGCGGTTGCCTTCTGAAGGACAAATTAATGTATTGTTGTATTGTCAATGCCGAGGGTGTCTAGCACTTCGACGAGTTAGTATTCTATTAGAAATACGATTGTGGGAAAGTGTACAAAAACGTCTAAACGATTCGGTCACATAACTGCAAATTAAATAGACGTGCAATTCGGCGCACAAACCCGCAAGGAAAAGATAAGGATTTTGGGAAAGACTTACAATATTAGCACATTTTCCTTTGCGATTAATCATGATGGTTGTATATTGAATCTAGTGTCGCGTCACACTATCGAAATGGTGAAGCTGTACAAGGCGACACGATGGCGCCAGCGTGTAAAATTATGGTTGACAGTGCACAGCGGTTAAGATTTTGCAGGAATTTGAAATGTCAACTAAAACTAAATAACTTAACCTTATCACATAATTGGGAAATATTTTTTTAGAACAGTTTTTTCATGTTCTAAAATTAAACTTTGGAACGGTTCAAGATAAAGCTTGATTCCCTTCAATGGAGTTATAGAAAAATATGAAATAAAAATAGGCCACTTAATCCCGATTGAATCAAATGAATCAACTTTTGAAAAAAAATGAATGGGCCACGATTTTTTTTAATAAGTCAAAGAATTCCCCTTTAAACCTCGATTCTTCGGAATTTTGCACTTCATTAGACACCAAATTTACGCTAACCCACTGCGTTGCGTTGCGTTGCGTTGCGTTGCGTTGCGTTGTGACGATGATTTTGGCGGATTGCACACTGACTTCATCATGTTTGACTGCTGATTATCTAATAAGAGTTGCTTAGGAAGTGGTAAGTAGGAATTCATACCAATCCGACCCATATTAAAACCTCAACAGCATGATAGCCATCATTGCCGGCCGCCCCCATCTCCATCGTTCACGGGGAAGGATAAAGGATAAGGTAGACAGGAAGTGTTGATGCTCCACCTACTTAACGGAAGGACGACGATTCATCAGACTCTTCCATAGGTGTCGCGGAGTTGGTGGTTTGGAAGGGTATCAGGTCTAGGATTCGCTCCAAGCAAACGATGCGACCTGTAAAGCATATTTTATTAGGTAGTTGTTTAGTTAGTCTTCGAGTGCACGATCACTCGAAAAAGAGATGATCTTGTTTAGTTTTTGGTTATTTTTAAACTCTGGGCAGCCGGCTACCGAGAGTATACTATGTTCCCTAAACAAAAACAATTTGAACTCCACACAGCCGATCGTGGGAGTATTGCCTGGAAAAGCTAATCTTATCTGCGTAATGGGCCGGATCACTATTTATTGCAACAGTATTTGGACAGAACTCGCTACTTCTTCTCTACGATATATTTATTGGCTTGAAAACTACCAAGTGACAGCATATTATACTGGCAAAAATAGCGCGAGATGTTATAAATCAAGGAAAGTATTTCTTATTTTCCATATCGGATTGTTTGTGGAATACAAGTATACGAGCGATAATACCGAACACTGAAGGGAAATATAAAGGATTGTTAATCTGATGCACGGGCTTGTTAGCAATAACGGAGCTTTAAATTAGGTTCATAAAAACAGACGCGGCGAATTTTCAATACGTATTGAGCCGTGTTCATAGATACTAGTCAGATTAGTCGTATTGGGGCTAATTTCCGATCAACTATTCATTTTTACGGCAATGTTTTCTCGACTAGATCTGTTCGCACCCTCTCATTCTGTTCGCACCCTCTCATTCTGCGGTCTAAGGACCAAATGGCATCAATAGACTTAGAATCGCGTGGAGGCATGAGATAGGAAACTTGTAAGAATTTTGCTATCCCACCGTTTGACTACCAGAATGGATGGGAGAACAGTAATACTAGCAAATACCGACTACCATAAGAGCGGTGCAAATTTGAACGAGTGACGTAGAGTACTGCACTGAAAAAAGGACCAGGAGTGCGATTTTACGAAGTTTTAGCTTCCGATGGCCCTACATTTTCTGACAAAGTGAAGTTCTTGAATGTTGAGATTTTTATTACTGTTTAGAAAAGCAAAAGTATCATAAAGCTAGTGTCAGGCCTTCATGAGACCTCAAGAAGTCACTTTTGGAGGTATTCGTAAATGTAGATTTGTCGGTAGACGGTTCCAAATATAATAAAAAAATACCTAATTTAACACAACTACAGATCACTTGCAACATAAAAAGCTTTTTGTGAAATTCGACAGCTCCATCTTAGGCCAATTCAATAAATTTCCTGCATGAAAGTTTCCATTTTTTAAAAACGGTTTTTAAGCCAAAGCTTTGGAAGTTAAACCTTGGCGTGGAAGTGCCGGTATATTAATATATTCTGTTACTTAGTGTAGAATTAGATTTCGTCATTTACGGCTAATATACAACCGCCAGAAGAAACTTAAAACGTTGGTACACAATCAAAAAAGGCGAATCAGAAAAGGTATATGTCAGTGATTCACTAAATACAGACTGGAAAGAGGGTAATATGGAAAACCTTAAGGTCCGCCCAGATTAAGTCTTCGGTACGGAACAAAACCTCGGCCTAGGAACTCCTAGCATGTTGTTAGTCGCCTCTTACGACATGGGAGCAGTTCCCAGAGGTTCTATTCTTGGTTGAAATAGTGCAAAAAGATTTCAGCCCGCCGGACACCACACGGCTTCCAAATTTACGCTAACCCACTGAAGTGAAAACCCGATTTTATCAACCCCCGATTTAGCTTACCCCCGATTTTATCAGCTTTTTGGCTCGATTTTATCAGCCTTATATGAGAATTGATAGTTGGTAGTTTGATGGGCTCTAGCAGACAAACCAAGTTGAATTCGAGTAAATCCTTTCTTGAGCATATTTTTCTTATCTTAGAGATCCAAAATATGTAAAAATAAAAAATTTAATTGTTCTTAAAAAGAAAAATTTAAACTAAATAATCAGAAAAGGTTATGAGGCTATATCTAGGGACTAAAGACGAATATTTTAAGAGTTTCGGTTTATTAAAAAGAAAGGAAAATATTTGTCCCGATTTTATCAGTGTCTCCGTTTTATTAGCCTAAAATTCACCAAGAGGATGATAAAAACGGATTTTCACTGTAATCCCACACCTTTCATTATCGCAGCATAATCGTTCGCCATGCTTAGGCGCACAGTTCGTTGGTCAGCCGGTGTACTGAATAAATATTTCATGACAAAAAACGAAAATACCGAAATTGTCCACATCGATTCCTACTGATGCCCCTGTATATACTTCCAGTTCCAATATCCAATGACAATGAACAAATAAAATATCGATTCCACATACGTGGTACTCCAATTGAATAGGAAGTTCAATTAATCTCATGAATGACCTCTAAATAATAAAACAGGCGATTTTTAAACATATCTTCTAAACAACGCAATAGACGTACGTGTGTCCGTTCAATTTCTCGCATGCATTCTTTGATATAAACAACCATGGGACTCCATCGAAATTTGTGCCAATAAACAAGCCTGTGTTGATGGACGAAGCGTTTAATAATTCGTCTAGTAAATTTCTCTAGGAATCAACTAAATCAAAATAACCTTCACTGCTGTCTCAAATTAGCAAAAAAAACAGGTCAAGACGTATTCAAAAAAATACCCGCAAAAATAACTTTTTCGGCTCCCATCAGTCTTTCGCTTCGAAACTAGTCTGTGTGTTGCACACACAAACCACAATGAGTTGGCGACTTTCATCGATTGATATAAGCATCGCGTCGCGACGATCGGTCAACAAGCACAGTTATTGCCTTTGGTGGATACATAAATGATTCACGGAATTCATCGAACCGACGGTGGTTGATGACGCACTTTATGGGAAGCCAGAAGGAAAACAACAAACCTAACCAGCACGTGCGTTTTTTTGGGGATGTTTACCATCTACCGAGCTTCGAACGGTGGGTGATGGGAGGTGCATTACACCACTACCAGAGAAAATTTCCTCCTTCGGCAAACCGTTCGGTTGAGGTTCATTCTGTAAAATGACGCGTGCTCGATACGGCTCTAGTAACCGTTCCCTGTCTCTGACTGTTGTACATTTTGTAATACAAATAGCTATCAGAGAGGTTCATTCCTTATTATCATGAATCACGTTTCGTTCGTTCGGTTGCCGGAACCCACGAAGAGGTGAGCAGGAGGTAAGGCGTTTCCTTGAGCGTGGTTTTGTTTTGTGTTTACCTGCATGTCTACATTCCGAAGTGTAGTTGTAAGGGCAATTAGGCATAACATGCCGCACTTAACCGAGTGTTTGTGGCAAAATAGGTTTGTTCCAGTACCAGGAGAAACTGGAAGTACTCCGGAGAAAACAGGGAGAAAATCGTTCCTGTATTATCTTCTTTTCTTTTTCTTCTTCTGGTAGCAAATCGGAGTGAAAAGGAGCAAGAATTTTTTGCTCCGGAGCAACAGGGAGTGACTTTCGTGTACTGGAACAAACCTAATTATTGAAACTGATTGACAACAGCGTTGCCGATTCGAGTTTGGAATACGTTACGTTACTTGAAGATTGTAACTAGCTTGATAAGAATTGAAGTAACTAAGTAACTAAGAATTTTAATGGGTGGTTCCCCGTGAAGTGACCGAGAGTCATTGCGGTTACCGTTCACATATGATGTGGAAAAAACTGCTTTTTAGTTTCCGAATATGTCTGATTTTTTAAATTTACTCTCTTGCTTTATTGATAAAAGAAATAGATATAGAAGTCGTGCCTCCAGAATTCTGGCAACATACTTTGCCTTTGCCATGAATAGTTTAGATAGACACGAAGAATGTAGATTATATCCATTGGAGCGCACTTTGTTTATAACAGTTTTTAATGGAATGTTAAACAATGTTCTACCATGCATAGGCGAGTTAGATAAGGATGTTACCTCACTTCGCTTCTTCTTATGTTATTACTATTTTGACAGCTTCCAGACAAAAAGTCCAATGTAAGCAAAGTTTTTGGTAGAAACGACAATTTAGATCGGTATTTCAATGTCAAGTCATGACATAAGTGACATTTCTCTAATTTCGATTACCATAAACAACCGACGATTTATGTGAACACAAGTCGTCTTTCCATTTTCGGAGTTAAGATCTATGTATATGGCGGTCAAAACGGCTGTCATTTGCTGATGAGATGAATTCTAAACGTTAAACCCAATAAAGCAGTTACATCGAAAGAGACCATTATCTCGTTAATTATGATATTACATGACTTGTTGTATCTGGTATACTAATGAGTGGCCGGCTGAGCAAAATAATCAATCAAAGATGTTCAAAATCTTTTGAATCGACTATTGGAAAATTTAAAATGTCATCTCTGAAGGTCATTCTGTAATAATTGACATTATGTCAAAAAAGTCATCGGGAACACCTCTCAAAAAGAAGGTTAGGGCACAGATAACAGACGTTTAGGCTCGTGTAAATACCCGCTACTGAGATTCCGGATAAATCAGACGTCTGAAATACGTTTGGCAAACGTTTGTAGATGGCGCAGTGATCAATACAATGCAGTTAGAGTGCAGCTGTCACACACGAACAGCAAACAGTTGCGCAGATGGCAATAGTGAAACACGGATTTTCAACGTTTATCAAATCGAACGTTTACACAGATTTTTGAAGAAATTGAATTCTAGCCTAAACGTCTGTTATCTGTGGTTAGGGTATTAGGACCATTTTTTCGAAGTGGGCTTATTAAAACGCTCCCTACTGGTGGCGATTTTTGATTTTTTTCAAAAATATCTGATTTTGGTAAAATTTTATATTTATGTCTGTTGAAGTGCTACTTAAATATTTTCAATTTTTGCAATATTCTACGATTCCACATATTGTTTGGATGATAGCCTGAACAGGTCGTTAGGCTCTTGAATCATAAGATGTTTATTAGGGTATAGTTCGATCATATTTTTGTTTTTTTTTTCATATTTGAAAAGCTTATTGTTGTTGATGGAGAGACGCGAATAACTTGTGAAAAAGTCGTAATAAAATAAAATAGTTGTATTGTTAAAACAAAATTAAAATTTTGCTAGGAGCATTTTGATTTAAAAAGGCATTTAGATATTCAAAAAGGAAAATCATATTTTTGACTGCGAATAGTATGAATTAAAAGAATATGTCAAAAGTTTTTGCTGGAAAACTTTTTTATATAAAGCTTCCAAATACACTGAAAATTTTTTTTTCACGTCTCTAAAACAATAAACATTAGAATTTTGATATTTTATGATGGGGTAACGAATAACTTTAAAAAGGGGCTTAATCACACGAATTAACTTTTTTCGTTCGAAAAAAAATCCAAATAACTCGAAAACTATCGCATTTTGAAAGATTTTTGTTAAATGCATTTTGATTCAAAACGATACTTAAAATTATATTGTGTAATAAAATTACAATTTAGAATGTAAATTAGTATGAAATTTAAAAACATGTATAAAATCATTGTTAGAAAAAAATATTTGCCGCTAAGTTCTCCATCATACAATCACATTCGGAATATTTCTTTTCTCATTAGGTTTTTGTTGGCAAAATAAAAATAAGAAAAAATGGTTTGTAAGCAATTTAGATTTTCAACACAAATTTTTGATTATGTGAAAAACGACACAACATTTTTTTTCAGTGTATATTATTTTCGTGCAGGAATATTCATTTCCAGTAACTCTTTCTTAGAAAGTTTTGCTGTATAAAATACAATAATCGAACAAAAATTTTTGAAATTTTTGGCCGTCGCAATGTATACGCCCTTTTAAAAAATTGCTCTTGAGTCAAAATAATCTTACTGATTGTGGAAAATGTTTAGTCTTCCATTCCGATTAAACATGTAAGGTTTCAGAGGAATCTAGGGTGGTCGCTCACGATTTTAAATATTTTCAGACCGATCTTCGTGGAATTTCTAATGAGCGCGCTGATTTTTTTAAATTAACTATTGTAAAAGAATCATCTAGCGAGATTGAAAATTAAGAATACTACATCATACATTTGAGTGCTAAATATAATGGTGTATTAAAATTTTTTATGAAGGATCTCATTTTCATAATATGTACATTTGGGGGGAATAAAAATTAAAAAGGAGTGAAGTGTATGTTGAAAATCTTTTCTTTACGGTTAAGATCAAAAAAGCTCCAGAAAGAGAACTGCGGAGAGAAAAATAACATTTTCGGCAACCTATGCCACGGAATTGTATGGCAGCACGTCCAATGTTATAAGGATAGGCAATGTTCGATTGGATTCAATTTTTGAAAGCAAAACCCGAATAGCGAAAAACTTGAACACCTACTCATACCGCATTGGCCGTAGCTATTCGAACGGACAACTTCCCGGAGAGGATGAGTGTCATCGTAGAAGCACTATTGCCATAGCATGAACCGACGGCGTGGTTGCCCACGATTACGAAGATGAAGCTGGGGTAACCAACGAGGAGCTGATAGTGGTGGCGAAAGCTTTGAGAACCAAGAAAATCCCGGGACCAGACGGTATCCCCAACGTAGCTCTGAAAACAACAATCCTATCGAACCCGGATATGTTTGGGACCGCGTAACAAATGTGTATCAACGATAGTAACTTCCCCGACATCTGAAAGCGACAAAAGGTGTTGTTGCCGAAGCTAAACAAGCCCCCTGGAGATCCTTCAGCATACAGACCGATATGCCTACTGGAAACAACATAGGGGAGACCGGGGCTAGTTGGCGGTGTTTTCAGTTTTCATTTTTTACCGTTTTGATTTTGGTAGATCTTGCAAAATAGAAAGAGCAGACTGTTGGCAACATCTCTGAATTGCATGAAAATGTTTCATACGTTGTCTTTATTTCTAGAGAAAAAAAATTGTGACGCGGAAAAGCCGCCAACTTACTCCAGCCCCGGGGTAAGTTGGCGGTATGTGTGGGGTAAGATGGCGGAATGCCAAAAAATAAGCAATCAAATGGAAATTCGATTACATCAGTGGTCTTTATGAAATGTGCCGATTGTCTTTTCAATAAAACTTTATATTATTCGACACTTTTCATTATATTTCAGTCTCAATACCCCATCATTTTGACTTCGACGCGAACTCCATATTTAAAAGCAAATTTTGGAAATTCTTCAGGCAATTGGTCGAAATAATTGTCCCCTGCATTGACGAGAGACACAAGAAAAAGTTTCTCTTACTTTGGAGTTCGAGAAATGAAAATATTTTATGACTATTTTTGCACTGTAAATAGTACTGCCAACTTGCCCCGTGTGCGTCACCGCCAACTTACCCCAACCGCACTTTTTATAAAAAAGGATTTAAAAAAATACTTTTGTGTATGGAGGTGTAATATCTATACGGATACTGAAAGCTCTTTTCACGCATTATCGAAAAATATATTGAAAACCACCTTAAATAACACAAAATGTTTAAAATTAAGAAAATTTGCAAATTATGCTCAAAAACACTATATTACCCACAGCTTCTACAAAACAAAATGTTTAACAACAAAAACACATTGGATAATGCGTTTCACATTACTTGAGGTCTCCGGGGGACTCCGCCAACTTACCCCAACCGCCAACTGGCCCCGGGCTCCCCTACACGAAGGAAGAGAATGCCCTATCCAATATACAGTTAGGCTTCCGGTAGATCCACTGTGGACGCCATACGAAAGGTCGTAGACACTATGGACGCTGCGCAGAAGCAAAAGAAGAAGAAACCGTTTCTGTCAAGATGTGACGCTGGAGCTTGAGCTTGTGCGACCACCCCTGACTGCTACTCCGTTATCGATCTGGACTAGCTGAAGTTGCACAGGGAATCAGTAGATAATTATGCTTGGAAGTAGCGAAACATCTTTCAATGTGCAACTCCTGGTAATCCTAGCGTTTATTGATCAATACCGGTACCAACCAGGCCCGAACGTAGATCGCGGAAGGAATGATAGTCCGATACTTGCATTTGCTAGAGGCCGTATATACTACTGCGCACTCCACAAGTATCACGGGAGGAGGATATTAGTTAGTAAGTATAGTAGTTGGATTCTACTTCTTCATTACCGACGCCAGAGAGGCGATTCCACTATCTGGATTAGATATCGATCCATCAACTAATGGACCGGGGACCAACGGCTTTACTTCCCTTCCGAAGGACGACGTGACTACAGATTTTTTCACCTCAGAAAAATCTCAACGACCTCGGCTGGAATTGAACCCAGGCCAACTGGAATGATTGGCGGTCACGCTTAAACCGGGCCGTCCTGTTTCTGCAGAGTGGTGACGCTGGACGTAAAAAACGTAAACGATGCTGTGAAAGACTGGATGCGCGAGAAGAGCTGGCGTTAGCTCCCAACAACACCGAGATGGTTTTGATAAGCAACCGAAAGGCAGTGCAGCAGGCAAGAATTTCGGTCGAAGAGTATGTCATCTACTCAAAGCCGAAAGTTAAACAGCTGAGAATGATGATAGACTAGCTACGCATACGGGAGGGTCGTAAAAGTGAGCTCCGCGCTATCTCGGATCATGCCCAACAATTCGGCGCGCAGCAACAATAAAAAGCGACTACTGGCGAGTGTCTCCACATCAGCGATCGGATACGCAGGACCTGTATGGGTGATTACACTTCAGACGAAACGGAACACATCATGGCAAGTGTTATAGGGATCGAGGCACGAGAGGAGACCGTAAATGAGCCCAAGTTGATACCTTAAGCAAGTGGTAATATCAGTGAGATAACGCCGAAAAATCGACTAATTCCATGCAAGTCGTTGTAGGTGAACGGAATACACGGTGAAGTGAACTTCCACATGACACATTTTGTCTGGCCATGGCTGATTCTAGAAGCATCTTTATAGGTTTGGCCAGGCGAGATCGCCGTGTTGCATCGCGTGCGATGATGCAGAGGAAACGCCTGAGCACGTGGTCTTCGAATTCCCGTGATTCGAGCACGAGCAAAACGTCAGTGAGGACGTAACAAAGAATTTGGGAGGACAAAGCAAAATAGGATGCGATGAACAGAACAGTCGTTCAGATCATGTCAGCGTTGCAACGAAGATGGCAAGAGGCGCAACGACTTGCAACGTAGCAGTAGAGGGCTGCGGGTCGTCGAGGCACCGATGAACTGGAAGTTACACTCCAAACGGAATCGCCGGACCGACCATGGCACTCGATAAGTCAATCTGCTGAAGGAAGATAAAAGAGACCAGAGGGCGCGACCGAACTAGGCTAGATCCACAGCCGGGAACAAGACTGAGCGCACGCATCGTCGACGATAGGTATTCGAGGCACCTGAGAACCGGAAGGCATCCTCCCCCCGGAATCGTAAGACTGACCTTGGCAACTAACTGACCAGAATCGTGATAACGGTTTCGAGAGAACTTTTGACGCCGGGAAATTTCTCCGTCGGAGGAGACTAGGCCTACCGCCGAGGACTAGTTCGAGTAGATCGGGGAGTATCGCCGACAACTGGTCGTCGGGGCTCCTGTGAACTGAAGCCCTCCACCCAGAATCGGCACCTGTCCTGGTAGCATCGGTTTTGGAAGATCTTCCACTGCCGGTGAACTCTTCGTCGGAGTAGGAAAGCTTCACCGTCGGGGACTAATCCGAGTTGTCCGTAACGAAATGCCGGCATCTCCTCCTTGGTGGATGTTAGAGGAGTTCTCCTTTCTGTTCAGAGTCCCTCACTCTGGCACACGATGGACGAGGTAGTATGGTCTAACTACTGAACATGTGCTGGGTCGTCGTATAAGCTTTACCATCAAGTTAAAAAAAACATACAAACGCATACAAACTTTTTCCAATCTCGACTAACTGAGTCGAACGGTATGTGTCAATGGGCCCTACCGACCGGGATCATGTCGACGATTTTTGGACTGATTGTATAATCTTTCTATGTGAGAAAGGCAAAATATATAAGAACATTATAGACCGGAAGAAACCAACGCAAATCCGAAACAAAAAAGTGTCGTTTTCTCGACTTTGTCATATGCGTTGTGCCCCTTATCGTTATACATAGCATTTCATACTATGTAATGGGAATGCAGGATTTACAGCAATCTGTCCTTGCAAAGCAACATTTCACTCATAGTAAACACAAGACGTTTAATAACTCCATATCAACTTTTGAATAGAGCTAATAAGATTTGTAAACAAACTTTTGTTTTGCTGATTTCTCTTAATTTGTTATAATTTCAACACAGAAAACATTTGAAATTGATTCTACCAAGGGTAAAGATGTGGATTCAAGCGCATTTTTCATGAAATCCAGCTCGGCAGCGGAATAATGAGCGAAATAACTTTCCTTACAAAAATTTCATTAGCCCGTTTGAAGAATTAATATTGAACTTCACTATGAATAGTAGATACAGAACACTAGATAAGGATTGTCGCTGGAATCAGTGGTAGGAATATTATTGTTTTGATCCCGGTATATACCTGTCAAATGGGCCAAATAGAAAAAAGAAAAAAAAATCTATCGTCGTTTCATAGCGACTAAACTTTTTTGTGCGTTATAGCTAGCTAGCAAAACAATGGCCATTGGTGGCTGGTGTATATTCATTAATTAGAATGCACAAATTATCAATTGTCTAAACCTGTATTGAATTTTGATAAGTTTTCATTTCTTTGAGCGGCATATACAAACTCTTTCATTTTATAACAATAACAGTCAAAAATTTACACAAATCAAAATCGCTATATTAAATCTATTGATTTCACACATGACTTTTTTTTTTCTTTTTTTTCGAGTCTGCTTTCTACTTCTGCCGCAGTCAGACGTACAATCGAGCCAAGTGAACAACAGGACTCTCGATCTAGTGTGCATTGTATCGAGAACAAAGGAAATTTCGGATTATTCTTGTCATCATGAGTAAAGTTGAAAAAAAAAACTCTACTCCGACCCAACGCTGCGGTCGTTGACTTTAAATTTTGTTTAAAACGACCGAGTTTTAGTGAAGTGGAATACCTTCTAAAGGTAAAAATGCAACTTAGGCTTGCGGAAGTCTTGTACCTTCAGTATCATCATCTTCGCAATGTAGTGTTAATATCATTCAACACGTTAGCGCAAGCCGAGCGTTTCGTTTTGAAAAACAACTTAAAACACGTGGTTGAAAGTGACAACGTTGAAATTAAGATTCCCCTATATATTGAGAATGATTATATAGATGTAAGGTTATATGACCTATCACATCGTACCCCTCCTGAGCCAATTGCAAAATGCATGTCTCAATACGGGGAAGTAGAATCCGTTACACCTGATACTTGGAGAAACTTCTTCCCGGGTACTCCTAACGGCGTTTTTGTAGTGAGGATGCGGGTTGAAAGGCCTATTCCCTCCTACTTGGAAATAAAACTCAAAACTCACGGAATTACAATTATGCAAACTACGCTCTGCACCCATGAGGGGCAAACTCCTACGTGCAAGTATTGTAATCAGACAGCTCATCATGGACAACCTTGCGCGGAAGATGCAGAGGAAAATGCATCTCAACCGATTGCCAACTCATCTACGGCAAACCAACCTAAAACAGAGTTTTCAATACCAATGCCTGAACCACAAACGGTGGCCAAATTTGTGGCAGCTGTTCAGACCATTATGACAACCGCAAAAGAATCATCCAGCACCCCAAAAGCAACTGTAAGCAACATCGGCAACGAATGCAGTAACAATGACGACGGATTTACACTGATCAACAATAAGTGCAAGAAGCAAGGGAGAACATCTGATCCCGGACACCAAGCCAGCTTCGACCGGGACGTGAAAAACAAGAGAGAATTAAATGACCCCCCTGACGCTGTTTGCCAACATACCTCGCGAAAAAAGGTCTCCGCTCGCAATAAAAAGTTGCGCGCACGAGATCCAATTAATTAATTCTTGTTTGTATTTTTATTTTTACATGTATTGTAAAAAATAAAAATATAAAAGATCCACGGCTCCATTAAGCTACCGCTATGAGCTGTGTCAAATAAACGAATTAAAAAAAAAATGATTTTTTTTCAGTTTGTAGCAGCACATAAAAATTATCTGTCACATATAAATATCATATGAAAAATATTGAAATCGCAATGCCGTAAATCAAAATTATGATAGTATGCCACATGGAAATATTCATAGGAAATTTCTCATAATTTTACTGTTTGCCTCTCGCTTATTCTGCAATAAATTTAATGCAAGTTTTGAATGCATAAACATCACATCAATATAAACGAGACGGAAATGAAAATATGCAAACTCTGCATTTTACCAATTTGAACATCAACTAAACAGCTTGTTGTTACAAACAAGCCAAATTTTTCCGCGTGTACCAAGAATGTGGACCAAAGCCCTTTACCAGAGAGACGTGCGGAACATTGACAGATATAAACTGAAAACAAAACAAACATGTTTCGAAGCGAAAACAATAGAAAACCAGCGACAACCCGAGCAAAGTCCAACATCAAAATTACAGCAAATAGACAAGATATTTTGATATCAAGCATCAAATTGAAATCTTATTTTGATATCAGTTTAAACTTTTTCAGATATGACATCATATTTTGATCTCATTTTGATGTGCTTACATTTTTAGAAAAAAATGTTTGTTTCTATTTCTTTGACAAACATCAAATTGATTACTTATTTTGTTATCAATGAAATATTTCACTATCTCAAAGTGTTTTCAATTTGCTTTCACTGATAGCATAAATAGTTTTCTGTTTGATGTCATAGTGCAATTTTTCTGCTTTCGATTTTGATCTTTTAACCGTTAAAACGACCAAAATGATAACAACCTGAGCAATCATTCCCTACTACATCACAACATCAAGTTTAGTTCTCAATTTGTTTTCAGACTCTGCTCGGGAATCCTAATCTAGTTGTTCTGTATATACTCTATGAATATTTCCAACATAGTTTTGCCGACCCATATTGTATGATTAGCCGTGCTGTGTAGCGCTAGTTCTTTTGCATCACACTCTACAGGCACTCAGTGAAGACTCCTATCAAATGTATTCCTGTTTTGTCAAATTCCAAGCACAAACGACAAATGCTAAAAGTAACCATAAAACACGATGGTACTCACGCAATACATTATTTTTCGTTTGTTCAAATTTTAGTCACTGAAATAAATGTACGTACATCCGAGTAATGTTGATTTTATGCTTCAAAATCATATTTTCAACTAGCTATACAAGGCTTACGTAGTAAACAAAATATCAGTAATAAACGTCTCTCGTTCAGTGGAAAACACTCAACAGGTAGCAGAACAGAGAAAAAAGTTTCCATTCCAAGTAGCAAGATAAAATTCCACGTTTAGTTCTCTTTTCTGTTTCTATTTTTTCAGAAGTTTGCTATCCACTGCTTCTGTGGCAAATGCCACCCGCTGCAAGCCTGCGTTCAGGTTCATATCCTGGTAGTGATCTTCCGAATTCCATAAAGCTGCAAGCTTGTGATCGTCTTCTCTTCCCTGTCATCGTTGCCGGCGCCTTTTTCCATGCTCCTGACCCGGTATCTGTTACTATTATGGTGGAATTAATTTCCCTTGAGAAAGTCTGTGCGTTGAAGTATTTGCCTCACTTACAAAAAGCTGAAAAGTGTTTTCCATTGTCTTATTTGCTGATTTAATTATCGATCTTTAATTGTCACCTATTGTTTTACTAAAATATCTAAGTAGATCGATCTGTATTCTTAGTTTTAAGATATCCTATAAGTTTTTCCTCCTAGTAATAATATAAAATGATTAATAAAATTTCAAATACCTCCATATTGCAATCCCCTAGATGTACCAAATTTAAATTGTAAAGCAATAAAATTGGCATCATCAAGCTAACGCAAACGTGCCTGATCAAATAAACCAGCTGAATAAAATATGTAATAATCATTTTCAAGTCATACCTAACGAAGTGGCTCCAAAATCATAGATATATAGAAAATTTTTAAAAGAATTTTATGACGGTGGTCGATGAAAACCAGTAATACATTTATGACTCGTTTTTAATAATTGAATTGATTTTTCTGTACCACACCGACAGGTTTGTAATAAAATTTATTTGTAATAATCATTTTCAAGTCATACCTAACGAAGTGCTTCTCTATCGGGACGATGTAATTCAACCCTAGCAAATTATACATAAATGATATGTCACACGCTAGCACGCACGGTTTTTTCCAAACACACCCCCTCGTCTAGCTGGGTATGTGTGGTCAAGCGCACTACACGCAACATTTTTTTCCCTTCCCCGAAGGCAAATGTATCTACATACTGTAGTCGTATCAATAAAAAAAAACCAGCCAGACAGACAGACAGATAGCTAAGCTACTCCTTTAGCTAACGGTAGCGTCGGCTACCTACATATATATATTTAGATGTAAACTAATTTGACATTCGCCGCAGATTTAGAGGTCGACGGCGTCACCGAAAATCTTACGATACAAAAAAAAATACGATGGCTGAAAAAGCCGTACAGATATTTCAGCCAATTTTGCGTAATAACGGTATAAAAATACTGCAGATCCGGAACATTTGAACCTCCAGTATGCACTGCCAATTTACATCACGTACCCAAGTCAAATCATACAGGTCTCTGTATCAATAAGGGCCAGTTATTTGCAATCTGCATTTTTCAACTATGATGTAACTGTCACTACCCTTGTCGAAAACTCTCTTTGTCGATAAATGGGAGAAGTTGAAATGGTTTGTTGTGCAATGATTAATGATTATCTTTGAATAACTTGAAGTCGATTCTTACCTGGAGGTTGACATTTTGCGGATGACACAAGTCAGTTGTCTAACTCTTCGCAGCAACGTTGCTTGTTTTCAGTATCGCTGATACTGACACTGGATGTTAATATTCGCTATGCTTTCACACCACTTGTTGCACGTCACGTTTTTTTGTCCCGCACTGAAACACTCCGTCGTGGGTGTTCACTATGCTTTTGTCCCGGTTACTGGATAAGACTATCCAACTGTAAGAGAAAACTCCGTATCCTAGGGCGAACGTCCGAATGATGAAAGATGTACAGCACGACTAAAAAGATGTACAGCACGACTACTCCGCGGACGGCCAACATCGGAGCTACACATGTGTGCTAGCGGTCGAAGTGACGTTTCGCGTTCATTATCCTCCGTCACGCTAGTTTGCAATTTTTTTCGCGCTTTATTTCCTAGTAGTAGACTGTGCTCGCTGTCTTGGTAGCTGGCCTTCACTTTTTATCAAACACACTTCGACTTGTCACGTTTCGATTTTAGGCGTATCCACGTTCGAAAACGTTACCTTCACTAACGCGTGGTTTGCTCAAATTGAACTTCGTACAGTTTGAAATGACGTCAACGTCTGCTGCGATATCTAACTTGTCGATGTCGAGTGGATCCGTTGGCTGATGCAATGCCTGGTGCGGTGTTCATTCAGTGCGAGTCAGCGGGGAACGGGGAAATTTTTAGCTGAACAAAATTTTCTCATTCACGGCTTCGTACGAACACAGCGAAACACGTCATGTTGAACACGATAAATGGTTTGCTCGAAATGGTGTTCATGATTATTATCGAGCATAAAACATATGGTTATTGCACGACGCCTACTGCCTACTTGCGTAAACGACGATGCTGTTGGTTGGGGGCCAAACCTTCTACCCACACTTGTGCACACTGCGCTTTGGTATAGTTTGAAGCACGTGTGGCGAATGCAGTGACGTTGATGCACAAACACCGTTTTAGAACCAGTTGTTAACCAATCTAGTTTCATTCCGTAGGGGGCTCGACTCACAATGAACCTCACTCTTTAATTGTGTCGGTGCGATGGTCCAGATCGAATGCTAATGTGCTAAATACTCGATCAGGTATTTTTGATTTCATTTTTCGATCGTATTTCACCATTCAAAATGACGTTTCAGCATGCTTCCGTTGAATTTATCTAGCTGTACTAGGCGAGTTTCTTGGTCATCGATGCTTGTTGATTTTAATTGCAGATGAAACTGGATTTGTGCGGTGCTAATTGCATGCCTGTGGCAAAGTGGTAATGCAGAAAATAAACCTGTTTGAACCGATTGAACTTGTTTTACAACTTTAAAGATGGCTTTGATTGAATTGCACAGAGTCAGATGTGCAATTCAATCAAATTCATACGGTCGAGCCCCCCTCAGGTAAAACATTTGCGCCATCATAAGCATTGATATTATGTTGTGAAATGAGCTATAGACACATTCCACGCACTTGTATCGCTTACCTCATAAAAATAAATCTGCTAATATAAGTAAAAGTTGTTCTGAAATATGTTGGTATAGGTTTAAGGCTCCAAAATCATAGATATATAGAAATTTTTTAAAAGAATTTTATGACGGTGGTCGATGAAAACCAGTAATACATTTATGACTCGTTTTTAATAATTAAATTGATTTTTCTGTACCACACCGACAGGTTTGTAATAAAAATTTATTTGAAATAATCTTAAATTCCATTTTATTGTTCACATATTGTACAAAGATTTTATCTTCGGACGCAGATTTATTGAATGAATTGATCGTCGGATAAAAGGGGGGCAAAAATTGACCATTTTTGCGTTGTCCCCTAACGCAAATATCATGTTTTTTCAATTTTTCACGAAAACAAAGCACGTTATCTATGAAATCTTTTCAGAAGCTATTAGTACTCATCAATACCTTTCTAAAAATGTGCTATTTGTATATAACAAGCTTTGGAATCGTTCTTTCAGAGGGGTGCACTGAAGTGTTGTCTCCTAACGCTTTCCGTTGCAATACGATAAATCCTTCTGCAGAGTTACTTTGAGAGCCTACAGAACAGTATATGGACATAAAAGATATAACCAACCTATTTCAGCAATGCCGCAGCCATGCAGTGTCATGGGTGGTCTCAGGGTCGGAGAGAGGAGGGGGGGGTTCCATTAAGGGGGAGGCCTTATAATATCGAAAAATTATCAAGTTTTTTATTGTATATATCAGTAAATAAACTATCTAAGGATATATCAACAATTTCAGAACAGAGTTCGAAGTGATTTCAAAGATATAGAATGGAACGCTTTAGAATACCATAGGGAATAACACTCACTCGTCGTCACATTCTTTCAAATTAGCGGGATAATTATTGACCACTTGGAACTAACTTTTCGGGATAGATTTTCTTCAACATGAACCAAACATCGTAGTTTAATGCAGTTTTTTGATGTTTTATAGCGCTTTAAATTCAAATTGTTATCCTGAGGATACGCATTTCTTAGAATTCGCTAATAAAAGATACAATTTTACGAAATTCTCCAGTTTTCTATTATTTAGATAATTCAATGACATAAGACCGCAATTGTGTGAAATTTCTTAACGAATTTTTTTGTACTCTAATATATCAAAATTTTCGAAAAGCTGGATCTTACCCTTCTTTTCCAAAAATTGCGTAAAACGGCTACATTTTGATTAATTTCCGCAATCATCACTAATAAGTGTCGTCTTGCAGAGCTATGAGTAGAAACAGTTGTGCAAACGCCAGAGGATGAACTGGAAGGGCGATATTCTCTTTCGAAATTTTTTTTTCAACCGTATTACTCGTATTTCGCGACAACATTATATACAATATGTAAATATAATAACTGCTCGACTGAGTATAATCGTTTGACAGTCTTTCCTTTGTTGAATTGCTTCAGAGTCAAATTTGTGTATTTGTAACGTAACAAGAAAATAAATATTGAACAACCCTATGACGTATTTCATCTGCCCTAATCACCAGTCAATTTTATTTTCAAGATTTTATAAGGTCAAAAAACAAAGTCAGTCCACTAAACTTACATGAAAAAACTTAGTTGGTGAACAAAATAAAAAGAAACCTAAGAAACAGTTAATTTTATTTCATATATTTTCCTATGTCAGTCAATATTATATTAGGTTACCAAAACTACTTGAAACCACCTTTTTCGATCCATTAGAAAGTGGCGATTGTGGTCTATAATCTCTTCTATACCGGGCCACACTGTGGTATGCGGTATGTCCTGTTCTCATTTCATATTAATTTTATTTCATAATAAAACACATGAAGGTGAAACTAGAAATACATCTGGTTTGGCGTTTCAAATCTTTATTTTGAGTTATTTACAGGTTTAGAGGTGATATACATCGCTTTGTTTGAGCTTCAACAAATTCTTCAGTCGCGTTAGGGGACAACACTTCATATGCGACCGTTTGTGTTCATTTTGGTGTTGTCCCCTAACGCAGTGTTCGCAGCGGTCGTGAAAAAAATTTCCTAAAAACTCGAAAATCTAAGTATACAGTATTGTTCTGTGACTAACGATGATCAAATTTCTAGAACAAATAGATGCTCCAAAGTTTGAAACAGAGCAGGTTTTTTGATAAATACAAGTGTCGGTTGGAAAATCAATTTTTGCGCTGTTGTCCCCTAACGCGACATTTTCACCTCTCATAATGAAAGGACAACCTGAAAAACATCTAACCCATAACATTAACGTTGTGTTAGGACTTTTAAAGTATTCAATTAAGTTTTTTGAGCGCACATCGTAGGATTTTTCAAACGACGAGCTGTTAACAGTTGCACGATGCGTGCAAACGTTGTCCCCTAACGCTGGAATGTGTCTATAGAGTCTGCCGAAATGTTTAGAGGATGAAATTCCACTGCGATGTTTTGTAACACATCAAACTTCAAATAATATCTTTTTATCTGTACATTGCTACCGTAAAACCGGGTATCTTTGATCACTGGAATAAATTTGATCAAATGAGAATTTTTCAGTAACGTTCGATACCATGATCCCCTCTAAAGGGCGAACACGAAATTATTGCGACACCGAAAATGTCATGCCAATTTTCTTATAATGTTCAAAATCAAACCAAAATTTTTGGGTAGTTTTATACATATATTTACTTCAAAAATCAAAAGAAAAGTTAATCCTTGAGTGTAAAATTGAACGCATTTTCGCTTGATGCCCTCCATGAAAGTCTGTACAGTGTCATCTGGTACCAGTTTCTCAGTTTTTTCCATTTTCTTAACATGTCCTTCTCGTCTTTGACTGTCTTCTTGCTCTTCCGAAGTTCCCGCTTCATCATTGCCCAGTTCTGGTCCACCGGGCGCAGCTCCGGACAGTTTGGCGGATTCATGTCCTTTGGAACAAAATGGACAGAATTGGCCTCATGCCACTCCAGGACACTTTTAGAATAGTGGCATGATGCCACATCTGGCCAAAATAGCGGAGCTTCGTCGTGCTGCTGCAAGAACGGCAAAAGGCGCTTCTCGAGGTACTCAGATTTGTAGATCTTGCCATTTACTGTGCCCTTTGTCACGAAAAGCTCACTGCTCAGTCCGCAAGAGCAGATGGCCTGCCAAATGAGATATTTGGAGGCGAACTTCGATATTTTCTTCTTCTTAAATTTGTCGTCCACATAGAACTTGCTCTTGTCGGTGAAAAACTCCAACCCCGGAATATGCTTAAAATCGGCTTTTATATTACACAGCAGCCATATCTTGTCAGCATCTTCTCGTAGAGCTTCCGTGCCCGAGTTTTAGCCATCGATTGTTGCCGCTCATCGCAGTTTGGGAAGTTCTGTACCTTGTATGTATGTAGTCCAGCTCTATTCTTTGCATTCTGGACGTAGCTCTGCGACATGCCGATCTTTTTAGCCAAATCACGGCTTGAGACGTTGGGATTTGCTTTAATCATCCGCTTCACCTTTCCCTCCGTCTTTTTGTTCTCCGGTCTCGGTTTTCTTCTAGCTCCTTTGCCGTGGTCCAACGTCAACCGCTCATGGAACCGCTTCAACACTCTGGAGACGGTTGAATGGTGAATGTTCAACATTTTTCCCAACTGCTGGTGCGACAGGTCAGGAAATTCCAGGTGTTTGGAATGAATTTGTTCTCTCGACTCGCGTTGGTTCACCTCCATTTTCGTTGAATCGAAAAACACGACGTCGAGTTTGACAGCAATACACATCAATGAGAAAGTGTCCAAAATTTGGTTGATTTTTACCCAATGGTAAAAAAGATATGCACTGTTGAGTGTGTCGCAATAATTTCGTGTTCGCCCTTTAACAAAATCATCGAAACTAAATACAAACCATATTCTAAACATGTTCAGCATCTATCGGCAACGATTATTTCGTCATTTAATGTACCTTTTATGATAACAAATTCAATTTGAAAATTATACAATTCTCACGCATCGTTTCAATCTGTTCAAACAATTCTTTGTATGGTGTTGAGCCCATTTGCGCTATGTTTCTATTGTCACCCTACCCAGTTTAAGCCGTTGGCTAGAGCAGTATCTGCCATCTTTGTTCAACGCATTGAGTCAAATGGTAGTGCAACAATAGGAGCACTCGATTCGAGTTTTTGTTGCGCTCAAACACGAGAATTTCACTGTTTTCAGCGGATTTGTGTTATTATATTGGTTCTTAACAACGAAGCAAAGCTGCAGATGTCAATTTTCAGGCATTCCATTGATTGTAGGCCGAGAAATTAATGAATTAGTGAGGCACCCTGCTTAGTATGGTGAAAATAGGCACTTTACCCTATATTAATGAAATCAATCAACTTCAACGGAATTGATCACTTTTTTAGAAACCGTAAATATTTTTGCCCAATAATTCATTTTAAAAATCCGAGATTTTTGTTGGTAACTATTCGATTTTCGAGTATTTTTCTGAAAAAGTTCGATTAAAGTTGGCTGTGTCCTTCTAGGCAATTCACATAACATTTCGAGCGTTATCTCATATTTTTATGATCAAACTTACCCCGAAAACAACGAATGAACATTTGCAACAAGGTAATTTTATTTTTATAGTAAAATGAAATAAAATACATAACCTTTTGGCATTATACTGTACCTTGAAGTGGTCCTGGTTCGTTTCCACCAAAGCAGTATAACAGTGATTATTTCACATAGAAACATAGGATACGATTATTTTCTTTTTAGTTAAGCTACATTGTGATCAAATTTAATACTTAACTCGGCGACCTTTATTACCCACTTATGCCATGGTCAAAAAATGTACAATGAGGGTTTAGGGCCAAGTTCTCTCTGGAGGCTTCTATTATTGCTATATTTTAAATTAGATCCATGGTAATACTCATTAACATAATAAATTGCCTATTCTCTCATATACACTCACAATCTCTGTCATTCCAAACGGAAAAAACGTGGCCTTTGCGAAAACACAAACTTGGTCACAAACGCGATCGCACGGGATCTTGCCAACATTCAAGCATCCCGGTAGTTGGGTGAATATTTTAGCACCTAAGAATTTACTAACGCGGTCTCAGGCATCAACCCACCGTTCGCGAAGTCATGAATCGGTCACGTCCGGAGGTCTCTACCCCTTGAGCATTGCAGCACGGACTCAGGCCTTCAGTTGGACCAATAGAGAAAAAATTAGACAACACGTTCCATTACGACATGACCGGGATCTCTAGTGAAATGGGAAAACCCACTTTGTTCTAGAATCTAAGCCATATACTAAAAATTTAGTATGTTCACGGTCCGCGCGCGATTATTCAAGAACACGCGAATATGCGAATGGCCACACGCTTATAAAAGATGTGTCCATGAGAAGCTTTATATACATGCTAGCACACGCGACAGAAACGTCAACATACAAACGCTTGAGTCCTTCGTGATCAGCTGCGTACAACCGCGCCCACGATCCCGCAAACGGGATAACACCCCGGTGACTAAGTGAACGGTTTGACGGTTATAAATTCACAAACGCGGTCTCAAGAGTGAACCTCCAAATGCCCGTGTTCGCGCGATCATGAATCGGTTTCGTCCGGAAGTCCCTATTCTCGGCCCTAGTAGCATAAGTCCAATGCATTCAGGTGGACCAATCAAAAAGATGTCGCTCATATCCACTAAACGACATGGCGTCATAAAAATCGAATTTATACACGCGACAAACAAACATACAAATGCTTGAACTCTTCGCGATCATCCACGCAACCTACACCCGTGTTCTCACTGACATGAAAACATCCCGGTGATAATATGAACCTCTCAGTACTTATAAGCATTCCAAATGCGGACTCAAGCGTGAACCTACAATCTCCCGCACTCGCGCTATTATGAATTGGTCATGTCTGAAAGTCTCTATCCTCGATACCAGAAGTTTAGGTCCACTGGACAACACATTCCATGGCGACATTACCGGGAACTTTAGTGATATGAGGTAACTCACTTCCGTCTAGTGATATGGGGTAACTCACACTCCTGTCAGAATGTGAAGTGTACACCGAAAACTAAATATCAGAACGACGGTCCGCGTGACCATCCAAGTACGTACGCGAATATGAGAATGGCCACACGGTTACAAAATCGAATTTATACACGAGAAGTCACATGCACGGAAGCACACGCGACAAGCACATTAATATACTACGCCACGACTCCAACTGCTGCTCTTGAGGCACTTCTAAATATCAAACCATTACAGATACACCTCAAACAAGAAGCACTATCACGTGCATACAGGCTGCAGGTTACTGTGCTTTGGAACAGTAACCATGTTTTGTTTATCTTGCTACCAGTCATACACGATTGTGGTCACAAATGGTTACATGGGGTGAAGATATTCTTGCTCCCAGTGATATTACTCACATGTCAATTTTGGTTGTCGGGCTACATGGAAAGACAACAACAAACGCAAGTGGTCTGTTACACTGACGGTTCTCTGATGGAGGGACGTGCTGGTGTCTACTGTCGTGAAATGAGATTGGAAAATCTCACTCACTAGGTTGATACTGTCCTGTATGCCAAGCAAAAATCTTTGCGATTATGTGCGGGGTACAATCGGCCCTTCAACTGAGTTTGTCCGGCAGAGTTATAAACTTCTGCTCCGATAGTCAGGCTGCAATCAAGGCCCTTAGCTCAGACAAATCACGGTCCAAGCTAGTTATCGCGTGCCGAACCCAAATCGAAGAACTAAGCATTGTCAACACTATCTACCTTGTCTGGGTGCCCGGACATTCCGGTATTACTGGAAATGAATGGGCTGACGAATTGGCCAGAGCAGGCT
The DNA here is from genome assembly GCF_030247195.1 of Topomyia yanbarensis. Classification (NCBI taxonomy): domain Eukaryota; kingdom Metazoa; phylum Arthropoda; class Insecta; order Diptera; family Culicidae; genus Topomyia; species Topomyia yanbarensis. The sequence continues at coordinate 107,493,504 of NC_080672.1, read as the reverse complement.
GAGCCCGCCCTGCTAATTTCGACAAGTTGGATAAGGGAAAAAATACGGTCCTGGGCTTCGTCCGAGCACCTCAATTATTGGAGAAATCTATAAACGTGTCGACAAACAAATGCGTTTCTAGAACAACCGTGGCCAGTGATTTCGAAAAATCTCCTGCATTTTTCGAAGCTCCACTGTGGTATTCTGACCAGGGCTCTAGCCGGCCACTGCAAACTCAATTATCACATGGCAACTATTCAGCGCGCTAAGTCTTTTTCATGCGATCTTTGTGAATCTTATATAGATGAAACCATGTTTAGACGACTGAAACTCAGAGACATAGGGGACCGCGGGGCAAGTCCGACACCTTAAGCGCAATAATTTTTCTAAAATTCCCCAAAGCTCCTAAAATTGTATATTCTGTGCATAATCCTTGTTTAGGTGGTTCTTAACAAAATATAATTTTTTTAGCGTTTCAAAAAATTGAATTCATTAAAAATTATTGGCTGCCAAAAAATGGAGAAAGATGACATTTAAAAAACGCTGCGGGTAAGACCGACACCCCAAAAGGGGGAAGAGCGACCCCCTTTTGAACTTTCTTTTTGTCCAATTTTTTCCATTAAAAATGTATTGTGTATGTGTGATAAAGTGCAATTATGTGTATTTGAGTATGTATGATGCAAATGCATGCTTTCTGTAGTTTCATCGCGTAGCAAGAGGAAGAACATTCGAATGCGTGGTGTTATGGATAAATAATGTTTAACGCATGGTTTATACTATGGTTCGGGTTTTCTCAAGTTTTTTTTCGAGCTTGTATAGCCATTATAACGAAGAAGAGCTGTTCTGCAAGCAGATTATATACGCTGTTACTAGGATTCATTCACTTAAAAGTGACGCACGCTTCGTAATAAGCTATCCGGTTTGTGTTGGGATTTTTCGGAACACCGTTGATCAATAATCCGACGGTCAATGAAAATTTTTCATCAATATCATTTCAAAATCTCATATTAGATTATGCTTTTCATTTCTTTTTGTAATATAACTATGAATCACGTTCAATTTAATTCTTAATTTTTTTTTTGGTCGGCTTGAGATAATACTGATAAATAAATGTAAAAAAAATAGTTTCCGTGTATTTCAATCATTAACATGACGTAATTATAGTATAATTGAACACAACAAATATACCCAGTCGTTTGCATCGATTCAAAAACGAACCCAATCATCTGAACACCGTGTCGGTCTTACCCCACCGAAAACCTGTCGGTCTTACCCCAACAGCGCCATTTTTGTTAAATGCTCAATTAACAGTATTGAAATACTCAAACTTATCTTCAATACACACAAATAACGATATGGAGAGTAGAATAGAATGTGTGACACAAAAACTGGTTATTTTCAAAGCATCCAAAAGCGCATCAACTTTGCTTTTGCTTGTTTTGTTTATTTCGTTGACGTTTAATGAATCCATATGGCATCGATGTGAATCGAAATGCCTAAAATAATCGTACTAATAATATCCTGTCATTATTGTATGATTTAAAATTTGATATCTGGAAAAAGCCGTGGGGTGTGGGGCTTACCCAGGGTGTCGGGCTTACCCCCAGTTCCCCTACTAAAGTTTCTTATCCAATACGGTAAAGAGCTTTAGGCTTACTCGCAGGCAAGTTGAACTACTTGTGAGTTTAACTTACCTGCTGTTTGTTTTTGTTATAGTGCTGTTATTTTTCCCACTCTTCCAATTCTACTTCCCCACACTTCCATGTCCTTTCCTCAGGAAATGTTGAAAACACACGGCAAAGCACAAATCCCCGACTACATACGGGGAATGGCCTACCGCCGAGGACTAGTTCGAGTAGATCGGGGAGTATCGCCGACAACTGGTCGTCGGGGCTCCTGTGAACTGAAGCCCTCCACCCAGAATCGGCACCTGTCCTGGTAGCATCGGTTTTGGAAGATCTTCCACTGCCGGTGAACTCTTCGTCGGAGTAGGAAAGCTTCACCGTCGGGGACTAATCCGAGTTGTCCGTAACGAAATGCCGGCATCTCCTCCTTGGTGGATGTTAGAGGAGTTCTCCTTTCTGTTCAGAGTCCCTCACTCTGGCACACGATGGACGAGGTAGTATGGTCTAACTACTGAACATGTGCTGGGTCGTCGTATAAGCTTTACCATCAAGTTAAAAAAAAACATACAAACGCATACAAACTTTTTCCAATCTCGACTAACTGAGTCGAACGGTATGTGTCAATGGGCCCTACCGACCGGGATCATGTCGACGATTTTTGGACTGATTGTATAATCTTTCTATGTGAGAAAGGCAAAATATATAAGAACATTATAGACCGGAAGAAACCAACGCAAATCCGAAACAAAAAAGTGTCGTTTTCTCGACTTTGTCATATGCGTTGTGCCCCTTATCGTTATACATAGCATTTCATACTATGTAATGGGAATGCAGGATTTACAGCAATCTGTCCTTGCAAAGCAACATTTCACTCATAGTAAACACAAGACGTTTAATAACTCCATATCAACTTTTGAATAGAGCTAATAAGATTTGTAAACAAACTTTTGTTTTGCTGATTTCTCTTAATTTGTTATAATTTCAACACAGAAAACATTTGAAATTGATTCTACCAAGGGTAAAGATGTGGATTCAAGCGCATTTTTCATGAAATCCAGCTCGGCAGCGGAATAATGAGCGAAATAACTTTCCTTACAAAAATTTCATTAGCCCGTTTGAAGAATTAATATTGAACTTCACTATGAATAGTAGATACAGAACACTAGATAAGGATTGTCGCTGGAATCAGTGGTAGGAATATTATTGTTTTGATCCCGGTATAAACCTGTCAAATGGGCCAAATAGAAAAAAGAAAAAAAAATCTATCGTCGTTTCATAGCGACTAAACTTTTTTGTGCGTTATAGCTAGCTAGCAAAACAATGGCCATTGGTGGCTGGTGTATATTCATTAATTAGAATGCACAAATTATCAATTGTCTAAACCTGTATTGAATTTTGATAAGTTTTCATTTCTTTGAGCGGCATATACAAACTCTTTCATTTCATAACAATAACAGTCAAAAATTTACACAAATCAAAATCGCTATATTAAATCTATTGATTTCACACATGACTTTTTTTTTTTCTTTTTTTTCGAGTCTGCTTTCTACTTCTGCCGCAGTCAGACGTACAATCGAGCCAAGTGAACAACAGGACTCTCGATCTAGTGTGCATTGTATCGAGAACAAAGGAAATTTCGGATTATTCTTGTCATCATGAGTAAAGTTGAAAAAAAAAACTCTACTCCGACCCAACGCTGCGGTCGTTGACTTTAAATTTTGTTTAAAACGACCGAGTTTTAGTGAAGTGGAATACCTTCTAAAGGTAAAAATGCAACTTAGGCTTGCGGAAGTCTTGTACCTTCAGTATCATCATCTTCGCAATGTAGTGTTAATATCATTCAACACGTTAGCGCAAGCCGAGCGTTTCGTTTTGAAAAACAACTTAAAACACGTGGTTGAAAGTGACAACGTTGAAATTAAGATTCCCCTATATATTGAGAATGATTATATAGATGTAAGGTTATATGACCTATCACATCGTACCCCTCCTGAGCCAATTGCAAAATGCATGTCTCAATACGGGGAAGTAGAATCCGTTACACCTGATACTTGGAGAAACTTCTTCCCGGGTACTCCTAACGGCGTTTTTGTAGTGAGGATGCGGGTTGAAAGGCCTATTCCCTCCTACTTGGAAATAAAACTCAAAACTCACGGAATTACAATTATGCAAACTACGCTCTGCACCCATGAGGGGCAAACTCCTACGTGCAAGTATTGTAATCAGACAGCTCATCATGGACAACCTTGCGCGGAAGATGCAGAGGAAAATGCATCTCAACCGATTGCCAACTCATCTACGGCAAACCAACCTAAAACAGAGTTTTCAATACCAATGCCTGAACCACAAACGGTGGCCAAATTTGTGGCAGCTGTTCAGACCATTATGACAACCGCAAAAGAATCATCCAGCACCCCAAAAGCAACTGTAAGCAACATCGGCAACGAATGCAGTAACAATGACGACGGATTTACACTGATCAACAATAAGTGCAAGAAGCAAGGGAGAACATCTGATCCCGGACACCAAGCCAGCTTCGACCGGGACGTGAAAAACAAGAGAGAATTAAATGACCCCCCTGACGCTGTTTGCCAACATACCTCGCGAAAAAAGGTCTCCGCTCGCAATAAAAAGTTGCGCGCACGAGATCCAATTAATTAATTCTTGTTTGTATTTTTATTTTTACATGTATTGTAAAAAATAAAAATATAAAAGATCCACGGCTCCATTAAGCTACCGCTATGAGCTGTGTCAAATAAACGAATTAAAAACAAAATGATTTTTTTTCAGTTTGTAGCAGCACATAAAAATTATCTGTCACATATAAATATCATATGAAAAATATTGAAATCGCAATGCCGTAAATCAAAATTATGATAGTATGCCACATGGAAATATTCATAGGAAATTTCTCATAATTTTACTGTTTGCCTCTCGCTTATTCTGCAATAAATTTAATGCAAGTTTTGAATGCATAAACATCACATCAATATAAACGAGACGGAAATGAAAATATGCAAACTCTGCATTTTACCAATTTGAACATCAACTAAACAGCTTGTTGTTACAAACAAGCCAAATTTTTCCGCGTGTACCAAGAATGTGGACCAAAGCCCTTTACCAGAGAGACGTGCGGAACATTGACAGATATAAACTGAAAACAAAACAAACATGTTTCGAAGCGAAAACAATAGAAAACCAGCGACAACCCGAGCAAAGTCCAACATCAAAATTACAGCAAATAGACAAGATATTTTGATATCAAGCATCAAATTGAAATCTTATTTTGATATCAGTTTAAACTTTTTCAGATATGACATCATATTTTGATCTCATTTTGATGTGCTTACATTTTTAGAAAAAAATGTTTGTTTCTATTTCTTTGACAAACATCAAATTGATTACTTATTTTGTTATCAATGAAATATTTCACTATCTCAAAGTGTTTTCAATTTGCTTTCACTGATAGCATAAATAGTTTTCTGTTTGATGTCATAGTGCAATTTTTCTGCTTTCGATTTTGATCTTTTAACCGTTAAAACGACCAAAATGATAACAACCTGAGCAATCATTCCCTACTACATCACAACATCAAGTTTAGTTCTCAATTTGTTTTCAGACTCTGCTCGGGAATCCTAATCTAGTTGTTCTGTATATACTCTATGAATATTTCCAACATAGTTTTGCCGACCCATATTGTATGATTAGCCGTGCTGTGTAGCGCTAGTTCTTTTGCATCACACTCTACAGGCACTCAGTGAAGACTCCTATCAAATGTATTCCTGTTTTGTCAAATTCCAAGCACAAACGACAAATGCTAAAAGTAACCATAAAACACGATGGTACTCACGCAATACATTATTTTTCGTTTGTTCAAATTTTAGTCACTGAAATAAATGTACGTACATCCGAGTAATGTTGATTTTATGCTTCAAAATCATATTTTCAACTAGCTATACAAGGCTTACGTAGTAAACAAAATATCAGTAATAAACGTCTCTCGTTCAGTGGAAAACACTCAACAGGTAGCAGAACAGAGAAAAAAGTTTCCATTCCAAGTAGCAAGATAAAATTCCACGTTTAGTTCTCTTTTCTGTTTCTATTTTTTCAGAAGTTTGCTATCCACTGCTTCTGTGGCAAATGCCACCCGCTGCAAGCCTGCGTTCAGGTTCATATCCTGGTAGTGATCTTCCGAATTCCATAAAGCTGCAAGCTTGTGATCGTCTTCTCTTCCCTGTCATCGTTGCCGGCGCCTTTTTCCATGCTCCTGACCCGGTATCTGTTACTATTATGGTGGAATTAATTTCCCTTGAGAAAGTCTGTGCGTTGAAGTATTTGCCTCACTTACAAAAAGCTGAAAAGTGTTTTCCATTGTCTTATTTGCTGATTTAATTATCGATCTTTAATTGTCACCTATTGTTTTACTAAAATATCTAAGTAGATCGATCTGTATTCTTAGTTTTAAGATATCCTATAAGTTTTTCCTCCTAGTAATAATATAAAATGATTAATAAAATTTCAAATACCTCCATATTGCAATCCCCTAGATGTACCAAATTTAAATTGTAAAGCAATAAAATTGGCATCATCAAGCTAACGCAAACGTGCCTGATCAAATAAACCAGCTGAATAAAATATGTAATAATCATTTTCAAGTCATACCTAACGAAGTGGCTCCAAAATCATAGATATATAGAAAATTTTTAAAAGAATTTTATGACGGTGGTCGATGAAAACCAGTAATACATTTATGACTCGTTTTTAATAATTGAATTGATTTTTCTGTACCACACCGACAGGTTTGTAATAAAATTTATTTGTAATAATCATTTTCAAGTCATACCTAACGAAGTGCTTCTCTATCGGGACGATGTAATTCAACCCTAGCAAATTATACATAAATGATATGTCACACGCTAGCACGCACGGTTTTTTCCAAACACACCCCCTCGTCTAGCTGGGTATGTGTGGTCAAGCGCACTACACGCAACATTTTTTTCCCTTCCCCGAAGGCAAATGTATCTACATACTGTAGTCGTATCAATAAAAAAAAACCAGCCAGACAGACAGACAGATAGCTAAGCTACTCCTTTAGCTAACGGTAGCGTCGGCTACCTACATATATATATTTAGATGTAAACTAATTTGACATTCGCCGCAGATTTAGAGGTCGACGGCGTCACCGAAAATCTTACGATACAAAAAAAAATACGATGGCTGAAAAAGCCGTACAGATATTTCAGCCAATTTTGCGTAATAACGGTATAAAAATACTGCAGATCCGGAACATTTGAACCTCCAGTATGCACTGCCAATTTACATCACGTACCCAAGTCAAATCATACAGGTCTCTGTATCAATAAGGGCCAGTTATTTGCAATCTGCATTTTTCAACTATGATGTAACTGTCACTACCCTTGTCGAAAACTCTCTTTGTCGATAAATGGGAGAAGTTGAAATGGTTTGTTGTGCAATGATTAATGATTATCTTTGAATAACTTGAAGTCGATTCTTACCTGGAGGTTGACATTTTGCGGATGACACAAGTCAGTTGTCTAACTCTTCGCAGCAACGTTGCTTGTTTTCAGTATCGCTGATACTGACACTGGATGTTAATATTCGCTATGCTTTCACACCACTTGTTGCACGTCACGTTTTTTTGTCCCGCACTGAAACACTCCGTCGTGGGTGTTCACTATGCTTTTGTCCCGGTTACTGGATAAGACTATCCAACTGTAAGAGAAAACTCCGTATCCTAGGGCGAACGTCCGAATGATGAAAGATGTACAGCACGACTAAAATATATTCCTTTTGTTTTCTTGGTACTCCGCGGACGGCCAACATCGGAGCTACACATGTGTGCTAGCGGTCGAAGTGACGTTTCGCGTTCATTATCCTCCGTCACGCTAGTTTGCAATTTTTTTCGCGCTTTATTTCCTAGTAGTAGACTGTGCTCGCTGTCTTGGTAGCTGGCCTTCACTTTTTATCAAACACACTTCGACTTGTCACGTTTCGATTTTAGGCGTATCCACGTTCGAAAACGTTACCTTCACTAACGCGTGGTTTGCTCAAATTGAACTTCGTACAGTTTGAAATGACGTCAACGTCTGCTGCGATATCTAACTTGTCGATGTCGAGTGGATCCGTTGGCTGATGCAATGCCTGGTGCGGTGTTCATTCAGTGCGAGTCAGCGGGGAACGGGGAAATTTTTAGCTGAACAAAATTTTCTCATTCACGGCTTCGTACGAACACAGCGAAACACGTCATGTTGAACACGATAAATGGTTTGCTCGAAATGGTGTTCATGATTATTATCGAGCATAAAACATATGGTTATTGCACGACGCCTACTGCCTACTTGCGTAAACGACGATGCTGTTGGTTGGGGGCCAAACCTTCTACCCACACTTGTGCACACTGCGCTTTGGTATAGTTTGAAGCACGTGTGGCGAATGCAGTGACGTTGATGCACAAACACCGTTTTAGAACCAGTTGTTAACCAATCTAGTTTCATTCCGTAGGGGGCTCGACTCACAATGAACCTCACTCTTTAATTGTGTCGGTGCGATGGTCCAGATCGAATGCTAATGTGCTAAATACTCGATCAGGTATTTTTGATTTCATTTTTCGATCGTATTTCACCATTCAAAATGACGTTTCAGCATGCTTCCGTTGAATTTATCTAGCTGTACTAGGCGAGTTTCTTGGTCATCGATGCTTGTTGATTTTAATTGCAGATGAAACTGGATTTGTGCGGTGCTAATTGCATGCCTGTGGCAAAGTGGTAATGCAGAAAATAAACCTGTTTGAACCGATTGAACTTGTTTTACAACTTTAAAGATGGCTTTGATTGAATTGCACAGAGTCAGATGTGCAATTCAATCAAATTCATACGGTCGAGCCCCCCTCAGGTAAAACATTTGCGCCATCATAAGCATTGATATTATGTTGTGAAATGAGCTATAGACACATTCCACGCACTTGTATCGCTTACCTCATAAAAATAAATCTGCTAATATAAGTAAAAGTTGTTCTGAAATATGTTGGTATAGGTTTAAGGCTCCAAAATCATAGATATATAGAAATTTTTTAAAAGAATTTTATGACGGTGGTCGATGAAAACCAGTAATACATTTATGACTCGTTTTTAATAATTAAATTGATTTTTCTGTACCACACCGACAGGTTTGTAATAAAAATTTATTTGAAATAATCTTAAATTCCATTTTATTGTTCACATATTGTACAAAGATTTTATCTTCGGACGCAGATTTATTGAATGAATTGATCGTCGGATAAAAGGGGGGCAAAAATTGACCATTTTTGCGTTGTCCCCTAACGCAAATATCATGTTTTTTCAATTTTTCACGAAAACAAAGCACGTTATCTATGAAATCTTTTCAGAAGCTATTAGTACTCATCAATACCTTTCTAAAAATGTGCTATTTGTATATAACAAGCTTTGGAATCGTTCTTTCAGAGGGGTGCACTGAAGTGTTGTCTCCTAACGCTTTCCGTTGCAATACGATAAATCCTTCTGCAGAGTTACTTTGAGAGCCTACAGAACAGTATATGGACATAAAAGATATAACCAACCTATTTCAGCAATGCCGCAGCCATGCAGTGTCATGGGTGGTCTCAGGGTCGGAGAGAGGAGGGGGGGGTTCCATTAAGGGGGAGGCCTTATAATATCGAAAAATTATCAAGTTTTTTATTGTATATATCAGTAAATAAACTATCTAAGGATATATCAACAATTTCAGAACAGAGTTCGAAGTGATTTCAAAGATATAGAATGGAACGCTTTAGAATACCATAGGGAATAACACTCACTCGTCGTCACATTCTTTCAAATTAGCGGGATAATTATTGACCACTTGGAACTAACTTTTCGGGATAGATTTTCTTCAACATGAACCAAACATCGTAGTTTAATGCAGTTTTTTGATGTTTTATAGCGCTTTAAATTCAAATTGTTATCCTGAGGATACGCATTTCTTAGAATTCGCTAATAAAAGATACAATTTTACGAAATTCTCCAGTTTTCTATTATTTAGATAATTCAATGACATAAGACCGCAATTGTGTGAAATTTCTTAACGAATTTTTTTGTACTCTAATATATCAAAATTTTCGAAAAGCTGGATCTTACCCTTCTTTTCCAAAAATTGCGTAAAACGGCTACATTTTGATTAATTTCCGCAATCATCACTAATAAGTGTCGTCTTGCAGAGCTATGAGTAGAAACAGTTGTGCAAACGCCAGAGGATGAACTGGAAGGGCGATATTCTCTTTCGAAATTTTTTTTTCAACCGTATTACTCGTATTTCGCGACAACATTATATACAATATGTAAATATAATAACTGCTCGACTGAGTATAATCGTTTGACAGTCTTTCCTTTGTTGAATTGCTTCAGAGTCAAATTTGTGTATTTGTAACGTAACAAGAAAATAAATATTGAACAACCCTATGACGTATTTCATCTGCCCTAATCACCAGTCAATTTTATTTTCAAGATTTTATAAGGTCAAAAAACAAAGTCAGTCCACTAAACTTACATGAAAAAACTTAGTTGGTGAACAAAATAAAAAGAAACCTAAGAAACAGTTAATTTTATTTCATATATTTTCCTATGTCAGTCAATATTATATTAGGTTACCAAAACTACTTGAAACCACCTTTTTCGATCCATTAGAAAGTGGCGATTGTGGTCTATAATCTCTTCTATACCGGGCCACACTGTGGTATGCGGTATGTCCTGTTCTCATTTCATATTAATTTTATTTCATAATAAAACACATGAAGGTGAAACTAGAAATACATCTGGTTTGGCGTTTCAAATCTTTATTTTGAGTTATTTACAGGTTTAGAGGTGATATACATCGCTTTGTTTGAGCTTCAACAAATTCTTCAGTCGCGTTAGGGGACAACACTTCATATGCGACCGTTTGTGTTCATTTTGGTGTTGTCCCCTAACGCAGTGTTCGCAGCGGTCGTGAAAAAAATTTCCTAAAAACTCGAAAATCTAAGTATACAGTATTGTTCTGTGACTAACGATGATCAAATTTCTAGAACAAATAGATGCTCCAAAGTTTGAAACAGAGCAGGTTTTTTGATAAATACAAGTGTCGGTTGGAAAATCAATTTTTGCGCTGTTGTCCCCTAACGCGACATTTTCACCTCTCATAATGAAAGGACAACCTGAAAAACATCTAACCCATAACATTAACGTTGTGTTAGGACTTTTAAAGTATTCAATTAAGTTTTTTGAGCGCACATCGTAGGATTTTTCAAACGACGAGCTGTTAACAGTTGCACGATGCGTGCAAACGTTGTCCCCTAACGCTGGAATGTGTCTATAGAGTCTGCCGAAATGTTTAGAGGATGAAATTCCACTGCGATGTTTTGTAACACATCAAACTTCAAATAATATCTTTTTATCTGTACATTGCTACCGTAAAACCGGGTATCTTTGATCACTGGAATAAATTTGATCAAATGAGAATTTTTCAGTAACGTTCGATACCATGATCCCCTCTAAAGGGCGAACACGAAATTATTGCGACACCGAAAATGTCATGCCAATTTTCTTATAATGTTCAAAATCAAACCAAAATTTTTGGGTAGTTTTATACATATATTTACTTCAAAAATCAAAAGAAAAGTTAATCCTTGAGTGTAAAATTGAACGCATTTTCGCTTGATGCCCTCCATGAAAGTCTGTACAGTGTCATCTGGTACCAGTTTCTCAGTTTTTTCCATTTTCTTAACATGTCCTTCTCGTCTTTGACTGTCTTCTTGCTCTTCCGAAGTTCCCGCTTCATCATTGCCCAGTTCTGGTCCACCGGGCGCAGCTCCGGACAGTTTGGCGGATTCATGTCCTTTGGAACAAAATGGACAGAATTGGCCTCATGCCACTCCAGGACACTTTTAGAATAGTGGCATGATGCCACATCTGGCCAAAATAGCGGAGCTTCGTCGTGCTGCTGCAAGAACGGCAAAAGGCGCTTCTCGAGGTACTCAGATTTGTAGATCTTGCCATTTACTGTGCCCTTTGTCACGAAAAGCTCACTGCTCAGTCCGCAAGAGCAGATGGCCTGCCAAATGAGATATTTGGAGGCGAACTTCGATATTTTCTTCTTCTTAAATTTGTCGTCCACATAGAACTTGCTCTTGTCGGTGAAAAACTCCAACCCCGGAATATGCTTAAAATCGGCTTTTATATTACACAGCAGCCATATCTTGTCAGCATCTTCTCGTAGAGCTTCCGTGCCCGAGTTTTAGCCATCGATTGTTGCCGCTCATCGCAGTTTGGGAAGTTCTGTACCTTGTATGTATGTAGTCCAGCTCTATTCTTTGCATTCTGGACGTAGCTCTGCGACATGCCGATCTTTTTAGCCAAATCACGGCTTGAGACGTTGGGATTTGCTTTAATCATCCGCTTCACCTTTCCCTCCGTCTTTTTGTTCTCCGGTCTCGGTTTTCTTCTAGCTCCTTTGCCGTGGTCCAACGTCAACCGCTCATGGAACCGCTTCAACACTCTGGAGACGGTTGAATGGTGAATGTTCAACATTTTTCCCAACTGCTGGTGCGACAGGTCAGGAAATTCCAGGTGTTTGGAATGAATTTGTTCTCTCGACTCGCGTTGGTTCACCTCCATTTTCGTTGAATCGAAAAACACGACGTCGAGTTTGACAGCAATACACATCAATGAGAAAGTGTCCAAAATTTGGTTGATTTTTACCCAATGGTAAAAAAGATATGCACTGTTGAGTGTGTCGCAATAATTTCGTGTTCGCCCTTTAACAAAATCATCGAAACTAAATACAAACCATATTCTAAACATGTTCAGCATCTATCGGCAACGATTATTTCGTCATTTAATGTACCTTTTATGATAACAAATTCAATTTGAAAATTATACAATTCTCACGCATCGTTTCAATCTGTTCAAACAATTCTTTGTATGGTGTTGAGCCCATTTGCGCTATGTTTCTATTGTCACCCTACCCAGTTTAAGCCGTTGGCTAGAGCAGTATCTGCCATCTTTGTTCAACGCATTGAGTCAAATGGTAGTGCAACAATAGGAGCACTCGATTCGAGTTTTTGTTGCGCTCAAACACGAGAATTTCACTGTTTTCAGCGGATTTGTGTTATTATATTGGTTCTTAACAACGAAGCAAAGCTGCAGATGTCAATTTTCAGGCATTCCATTGATTGTAGGCCGAGAAATTAATGAATTAGTGAGGCACCCTGTTTAGTATGGTGAAAATAGGCACTTTACCCTATATTAATGAAATCAATCAACTTCAACGGAATTGATCACTTTTTTAGAAACCGTAAATATTTTTGCCCAATAATTCATTTTAAAAATCCGAGATTTTTGTTGGTAACTATTCGATTTTCGAGTATTTTTCTGAAAAAGTTCGATTAAAGTTGGCTGTGTCCTTCTAGGCAATTCACATAACATTTCGAGCGTTATCTCATATTTTTATGATCAAACTTACCCCGAAAACAACGAATGAACATTTGCAACAAGGTAATTTTATTTTTATAGTAAAATGAAATAAAATACATAACCTTTTGGCATTATACTGTACCTTGAAGTGGTCCTGGTTCGTTTCCACCAAAGCAGTATAACAGTGATTAGTTAGTTGGGTGAATATTTTAGCACCTAAGAATTTACTAACGCGGTCTCAGGCATCAACCCACCGTTCGCGAAGTCATGAATCGGTCACGTCCGGAGGTCTCTACCCCTTGAGCATTGCAGCACGGACTCAGGCCTTCAGTTGGACCAATAGAGAAAAAATTAGACAACACGTTCCATTACGACATGACCGGGATCTCTAGTGAAATGGGAAAACCCACTTTGTTCTAGAATCTAAGCCATATACTAAAAATTTAGTATGTTCACGGTCCGCGCGCGATTATTCAAGAACACGCGAATATGCGAATGGCCACACGCTTATAAAAGATGTGTCCATGAGAAGCTTTATATACATGCTAGCACACGCGACAGAAACGTCAACATACAAACGCTTGAGTCCTTCGTGATCAGCTGCGTACAACCGCGCCCACGATCCCGCAAACGGGATAACACCCCGGTGACTAAGTGAACGGTTTGACGGTTATAAATTCACAAACGCGGTCTCAAGAGTGAACCTCCAAATGCCCGTGTTCGCGCGATCATGAATCGGTTTCGTCCGGAAGTCCCTATTCTCGGCCCTAGTAGCATAAGTCCAATGCATTCAGGTGGACCAATCAAAAAGATGTCGCTCATATCCACTAAACGACATGGCGTCATAAAAATCGAATTTATACACGCGACAAACAAACATACAAATGCTTGAACTCTTCGCGATCATCCACGCAACCTACACCCGTGTTCTCACTGACATGAAAACATCCCGGTGATAATATGAACCTCTCAGTACTTATAAGCATTCCAAATGCGGACTCAAGCGTGAACCTACAATCTCCCGCACTCGCGCTATTATGAATTGGTCATGTCTGAAAGTCTCTATCCTCGATACCAGAAGTTTAGGTCCACTGGACAACACATTCCATGGCGACATTACCGGGAACTTTAGTGATATGAGGTAACTCACTTCCGTCTAGTGATATGGGGTAACTCACACTCCTGTCAGAATGTGAAGTGTACACCGAAAACTAAATATCAGAACGACGGTCCGCGTGACCATCCAAGTACGTACGCGAATATGAGAATGGCCACACGGTTACAAAATCGAATTTATACACGAGAAGTCACATGCACGGAAGCACACGCGACAAGCACATTAATATACTACGCCACGACTCCAACTGCTGCTCTTGAGGCACTTCTAAATATCAAACCATTACAGATACACCTCAAACAAGAAGCACTATCACGTGCATACAGGCTGCAGGTTACTGTGCTTTGGAACAGTAACCATGTTTTGTTTATCTTGCTACCAGTCATACACGATTGTGGTCACAAATGGTTACATGGGGTGAAGATATTCTTGCTCCCAGTGATATTACTCACATGTCAATTTTGGTTGTCGGGCTACATGGAAAGACAACAACAAACGCAAGTGGTCTGTTACACTGACGGTTCTCTGATGGAGGGACGTGCTGGTGTCTACTGTCGTGAAATGAGATTGGAAAATCTCACTCACTAGGTTGATACTGTCCTGTATGCCAAGCAAAAATCTTTGCGATTATGTGCGGGGTACAATCGGCCCTTCAACTGAGTTTGTCCGGCAGAGTTATAAACTTCTGCTCCGATAGTCAGGCTGCAATCAAGGCCCTTAGCTCAGACAAATCACGGTCCAAGCTAGTTATCGCGTGCCGAACCCAAATCGAAGAACTAAGCATTGTCAACACTATCTACCTTGTCTGGGTGCCCGGACATTCCGGTATTACTGGAAATGAATGGGCTGACGAATTGGCCAGAGCAGGCTGAGCCCGCCCTGCTAATTTCGACAAGTTGGATAAGGGAAAAAATACGGTCCTGGGCTTCGTCCGAGCACCTCAATTATTGGAGAAATCTATAAACGTGTCGACAAACAAATGCGTTTCTAGAACAACCGTGGCCAGTGATTTCGAAAAATCTCCTGCATTTTTCGAAGCTCCACTGTGGTATTCTGACCAGGGCTCTAGCCGGCCACTGCAAACTCAATTATCACATGGCAACTATTCAGCGCGCTAAGTCTTTTTCATGCGATCTTTGTGAATCTTATATAGATGAAACCATGTTTAGACGACTGAAACTCAGAGACATAGGGGACCGCGGGGCAAGTCCGACACCTTAAGCGCAATAATTTTTCTAAAATTCCCCAAAGCTCCTAAAATTGTATATTCTGTGCATAATCCTTGTTTAGGTGGTTCTTAACAAAATATAATTTTTTTAGCGTTTCAAAAAATTGAATTCATTAAAAATTATTGGCTGCCAAAAAATGGAGAAAGATGACATTTAAAAAACGCTGCGGGTAAGACCGACACCCCAAAAGGGGGAAGAGCGACCCCCTTTTGAACTTTCTTTTTGTCCAATTTTTTCCATTAAAAATGTATTGTGTATGTGTGATAAAGTGCAATTATGTGTATTTGAGTATGTATGATGCAAATGCATGCTTTCTGTAGTTTCATCGCGTAGCAAGAGGAAGAACATTCGAATGCGTGGTGTTATGGATAAATAATGTTTAACGCATGGTTTATACTATGGTTCGGGTTTTCTCAAGTTTTTTTTCGAGCTTGTATAGCCATTATAACGAAGAAGAGCTGTTCTGCAAGCAGATTATATACGCTGTTACTAGGATTCATTCACTTAAAAGTGACGCACGCTTCGTAATAAGCTATCCGGTTCGTGTTGGGATTTTTCGGAACACCGTTGATCAATAATCCGACGGTCAATGAAAATTTTTCATCAATATCATTTCAAAATCTCATATTAGATTATGCTTTTCATTTCTTTTTGTAATATAACTATGAATCACGTTCAATTTAATTCTTAATTTTTTTTTTGGTCGGCTTGAGATAATACTGATAAATAAATGTAAAAAAAATAGTTTCCGTGTATTTCAATCATTAACATGACGTAATTATAGTATAATTGAACACAACAAATATACCCAGTCGTTTGCATCGATTCAAAAACGAACCCAATCATCTGAACACCGTGTCGGTCTTACCCCACCGAAAACCTGTCGGTCTTACCCCAACAGCGCCATTTTTGTTAAATGCTCAATTAACAGTATTGAAATACTCAAACTTATCTTCAATACACACAAATAACGATATGGAGAGTAGAATAGAATGTGTGACACAAAAACTGGTTATTTTCAAAGCATCCAAAAGCGCATCAACTTTGCTTTTGCTTGTTTTGTTTATTTCGTTGACGTTTAATGAATCCATATGGCATCGATGTGAATCGAAATGCCTAAAATAATCGTACTAATAATATCCTGTCATTATTGTATGATTTAAAATTTGATATCTGGAAAAAGCCGTGGGGTGTGGGGCTTACCCAGGGTGTCGGGCTTACCCCCAGTTCCCCTACTAAAGTTTCTTATCCAATACGGTAAAGAGCTTTAGGCTTACTCGCAGGCAAGTTGAACTACTTGTGAGTTTAACTTACCTGCTGTTTGTTTTTGTTATAGTGCTGTTATTTTTCCCACTCTTCCAATTCTACTTCCCCACACTACCATGTCCTTTCCTCAGGAAATGTTGAAAACACACGGCAAAGCACAAATCCCCGACTACATACGGGGAATGTGCCATTTAAGCCAATATATTCTGATTCCTGATTCCTGATAGGTCCGTACATTCAGTTTGACCAATCAAAAAATTAAGCTCATATCAACTAGACAACACCTTTCATGGCGACGTGAACGTTAGCACACGCGACATACGAACACACACGCGATCGAGCACATTGACGTACAAATTCTCGAGTCCTTCGTGATGATACATACGCTCGCGAAATCCCTACGCCTGTACATATCTTTTTATTTATTCGTCAATCTATCTGAACCGTACAATGCATATCACATTCAGAATCACGGTCCGCTGCAATTGGCCTTAAGCAGTGTTTTAGGAAGGCGACATTGCTTGTCTCGTCTGCAATTGTAGTGAGTGGTTCTGACGGGGAGCCCTTCCAAGAATCTAGCTTTACAGCTCGAGTAGGACAACTCTCGAAAAAAATGAAATAAAATACGTAACAATTTTAACATTTTCAATCTAAAGGTACCGGTACTTGTTTTAAAAATGCAAACAGTTTCATCTACTTGAAGTGAATATAGTTATTCAAAAATCGTTAATCAATGTTCCCATATTTTACGGTACTTTAAGAGATTTTCATATCATTTTTAATTGAAATGAAACGCCCAAAATTTTCTTGATAAAAGTTGTTGTTCATAGCATACGGCATCAATTTAATGCTTAAATTACTTTCAGATAAATGGCTAGCGCTACAACGTTTAAAAAAAATCCTACCGGATCACATGACACTGCTGCTGAAACAAACACAATAGTCGATTAAATGAAACACTCCGGCACGCAACATGTGAGCGAACTCGTTCAAGAGTTTCAGTGTCGTCAAATACCAAGCGTGGAAGTTTCTCGAGACCTAACTTTTTGTCAGTTCCGACATCATAAAGTGTTAAGTCATTTTATGCCTGTCCGGGCATGCCGCAGACTCAGGTGATTCGAATTTTATAAAAATGCCAAAACATCCTAACTCTTGCGGTAGAAGATAAAGGGTTAAATTGTCGGGAAACTCTAAGCTTGCTCATATAACCCTATTCGACGGGTTTCTAAACTTTCTTCCTTCACCTTCTTGCTCTACCTTGAGTTCTATGGCTCTTATTATTAAAAAATACTTTACACCTTCCAGTCCCTTGCAAAAACAACATAAAAAGTAATGGCGAAAAAAGCCTCATTACCATTACCTCATTACCCGTTTCGTTGTTCTAAAATATTCACGACGTCTTTTCGGCGAAAATTGTGTTAGCGTGTTGTTTTGATATTTTCGGTTTAAGGAACATTCCCAGCCCTGATCTAGCGGTATGTTCGAACCCTAACGAGGAAGAATCCTTAGTGATCAGGAGTGGATCCTAGGGCTGGTGATCGGATCCTCTCTTGATCACTAATAATGCTTCCTGGCAATTGTTCGATTCACTACGAATCGATTGCAAAATCTGTTGGAACTGATGGCCAAGCTCGACATTGAGATGTAGTACCAAGGTTTCGTTTTGCTTCCCGACATATCCAACATGAACCGGCTCAATTAAAGCTGATGATCCCACAAATAGATGCGAAATCATCCACAATTGCGTTTATCCAGATCACATCCTGTAGGCAATGAAACTCGTAAGAAATTTCGCTGTATGACCAAAATTGTTTGTTTTTTTGATGGATTAATTATAGATTCATGAATTAAAAGTAAAAATTACCAACACAGCCAACTCAACAACTTCCAATCTCAACCGGTTTTAAACAACACATATACACACAATCTGCGACAAGTGGTAGAAGATGGAAAAAGTCAGTGAGCACGTTATAATTTGAACGTGCCGATCAAGTTAAATGGGTTTGGTAGCTGTAGAGAATGTTTGCAATTATCTGGCGTTCATCCCGCAAGGTCGTATAGAGGTCTTGCCGCTTGCCGATTCCTGCCTATAAACGCATATAATCCTACATGTAAAAACAACAAGCCGAGAAAAACGCTGTTCCAGATTTACATGTCTGAGAAAGGTGTGAGTTTACATGACACATACATAACATATATGTATATTTACACACACACTTTCCAATATCGCCGAAATGAGTCCGTTGTTGATTTTTATAGTGATTACATATCCTTTCTATAACAGAAAAGCAACAAAATGACGTTAGCGACTTCAATGGTAAGCGTACCATTTACAATAAAAATAATGATAGAACTGAAACATAGCACGAGGGTGGAAAATTCCACTGCAGCATCTGTACATCCATTACCATACAAAACAACGTCGCCGCAAAGACGCCAACAAGTAGGTACTAAATGGTTAAAAGGAAACCCGCCCAGGTGGTTATCCTTATAGTTGACTGTTTTCTCATCTCACAGCACAGTGCTAACGATTTTCCAAGTCACAAAGATCAAAGTAGAATAACCTACAGAGAGTCACAGTGTAAATCGTCCACCTGCTGGATGCAACCATTGAAGTCCACAATAACCATAATATAGTATTCCATATAAACCAACATATTTTTAATTTTTTTAAGGTAGCATTATGTGTTTGTTTTCAAGCCATTGGCATGGAATGCATTATTATTTTATTCAATATCACGGTGTTCCTAAAACCGTTATTAACAAAAAAATGACCATAAATTCGTCATACGCCATTCGAAAGATACAGTATCCAAGCACCTTCTCAGTGAATTTCAAAATGATCCATCGAGGGATTCGAGAGAAATTGCAATTTGAAGTTTTATGACACGTTTCATAAGGCTACCAGCAAACACCCACGGGTTTGGTCCTATCTCTACAAACAAAATTTTTTTTGTCTACTTATTTAGTACATGGCATTCGAAAGATATAGTAATCAAGTATATTCCCTGCAAGTTTGAAAATATTTCATTGACGGAATCGAAATTTATAACGGTTTGGATGTGGTATGCGGTCATAGATGGGTTTTCTACCAGACTTCAAGCTTGAATCCATGTTTGTCCATTGACTATTTAGATCGTTTACACGTGCCGCGGTTTTTAAAGGAAAACCTGACCATTTAGTTACATAAATATAATCTACAAAAGGTGTTATTTATATGGTACACTGAAAAAATATGAAAATAGGGTTGTCTACAAAATGTTAAATATAATGTGAAAATTAAAAAAAATGGATAAAAGTCGGAATGTTTACTTCAAAAGGCCATATTTCGATGGTTTGTTAACCGATTCTAATTATTTTTTTCATTATTGAACAAGTAGACGTTTCATCGTTAATTTTCATTAAGAAGAATATAAAATAGAGTTGCCTCCTTCAAACAATAGACAACATAATTATCCTCAATTATATGTATTATCACTATTTAGTGAATATCTTTGTATTCAAAACGATGACCTATACATTAGTTGAATGCAACGAACGCAAACTACAAATGATGGAAATATAAAACCATAATTTTAAAAAATATGAAGGTATTTGCTGATTCAGATCAATTTACGTTATGATTTGGTTTTTACCAAATTTTCCTCCTTAGGGTGAAATATAGCATAGTGCTTTCGCATAGGCCTGCTAAGCCAAGACAAGTTTCGGCTTCACTTGTGTCTCATCGGCATAAACAGAACTTCTGCTCGAACGGGACATCACGTTTGATCAGTCGTTTGATTGAAACACATAGTGTGTTTTAGTTTTAAGGGATTTGCGTCAAGCCGGCGCTAATCTATTCCGACAATACGTTAGTGTCGGTTTCTGAAGAGGCGAAGCCGAAACGCAACATAGTATGAAATAAGGATTTGTGCCCTCCTGTACAAAGACTGGTTTTTACCAACAAATTTTCACCCTAGTGAGAAATTTTGGTTTTTACCAAATTTTCCTCCTTAGGGTGAAATATAGCATAGTTATGATACGGTTTTTGTTGGAAATTTTGTACAATCGCTGGTTGGGTTGACAGATGTTAAAACTGGTCAAAGGGGATGTTATTAGTAGAAGTTCATCTGCTCATATCTCTAACTATTGTCAGTTTTATTGTCGAATTGAACTTATCATGAGAATTTGACATTCAGATGTTTATACAGCAATTGCAATCAACTAGTATATAAAAATGGATAGGCAGCTATTTTTAAAACAAAAATATTTACTAAATAATGATAATACATATAGTTGAGATCAACTATATCGCCTATTTATTGTTGTAGATGACTCTGTTTTATATTCTTCTTAATGTAAATTAACAATGAAACGTTTACCTGTTCAATAATGAAAAAAATAATTAGAATCGGTCAACAAACCATTGAGATATGGCCTTTTGAAGTAAACATTCCAACTTTTATTCATTTTTTTAGTTTTCACATTATATTTAACGTTTGGTAGACAACCCTATTTTCATATTTTTTCAGTGCACCATATAAATAGCACTTTTTGTACATTATATTTATGTAATTAAATGGTAAGATTTTCCTTTAAAAACCGCGACACGTATAAACGATCTAAATAGTCAATGGACAAACATGGATTCACGCTTGAAGTCTGGTAGAAAACCCATCTATGACCGCATACCACATCCAATCCGTTATAAATTTTCAATTCCGTCAATGAAATATTTTCAAACTTGCAGGAGATATACTTGATTACTATATCTTTCGAATGCCATGTACTAAATAAGTAGACAAAAAAAATTTGTTTGTAGAGATAGGACCAAACCCGTGGGTGTTTGCTGGTAGCCTTATGAAACGTGCCATAAAACTTCAAATTGCAATTTCTCTCGAATCCCTCGATGGATCATTTTGAAATTCACTGAGAAGATGCTTGGATACTGTATCTTTCGAATGGCGTATGACAAATTTATGGTCATTTTTTTTTGTTAATAACGGTTTTAGGAACACCGTGATTTGTTTATTTGATAAGGCAGGTTTGCGTTAGCTTAAAGGTTCCAATCTTTGTTTGTTTTACATTTCAAATTACTTAAAACTAGGGGATTACATATTAATTTTTTAAATTAAACAAAGGAGAATTTATAGCTATACATATACACAAGGGGGTAATATAATTTTCGTAAGATTAGGATCATTTAGTTTTTATGGCAATACTGTTTGACATTTTTAGCAGGAAGATTATTGAAGCAAATAATTTTTAACTAAGGGGGACAATTTTTATAACTGTCTTTAAACTAGGAATAACTAGAGAGCGTGATTTAATTTTGTAAAGATTCGGAGAGATTAATTAGAGTTATTTTTTGTGGTAGTAGAGTTGGGCATTTTCAATGAGATTATATAATATAATAGTTAGAACTAGAAGAGATAGAGGGGGGGGGGGGTGTAAGGGGTGATTCTTCTGGGTATAAGAGTCAGGGGAGGGAGGGTGGACAAAGATGGCAGGGAAGAAAGTTATTAACTTTCAGTTTCAGGCATCGGGAGATCAACGGCATAGGATGTAGACTCGGATGGCCTTCATCATGAAGAATTATGTACAGGGAGGCCGGGTGTTCTTCCTCGAGTCGGCAGGGGTTCCTCCGAACGGCTCAGATGCAGATCGGAAAGAGTTCGAGTTGCGTGATGTTTGTACTGTAGGTCCCGTGTTTGTTGGCTCATTCGACAGAGATTTTTTTGTCGCCTTGGAGTCCCATCAAACCTTCGTGGGTGTATGGTACAGGTGGAAGAGAGCGTTTCTGAGAATGATAGGAAAGAAGGGGCAGTTAAATTTTTATATTGATGGTTTATACGAAGGTGTATATAATTACATATAAAGGACATCGCGACTTGTCAGCACATCTCGAACCGGGACGTTGGGTGGTCTCGGGCCCGGAGGGTGTCCATAAGCCGAGACCTGTCGAAACTGTACTCGGTGCACGCCCAGACAATGTGCTCGATATCGTGATAGCCGTCGCCACAAGCGCAGATACCACTCTCCACGAGCCCAATACGCCGGAGATGTGCATCCAGCGTATAATGGTTTGCCATGAGTCGGGACATCACACGAATGAAGTCATGACCCACATCCATTCCCTTGAACCAAGGTTTCGTCGATACCTTAGGGACTATAGCCACCTTCCTAGCTCCCCATTGCTCCACGAGGTTTGCCAACTTTCGAGGGTTCTCTGAAGAGTAAAACTGAAAAATTCGTGGAAGCAAATTGGTCTTTCAAAAACGTCACCCTCTAGTCCGCCTTCTCATTGCCCGGAATGGAGCAATGAGAAGGGACCCACACCAAGGTAATCTGGAACGATTTGTCAGATAAAGCACTCAGTAGCTCCTGTATTTTCCCCAAAAAATACGAGGAGTGATTTCCATGTTTCATCGAACGAATAGCGTCAATAGAACTCAGACTATCCGAGACGATGAAGTAATGGTCTACAGGTAATGTGTCAATGACTCCAAGGGTATACTGAATGCCAGCTAGCTCTGCGGCGTAAACTGAAGCGGGGTCACTGAGTTTGTAGGAGGCGGTGAGCTTTTGATTGAAAATACCGAAGCCAGTGGACCCTTCGAGGTTTGATCAGTCAGTGTAAAACATCTTAGAACAGTCGACTTCTCTGAATTTATTATAAAAAATGTTTGGCACCACTTGTGGGCGCATGTGGTCCGGAATTCCACTAATCTCGTCATTCATGGATGTGTCGAAAAAAACAGTAGATTCAGAAGTATTTATGAAATGCACACGATTGGGATTGTAAGAAGAAGGATTAATATTTTGCGCCATGTAGTCAAAGTGCAGAGACATAAAACGGGTCTGAGAATTGAGCTCAACAAGCCTTTCGAAATTTTCAATCACCACCGGGTTCAAGATATCGCATCGAATGAGCTATCGATATGAGAGTTCCCAAAATCGATTTTTCAACGGGAGAACGCCCGACAGCACTTCGAGACTCATCGTATGGGTCGACTGCATGCACCCTAAGGCGATACGCAAACAACGATACTGAATTCTTTCGAGTTTGATGAAATGTATGTTCGTGGCGGATCGAAAGCAGAAGCATCCGTATTCCAGTACCGACAATATCGTTGTTTGAGACAACCTAATTAGGTCTCCTGGGTGGGCACTCCACCATGTTTCGGTTATTGTACGAAGAAAGTTGATCCTTTGCTGGCATTTCTGTTTCAGATACCGAATATGGCATCCCCAAGTACCTTTCGAGTCGATCCAGACCCCTAGATATTTTACTGTGAAGACCTGAGCGATAGTTTGACCCATTAATAGAAGCTGTAGTTGTGCTGGTTCACGCTTCCTAGAAAATACAACTAGTTCAGTTTTCTCCGTGGAAAATTCGATACCCAGCTTAATAGCCCAAGCAGACAAATTGTCCAAGGTATTCTGTAATGGTCCTTGTAGATCGACAGCTTTGGGTCCCGTAACAGACACCACGCCATCGGCTGCAAGTTGCCTTAACGTGCAGGAATTGTCAAGACATTCATCAATGTCATTGACATAGAAATTGTATAACAGGGGGCTTAGACATGAGCCCTGGGGAAGGCCCATGTAGCTAAATCGTGATGTCGATAAGTCACCATGCGAAGAATGCATGTACTTTTACGACAACAAGTTTAGTAAAAAGTTGTTTAAAGTCGCTGAAAGACCATGCTAGTGCAGCTTCTCTGAAAGAATGTTGATCGAAACTGAATCAAAAGCCCCCTTAATATCTAGGAACACTGATGCCATCTGCTCTTTGCTAGCGTAGGTCATTTGAATTTCGGTTGAGAGCAACGCAAGACAATCGTTCGTCCCTTTGCCTTTGCGAATGCCAAATTGTGTATCTGACAGTAAGCCATTTGCTTCAACCCAATTGTCGAGGCGGGATAGGATCATTTTCTCGAACAACTTCCGGATACAGGATAGCATTACGATCGGTCGATACGAATTGTGGTCGGAGGCTGGTTTTCCTGGTTTTTGGCGATGACCTTCACTTGTCTCCAATCGTGTAAGACAATGTTAGCCTCAAGAAACTTATTAAATAAGTTCAACAAGCGTATCTTGGCAGAGTCTGGCAGATTCTTCAACAAGTTGAATTTGATTCTGTCTGGCCCTGGAGCTTTACACGACAAGAGAGTAAGTGAGAACTCCACCATCGAAAAAGGTGTTTCGTTCGCGTTATCGTGAAGGGACGCGGCGCGGTAGATCTTCTGTGCCGGGGCGGAATACGGACAAACCTTCTTGGCGATATCGAATATCCAACGGTTTGAATATTCCACGCTCTCATTAGTACTGTTTCGGTTTCGCATACGTCGGGCTGTTTCCCAAAGAGTGCTCATCGATGTTTCCCTCGTTAATCCGTTATAACTACTTTTGTACATCATCTCCCTCCATATCTTCTGAAAATACTATGCAGTTTATGAATATCTCCTATAAATAAAACATTCAAATTATGAAGTCGTAATATTTCAACTTATCCCGGTACGAAGGGTAAGCCGAGAAAATAGTATTATCAAATTTCAGCTTTGAAAAATCTGTTTCAACCTGCCGGGGCAGGCCCGTGCGCAAGGGGAGGGTTTTAGGGGTCCAAACCTCTCCCAGGAGGATTTTGAATTACTTTTATAAATTTATTTACTTCCTGTTCAGGAAAAAAAATTACACTGCGTTTTGACACCAAAAATGTAATTTAAGTTCGGTCTCTCTAGGAACAAGTCGATGAAGAAACTGAGGAAGAAGCTATTCAATAAACGGTAGATGATGTTCTAAGTATATATTATATTTTGAGAATATGCGAACAAAATAAAACTGCATGAAAATTTTATGCAAACCGCGAGCTGCTCGAGAAGATCTTCATGAGCGAAGCCGTCCACTTTGGAAAAGAATAGAATAAAAAGCAACTGATGTGCTTCATTCATTGGTTGTTATTTATGGCTTGGCTTACGTGTGTTTGCAGCACCAGGTTGCCATGCATAATATTCTAAGCAAACAGAATGCATCACAACTGAAGAAAGATTTCTTGTGAATGACGAATAAACGGTTCGTGATACGATTTTCTCATACTTGGTTGTGAGTAGAACAATTACGCTGCCATGTTCGATCAGCGGCCTAGAAACGGGAGCTCAGGAGGACAAACACGAAGTCTAAAAAAATTCGGGATATCGTTGTCTGGAGAAATTTCAGCACCGATGACCAGAGTGGCTGTCAGTTAAATGGCATCAGTATCAGGAGTAATACCACCGTCGAGAAATTCTCAGTATTACAGCTAGCAGATGCATAGAAACGAGTAGCCCCAAGAATGATAAGAAACCCTTCGAAGATGGTAAGGAGATGTAAATCATTATGGTCGACACCTTCGGATCGGTTCGTGTCTTAACGGGTGGCGAAATTAGCAGACCTGAGCAGTTAAGATATACCGCGAAGCTTGGACACCAAGCAAGAAACGATCAACATAAAATAAAAAGTGCAAGAGTAGTAACTGTTGCCCAGAATGGATGAGGATTGCGAGAAACAAGAGGTTTTTGTTTAGTAAGTAGACTTAACTGCTGTAAACCAATCCGACACTACCACGAGTCAGCAAGAAGCGGTGTCTGTTGAAGAATCCTTCTTGATAAGAGAAATTTACTCAAATTGTTGATCTGAGGCGATTGGTGCATAATACTTGGCCCCAGAAAAAAGATTGAGGGTTTCTATACATTTCTTTGATAAGAAACGGAAAAAATCAAAACCCTCCCCTTGGAAGTTTTCTGCGCACGGGCCTGTGCCGGGGTATTATACCTTATATCAGATTCTGGAACTGATAAACAAAGTCTGTCACGTGTCATGACGCAGTTACTGGAAAAGCAACTCTCATAAAAATTACCGCATCTTGTTGAAAGTCGCACTCTGCAGACTCCCTACTTTGATTTTTAATGAGGCCGGAAAAAACAAGTTAATTATCACAATATAAATGAGCAACTGTGACCAGTTTAGCTAATCGTACCAGGCAGGTACACTTGTACCAGAGTGTAGGAACGCTTATGGCATGATAGTTGAAGCATTTCATACATATATGTAAGCAGGCTCTATTAAACGAATTGAAATGCCTTTCTTGATGAGATAATTTGCTTCCAGGTCTAGAATCGAGACACCCCTGAGTGGCAAAACGTGCTCTAAAATCGGCCATATTCTCATAGGCGACTTCGATGTCAACCATGTAGGAATCTTTCAATCCAATGGCCTGATTTTTTTCTAGTGTTCGGACCATCACTTCTATAAACACACGTCGATCTCGAGCGGATTCCAATTCCGAAACACGGTTCTTTCACCTAATTTAAAATATATTTACATTATCTCGTAATAAAACCTGTTTTGAAAAAGGTAGCAATGTAGTTGCCACCGCCCGGTGAAAACATTACATGAAACTCTATTTCTGAAGGATAGTATAGGAAGAAACCCAAACGAAAGCTTATGCTAGCCGCCATCGTGCAAGTTTTCATGCAACTATTTTTGAATTTGCTAGTTTTACTGTTTTTACCTCCCGTGCGCAGAATATTTTTATGGATGAGGGGGAGGGGTTATTTTTATTCGTTTCTAGTACAAGAAGGGTATAGTAACCCTCAAACTTTGAAGGTATTTTTCTCATGTTTAGAGGACCTACTCTTTTGTATCAATCGTCTCAGATCAACAAATTGAAACAATGTCTGTTGTCGAAAAGGATTCTTTTACAGACACCGCTGCCTGCTGGCTCGTGGTAGTGTTGGTTTATTACTGCAGTGATTTACACTAAACTTACCGAATAAACCTAAACCTCTTGATCTTCCCAGCCCTCATCCTTAGGCAGCTATCGTTAGATACTACTTCAATAGGGATTGTGATCTTACTCTTTTTATGCATGCTTAGGGATGTCTGATTACCATTCGATTAATCGATTAGCGGCTATGGTAATCGAATAATTTTTAATCGATGAGTTACTGATAGATAATCGAACTAATCGGTTAATTTGTCTCGATTATTGTCACTATAAGTTCCAGAAAAATTCAAATAAAATACTCTAATTGGATATAGCTTAATGCGCTAGCTTAGCTTATTTATATATTTGACATATTCCCAGATACAAAAATAAACGAATATTAATGGCTTTCCCGTCCGATATCCAACTGCATTTTGGGAGTCATTAATTTCTCTTTTGTTGTCATGCGTTAACGTTATTATTATTATTGCTACACTCAGACAGATTACAGACACTTTATACACAGACTAGCGAAGTGTCAAAAATTGCAGCCAAACGAGCATGAGGGCATTTTGGTTTTTACCAAATTTTCCTTCTTAGGGTGAAATATAGCATAGTGAGCATGAGGGTTTTGAGAGGGGAAGTACAAAAGGCAGCCCATGCAAAGCTTATGGGAGCTTCCGCGATGCCAGTTTACATTCATGGTTGCTAGTTTTACTGTTTTTCTCTCCGCAAGTCTGTTATATACACGGATACGAAAAACTACCAAAAGTTGAGCTCTTTTGACTCAATCTCGGGGTATCGTGGAATAAGGTAAAATTAGGTAAACCGTGATGAAGGTAGTTTCCCTTCAACCACGGCAAAAATCTCAACTCATTGATAGGTTTTTTATACTCAGCCTTGAGTTAAATATACTGAAATTTAAGTTGAATCTACCTTATTTTGAGTATATCTCAAACAACTCAAAAGTAATTTATTCCACGGAAGATCTCGACTGAGTCGAATCTCTCGCTTTGTTTTCGACAACATAAATAAGGGCGAAAGCGTTGCGTTGCGTTGCGTTGTGACGATGATTTTGGCGGATTGCACACTGACTCCATCATGTTTGACTGCTGATTATCTAATAAGAGTTGCTTAGGAAATGGTAAGTAGGAATTCATACCAATCCGACCCATATTAAAACCTCAACAGCATGATAGCCACCATTGCCGGCTGCCCCCATCTCCATCGTTCACGGGGAAGGATAAAGGCTAAGGTAGACGGAAAGTTTTGATGCTCCGGAAGGACGACGATTCATCAGAATGGAAGAGTCAGAATGGTGTCGCGGAGTTGGTAGTTTGGAAGGGTATCAGGTCTAGGATTCGCTCCAAGCAAGCGATGCGACCTGTAAAGTATATTTTATTAGGTAGTTGTTTAGTTAATCTTCGAGTGCACGATCACTCGAAAAAGAGAAAATCTTGTTTAGTTTTTGGTTCTCTTTAAACTCTGGGCAGCCGGCTACCTTGAACCTTCGTTCGAACCGGTCACAAATCTTGATAGCTCCTGGTTTACCTAGAGTTTTTCAACAGCAACAGTCTTTCTCAAGGCTACCTATATTTTTCGCTCGGTCAGTCTTTCTCAAGACTACCTATATTTTTTCGACAATTAGTCTTTTTCAAGACTACCTACTTTTTCTACTCAATCAGTCTTTTTCAAGACTAAAACATTTTTCAAGAACAATTCAGCTTGAAGAAATATTTAATTCTTCCAACATGCCTGGGTCCTCCCAGAAAGGCCGTGTGCCAAAAATTAAAGCTAAACGGAAAAGGGTATCTTCTCCACCCGAAAATTCAATTGACTGCAGCAATTCATTCGATGTTTTATCCGAATGTGAAGCTGATGAAATTTCTAAATTTCCTCGCATTGCGCATAATGCCAATGAGAAGAAAACGCAATCACCTCCGCCTATAACAGTGATGATTTCCGACTTCAAAGCCTTTCGAACTGAGCTTTCGACGTTCCTTCCAGACGTAAAAGTCTCTTTTCAGATTGGCCGAAGAGGGGAATGTCGAGTTACAGCGGAGGAATTGATTGGCCACAAACGACTACTCCAGTATCTTACGGAGAAGTTATATAAATTTTATTCATATGATTTCAAGACAGATAGACCATTCAAGGCTGTCTTGAAAGGGCTACCTCAAGGTCAAAGTTTGGATGAAATATCTAACGAATTGAAAAATTTATTTGGCTTTTCTCCTTCACAAGTTATTCTTATGAAGAGAAAGGCTACCGGCGATGACACGCCAGTACGCTCTGGAATTATCCAGGAGCTATATTTAATTCATTTTAACCGTAATGAGGTTAATAATTTGAAAGTAATTGGAAAAGCACGTTTTATGTTCCACGTGCGAGTAAAGTGGGAACATTATAGACGACATGGGGCAGAATTCAAAATCTGACCCAGTGTCGAAGATGCCAAGGCTTTGGGCACGGCACAAAAATTGTCATTTGGATTCCAAATGTATGATCTGTGGTGATAAATCGCACACGAAAGATACTTGTCCGGTGAAAAAAACCACAAAAAGTTTCAAATGCGCTAATTGTAGCGAAAATCATAAATCGAATTTCTGGGGTTGTTCTGTTCGAGAAAAAATTATAAATTCTCGTTCTAGACAACAAAAACAACAAATAAAAAATGTACCTACTTCTTCAGGTACACTTCAAGAAAACACGTCCAAACGTGTTGATCCGATTCAAAATAGATTAACAACTTCTTCTACCTCCGTCACACCATCCTACAATGGTGTGTCATCTTATGCTTCAGTGGCAGGTCACAAGGTCAAAATAACGGCTACAAACTTGTTGGCACCCAACGCTTCCTTTAGTCCAATGGATCTAGGTAGCGTAACGGAAGAAAAATTAAAATACTTGCAAGACTCTATGTTACCTATGATGATTGCTATGTTATATTCTACCTCCATCTTTGAAGCTTTTCAAGCGGGGTGGGAATTTGCTAACAAAATTGTAATGAAATTAAAGTTTAACAGTGACTTTAAATAATCATTTAAATTTATTAAATTGGAACTATGTACGGGGAACGTGCCATTTGAGCCAATATATTCTGATTCCTGAACTCTAATTTTGTTATTCATTGATTTGATCGAATTGTTGGATTCGGCGGAGGAATCGCAATAGCGGTTAATCGCAGGATCAAACATTCCGTTACGCCGTCTCTTGACACCAAGGTGATTGAGAGTTTTGGTATCGAAGTTGAAACTGATCTTGGTATCATTTTTATTGCTGCAGCCTATTTGCCTTTTCAGTGCACTGGCGAGCAAATTAATTTCTTGAAGGGAGACTTACAAAAACTTACAAGAAATCGATCGAAATTCTTCATAATCGGTGATTTTAACGCCAAACACCGAGCCTGGAATAATGCTAAAAGCAATCCCAACGGTAAACTACTTTTTAATGATTGCTCTACTGGTTATTATTCAATTTTGTTCCCGAATGGTCCTACATGCTATTCGTCTGTAAGGAATCCATCAACAATTGATTTGTTTTGACAGATAAAAGTCACCTTTGTAGCGAATTGATTACACATGCTGACTTTGATTCTGATCATCTTCCAGTAACGTTTTCACTTTCTCAAGAAGCTGTTTCCAATCCCATTAGCTCAGTGTTCATTTATCACAAAGCGAATTGGGAAAGGTACAAAACTTATATTGAGAATAATTTTAAACATGACCTTGATTTACAAAATAAAGCTGACATTGATACGGCATTACAAAATTTAAGTATATCTATAGTTGATGCTAGAAATTTATCAGTACCAACAACACAGAAAAATTTTAATGCTCCTATTATTGACGACGATCTTCAACTTCTGATTCGCTTGAAGAATGTTCGAAGACGTCAATATCAACGTTCTCGTGATCCTGCTATGAAATGTATCTATCAGGATCTACAAAAAGAAATTAAGCATAGATTCACACTCTTAAGAAATGAAAATTTCGCGAAAGAGGTTGAACAAATCAAGCCAAATTCTAAACCTTTCTGGAAACTTTCTAAGGTTCTTAAGAAACCTCAGAAACCAATCCCGGCTTTGAAGGAAGGTGACCACATACTTCTTACAAACGAAGAAAAAGCTCAAAAACTTGCTCAGCAGTTTGAAAGCGTCCATAATTTTAATCTTAACGTTGTGAGTTAGGGCATTGCAAAAAAAATTTTTTTTTTTTGAATTCTCAAAGGCCCCCCCTCTCATATTGTGACAAATGTCAAAGTAAGGTCAGATGCCAAATTTCACATCATTTGGACAATTTTAGACCCCCGCCCACTTCGCTTGAAATTTTTTGAAATTTGTGCTATTGGAAAATATGGAGGAAAAGTACATTAAATGCTATAACTTTTGAAGTAGCAATCAGAAAATTACAATTTATACCTCTTTTGAAAGGAAATAATCTTAGTATTTGAATGCAGATAGTTTTGTTTCTAGAAAAATACGGGAAAGTGGGGTACTTGGTCATTTTGGACCCAACATCCCATATTTTTAATGATTTTTCTGCTCCGTGATGCAAATTATACATATTTTGTAGTTTTACTAATGTGAAAAAATCTCAGAAATCGATCGGAGCCCTTTTGACCTTAGTCAGAATACGAGAAGTTGGGGTTATAGGGCTTTTTGTCATTCATATTAAATTTTATCATTTTCTCATGCATATAACTCTATTATTCTTCAATCAATTTTCACAAAATGTAACTTGTTGAACGTGTAAAATTCTGAGGAATAAAACAAATACAAATACGTTAAAGGTAAAATTCAGAAACATCAAACTTTTTGATACTTACTTCATAAATCTCATTTTTTTCATTATTTGTCCTAATACCTCAACTTCCCCTATTTTTCCAGGAATGAAACTTTTCTCATGTGATCCCTAAGCATATTTTACACTAAAAGTAGTACATTAAATAAGTATTTTGTTGTTAAATGGAGTTAATATGTGCGATTTTATGATAAAAATGTGAAATCGACACTATATGTCAGATAATTTGATGTTCCTGAATTTTACCGGTACCGAATCTATTTTTGTTATAATCCTAAGGATTTTCCACGTTCAACAAGGTATAGTTTATGAAAATTGAGTGAAGAATAATAGAGATATATTCACGAGAAAATGACGAAGTTTAATATGAATGACAAAAGGCCATATAACCCCAACTTCTCGTATTCGGACAAAGGCCAAAAAGGCTCCGATCGATTTTTGAGATTTTTTTACATTAGAAAAACTACAAAATATGTATGATTTGCACCACGGAGCAGAAAAATCATTAAAAATAGGGGATTTTGGGGCCAAAATGACTCAGTACCCCACTTTCCCGTATTTTTCCAAAAACAAAAATACCTCCATTCAAATACTAAGATTATTTCCTTCCAAAAGAGGTATAAATTGTAATTTTCTGATTGCTACTTCAAAAGTTATAGCATTTAATGTATTTTTCCTCCATATTTTCCCATAGTACCAATTTCAAAAAATTTCAAGCGAAGTGGGCGGGGGTCTAAAATTGTCCAAATGATGTGAAATTTGGCATCTGAGCTTACTTTGACATTTGTCACAATATGAGAGGGGGGGCCTTCGAGAATTCAAAAAAAAGTTTTTTTTTGCAATGCCCTATTGTGAGTCCTATTGAAACCGAAGTCTTACAAAAATATGAAAACGTTTCAAATCAAGTATTGTCTCTAGACGATATTGTTGAAACAAACTATGATAAGATCAAATCCATCATCAAAAAGTTAAAACAATATGAAAGCTCCAGGTTATGATGGAATTTTCAACATTCTTCTTAAAAACCTTCCCGGAATCACCATGAGAGATACTTGGTCAAAATATTCAACAAATGTTTTGAATTAGCATACTTCCCTGAAAGATGGAAAAATGCCAAGATTATTCCTATTTTGAAGCCAGATAAAAACCCAGCAGAAGCATCTAGCTATCGACCAGCTTACTCTCTTCTATTAGTAAATTATTTGAAAAAATCATCCTAACTAGAATGATGTCACATATCAATGAGAATTGAATTTTTCTTCCTGAGCAGTTTGGATTTCGTATTGGACATTCAACTACTCATCAACTTGTGAGAGTACCTAACATGATAAGGCAAATATCTCAGAGGGCTATTCCACTGGAGTTGCTCTTCTAGACATCGAAAAAGCTTGCGATAGTGTTTGGCACAAAGGTTTAATTGCCAAAATGTGGGATTTCAATTTTCCAATTTACATAATAAAGATATTTAAAAATTATCTTACTAACCGTACCCTACAGGTTTCTTATCAGAATCGTAAATCTAATAAGCTACCCGTTAAAGCAGGCGTCCCTCAAGGATCAAGCGTCGCACCAATACTTTACAATATTTTTACCTCTGATCTTCCAAATCTACCTACAGGTAGGGTTCGTCGCGGTGCGGATGTGGGCGGTAAATGGATAGTCCGCACCGCAACCGCAAAAAAATAATAAAACCGCACCGCTTACCGCAACCGCACTGCATTTACCGCACCGCACCGCGCGGTAATGCGGTAAATGCGGTAAAATTGTGTATTTTTGAAAAATGTGTTGAAAATTTTTTTATTTTTTTTTGAATAACCAAATATAATAAAATATTACTCTTATTTACACGTACATTAACTTTGACGGACTCCTCAGAATGTAACATTTATTAAAAAATTAAAAAAGTTGACACTTTGCAAGTTTTATTAATAAAATTCCGTACATTTTGAGATAAATACTTTCGAAACAAGGTAAATCTTAGCATAGCACTGAAATCATATGAAATGTAGCTGTACTTAGGGTTGTGGTACCGGTAATACCAGTACCGAAAATCCCGGGAATACCGATCCATTTTTGGTACCTTAATACCGGTACTGAAGAAAAGCCAGTACCGATATTTTCGGTACCATACAATTTTTTTATGAAAAATATGTGGATTCTCTAGGGGGACATGTTTCAAAATATCGGTCTGCAAGATGACTTTTAATTATATTAATTACCTTCTATAAGTTAAACATTACTAGCTCCCGTTGTACTGAACGGAATGTTTAAATTCTTTATATTGTTATTATTAAATTTTAAAGATCTTGTACTAAATTTCATAATATTCACATCTAGCGTAAGAGACGTAAAAATTTGCTATGATTTTTTTTATTAGCGACATTCTGATTGGTTTCCATTTTTTACTGGGTGGCACGTAATAAGACTATGGTCTAAATCATGTCTTTGGTTTGCTCTTAAACCTTTATTTATAAAATAAAGAACAGCGAGTTAGCAGCTAACAATTTTAAACTTGGTGAGCTACTCCAAATGGGGCGATTTGTGATTATTAGTGATAGGAAAATTCAGCAAAACTCCATAGTTTACAGGAAAGCAAAGAGCCTTGGTATGCAGGTCGAAACCAATTTACAGCAAATCAAGAGAGGAAAAGCGAGCAACCTGCTCGGAGTAACTGCCATTCTCGCTTTGATTTACTGTTATTAATAGTGTTTCTTACTTTTACCATCTATTAAAGTCGATAAAAGTCGCACCGCTTAGCAGTTATTGATTTCATAGTGGCCTAGATTTCGAAATAAAAGAAGGTGCCGCATACGAAAAATATTTTCTGCTGAAATGAGTCATGCCATTCCGAATCACTTAAAAACAATAAATATGTTTTTTGATCAGCACAAATCAATCATCTGAGAATAAGGTCATCAGTTTCAGCATTCAATTTCATTTTGAAGCTCTTTTCGAATTTAAAAAAGGGCTTCAGTACCGTAGTACCGGTTCTCGACAAAAAGGGTCGGTACTGCGAACCCTACATGTATTTCATCATTATACATACAAAAACGTTCTTCCGCAGCAATCAATAGGAAAACTTTTAACTTCTCCAAATTAATCAAAAGTTCTCCAATTTAATCAAAATTCACAGTTGAGAAAATGTCATCGTAAACGATTCATAATTCGACGATTGTCAAGAGGAATCGGGAGAAATGATGCATTTTTAAATTGGATTTGATAGTGCAATTCAATTGTTTTTCAATGATTGTATTGTGCATTTTATATATTTGAAAAGGTTCGCTTGTAAATTTTTAAAAGTCCTTTTTTTATTAACGACTTATAGTGAGTCAATCTTTTTCCTTTTTTATATTGTAACGACATATAATTAGCAAGGGACTGGAAGGTGAAGTATTTTTCAAATATTAAGAGCCATAGTACTCAAGGAAGAGCAAGGATTTGAAGTAAGAAAGTTTAGAAAAGCGTGGAGTAGGGTCAATGAACAAGCTTAGAGTTTCCCGGTTACTTAGCTTTTTGTCTTCTGCAGCGCAGGAGTCAGGATCTTTTGGCATTAAATGCGAATCACCTGAGTCTGCGGCATGTCCGGACAAGCGTAAAGTCAATTTAATGACCTATGGAGTCGGCTCCGACAGCATTCATTCTTAAATGGTAAAAGTCAAAGTTTTAATTCACTTTTTAATGCAGACTGCAGACTTATCAATTATTTTTTTAAGTGCGGTTGCGGTAATACCGCGCGGTAAATGCTCATTTCCCGCACCGCATCCGCAAGAAAAAGTGTCTTACCGCACCGCAGATTTTGCGGTGCGGGTGCGGTAAATACCGCGCGGGTGCGGTAAATACCGCGCGGTTGCGGTAAATACCGCAACCGCGACGAACCCTACCTACAGGCTGTAAAAAGTCATTTTTCTGTGATGATACTAGCATCTCAGCCACTGGGAGGAGTCTTCGTATTATCTGCAGTCGACTGCAACGAAGCTTGAATATTTTCAATGATTACCTGAAAAAATGGAAAATTTCCACTAATGCGGCAAAAACACAATTGATTGTGTTTCCGCATAAGCCAAGAGCTTCTTCTGTTAAACCAAATAATAACCATATTATTAAATTTAATGGTTTGAATTTAACGTGGACAGATCAAGTTAAATACTTGGGCTTGATTTACGATAAAAAAAACTCACTTTTAAGGATCACATTGAAGGAATCCAAACAAAATGCAATAAATATATAAAATGTTTATACCCTCTTATAAATTGGAATTCTAGGCTCTGCCTAAAAAACAAACTATTAATTTATAAACAAATATTTAGACCGGCAATGCTATATGCAGTGCCAATCTGGGCAAGTTGTTGTGCTACTAGGAAGAAAACGCTTTAAAGGATTCAGAATAAAATTCTGAAAATGATTTTGAAGCATCCTCCCTGGTTTAGCACAAATGAGTTGCACAGACTTGCAAACATAGAAACATTAGAAATTATGACGTAATACTGTTAATAAGCAACTTCCGACAAAAATCGTTGCAATCTTCAATTGTAACGATTAGCTCTCTTTATAGTTTATAAGTTAGTTTATAAGATTTGTTTAGCTCCTTATTCAGAAGACAAGTAGGTTTAAAACATCCTACTGAAAAAAATACTTAACTGCGAAAGCATATTATAACTTAATAATAATTAACTGAATCATGTAAACAATAGGGATGAAAAGTCATCACTTGTGGCTGAACACCCAATATACTAAATTAGAATGGTAATGCAAACAAAACAATATAATCAAATAGAAAATAATATAAAAAATCACTCTCAAGCGAACCGCCGGGTGGTACACTTATGAAATATCACAAGTGTCCGAGTTAAAAAGTAAGTGAGAAGAATATCTTTTCATTACTGATTGAATAGTAGCTATAATTTTGTAACTTTTTTTGATTCAGCTAACGGTAGTTTAGATTGTGAGTTGGATTTTATTTCCATAGACGAGTTTTCTCTAGCGGTTTCAGAGCAAGGTTTTTCGTAATATGCTGTATGATCACAGAACTGACTTGCTCCACTTCTTGCTTCTACGAATCACTCGTTTTGATAGTTCACCAGTAAAAGTAAATCATTTAGTACTCGAAGAGCACAATATCTAACTTTGGTAAGTTGAGAAATTTGCAAAATTTCCTCTTATCAGTATTTGATACTGATTTAGCTCAAGATTTTTGAGACCAAGTTTGGTTGGACCAAGATAACATTTTTGCTCTAATTGATGAGAGTACGCGATAAACCTATACCACTAATCGTATTCAAATGAGTATCATACACACAGTAGAACTAATTCGAATTCTTTGAAAAGAAATATTTCTTTGAAAACACTCGTATCTGTTATTAACACTAATTATTTATCAATCTGATCAATATTCGAGATAATCAATGAATCGATTAATAGTGGTTGATTAATCATACTAATCGATTAGCACAAAAAAATCGATTACTAATTAATCGATTAATCTAAAAAAATCGAACATCCCTATGCTTGCTGTTCAAATTTCGTGGTGTATCTAACCACAGAGAACAGACATATAACAGTCTCTGCGCATCGCTCGATCGAGATAGAAGTGTTTTGTTTTCGGTCTGTTGGAAAAAGAACAGTGCAGTAATCCGCTTTCAAGGTTATTTTGCCATTCTCTGCCTCTTCGAGGTTTGGACTTTTATTTTCTTTTGTGCGTGTGTTAACCGTTAGGCAACATTCCTCAACCTTTTGTTCGTAAAGCGAGGATTGAACAATAACCAGCTATTTAAGCTGGACTGGTGCGTCGTGGGAAACGAGTATACAGATAAGTGAAATCTACCTTTTTGATACATTTACGGCTTTTTCCCGTCTGCGCGGGTGCTGACCCCGTGCGTTGACGGTGTCGATGGCTTCCTCCCCGGATGGCCAAATGGAGATCGAGTCGACTCCTAAGGCTCTCCCCCGACCCAAACAATATCCAGAGCTCTCGACCGGTCCCTTTGTGGTCTTCTTTCGGCCCAAAACAAAATCGCTGAATCTATTACAGATTTCAAAAGACCTAACGGAACGGTTCTCGGCTGTGATCGAAATAAAAAAGGTCCGCTCAGACAGGCTGAGGGTCGTGCTGACTAACTCAAAGCAGGCAAACGATATTGCTTGCTGCGAGCACTTTACGAAGGACTATCACGTGTATATTCCAGCTGTAAAAGTACAGTCTGAAGGCGTTGTCACCGATGACAGTTTGACATGCGAGGATCTGCTGCAGTACGGGGTTGGCCGTTTCAGAGACCGCTTACTTCAGCCAGTGAAAATACTCGAGTGCAAGCGTTTGCACTCAGTAGTAGTTGCGGGGGATGGTTCAAAAACGTACCCCCAATCAAACTCTTATCGGTTGACCTTCGCTGGTACCGCTTTGCCAAATTACGTCCTCTTGCACAAGGTTCGTCTACCTGTGCGTCTGTTTGTGCCGCGGGTCATGAATTGCACAAAGTGTAAACAATTGGGTCACACAGCCACCCATTGTAGCAATAAGGCCCGCTGTGGAAAATGCGGGGAGAATCATCTAGATGATTCGTGTAGTAAGAATGCTGAGAAGTGTCCTTACTGTGCAGAGAATCTGCATGATATCTCGGCATGTCCCGCGTACAAACTACGCGGGGATAAACTAAAACGTTCCCTTGCGGGACGATCCGAACGTTCTTTCGCAGAAATGCTAAAGAAAGCTACACCACCAACCTCAACAAACATCTATGCTCACTTGCCTCCTAACGAGGGCGAGGCTGATGACCCACAAGAGGGAACATCTACTAGGGCGCCTAGAAGTTATAGGAAGAGGAGGAACATTTCCTCTCCTAAAGTTCGTTGTAAAGGCCAGAAGGTATCCCTTGACGGGACTCCGAAAGTCACATCTATTGGAAGTGTTGCAACCAAACCGAAGCAATTAGCTCCTGGTCTCGGAGGATTAAACTCAGAGAAGGAGTTCCCAGCACTTCCCGGAACATCAAAAATCCCAAGTGTTCCTCTGTTTCAGTTCGAGAATAATCGCGGCACTGGAATTATCAAACTCTCGGACATTGTGGACTGGATAATAAAAACTTTCAATATAACTGATCCTATTAAAAGTCTTATGTTAGCTTTTCTCCCTACAGTAAGAACATTTTTGAAGCAGTTGACTGCTAAATGGCCCCTCCTTTCAGCGATTGTATCCTTCGATGGCTAACTCATCGAACGAGGTCACGGATTTGATCACTGTTCTACAGTGGAATTGCAGAAGTATCATCCCGAAAATCGATTCCTTCAAAATTTTAATAAATAATTTGAGTTGCGATGCATTTGCATTATGTGAAACTTGGTTAACTTCCGACATAGATCTCAACTTCCACGACTTTAATATTATTCGCCTGGATCGAGACACCCCCTATGGAGGAGTGCTTTTGGGGATCAAAAAGCGCTATTCCTTCTACAGAATTAACCTTCCCTCAATAACAGGTATTGAAGTTGTCGCTTGTCAAGTAACAACCAAAGGCAAAAGCCTTTGCATAGCTTCCATATATATTCCCCCCAACACCGCGGTTGGGCACCGACGGCTACAAGACATCTTAGAATCCCTGCCAGCACCGCGACTAGTTTTAGGAGACTTTAACTCTCACGGTACAGCATGGGGTTGCCTCTATGATGATAACCGGTCTTCCTTAATTCAGGATCTTTGCGATAACTTCAATTTGACAATTTTAAACACGGGTGAAATGACACGGATTCCTGCTCCTCCAGCGCGCCCGAGCGCCTTAGACTTGTCCCTTTGCTCAACATCGCTGCGGTTAAATTGCACGTGGAAGGTAATTCCTGATCCCCACGGCAGCGACCATCTGCCGATCGTAGTCTCAATCAATAACGGTTCAAGGCCATTGGAATCAATCAATATTTCGTATGACCTCACACGAAATATCGATTGGAAGAGCTATGCTGCCGCGATATCCGACAACATCGAATCTACTCAAGAACTTCCTCCGGAGGAAGAGTACAGCTTTTTGGCTGGCTTGATTCTCGACAGCGCGAATCAAGCTCAGACTAAGCCAGTACCCGGCGCGAACATACAAAAACATTCTCCCAATCCCTGGTGGGATAAAGAGTGCTCAGACGTGTACGCAGAGAAGGCCGCCGCGTTTAAGACCTTCCGGAACGACGGGTTACCCGCTAGTTTTCGACAGTACGCGACGTTAGACAAGCGAATGAAGAGTTTGATGAAAGCCAAAAAACGCGGTTATTGGCGCCGGTTCGTCGACGGATTAACGAGAGAAACATCGATGAGCACTCTTTGGGGAACAGCCCGACGTATGCGAAATCGAAACAGTACTAATGAGAGCGTGGAATATTCAAACCGCTGGATATTCGATTTCGCCAAGAAGGTTTGTCCGGATTCCGCCCCGGCACAGAAGATCTACCGCGCCGCGTCCCGTCACGATAACGCGAACGAAACACCTTTTTCGATGGTGGAGTTCTCACTTGCTCTCTTGTCGTGTAACAATAAAGCTCCAGGGCCAGACAGAATCAAATTCAACTTGTTGAAGAATCTGCCAGACTCTGCCAAGAGACGCTTGTTGAACTTATTTAATAAGTTTCTTGAGGCTAACATTGTCCCACACGATTGGAGGCAAGTGAAGGTCATCGCCATCCAAAAACCAGGAAAACCAGCCTCCGACCACAATTCGTATCGACCGATTGCAATGCTGTCCTGTATTCGGAAGTTGTTCGAGAAAATGATCTTGTTTCGCCTCGACAATTGGGTTGAAGCAAATGGCTTACTGTCAGATACACAATTTGGCTTCCGCAAAGGCAAAGGGACGAACGATTGTCTTGCGTTGCTTTCAACCGAAATTCAAATGGCCTATGCTAGTAAAGAGCAGATGGCATCAGTGTTCCTAGATATAAAGGGGGCTTTTGATTCAGTTTCTATCAACATTCTTTCAGAGAAGCTGCACCAGCATGGTCTTTCAGCGACTTTAAACAACTTTTTACTAAACTTGTTGTCGGAAAAGCACATGCATTTTTCGCATGGTGACTTATCGACATCACGATTTAGCTACATGGGTCTTCCCCAGGGCTCATGTCTAAGCCCCCTGTTATACAATTTCTACGTCAACGACATTGATGAATGTCTTGACAATTCCTGCACGTTAAGACAACTTGCAGACGATGGCGTGGTGTCTGTTACGGGACCCAAAGCTGTCGATCTACAAGGACCATTACAGAATACCTTGGACAATTTGTCTGCATGGGCTATTAAGCTGGGTATCGAATTCTCCACGGAGAAAACTGAGCTAGTTGTATTTTCTAGGAAGCGTGAACCAGCACAACTACAGCTTCTATTAATGGGTCAAACTATCGCTCAGGTCTTCACAGTAAAATATCTAGGGGTCTGGTTCGACTCGAAAGGTACTTGGGGATGCCATATTCGGTATCTGAAACAGAAATGCCAACAAAGGATCAACTTTCTTCGTACAATAACCGGAACGTGGTGGGGTGCCCACCCAGGAGACCTAATTAGGTTGTATCAAACAACGATACTGTCGGTACTGGAATACGGATGCTTCTGCTTTCGATCCGCCGCGAACATACATTTCATCAAACTCGAAAGAATTCAGTATCGTTGTTTGCGTATCGCCTTAGGGTGCATGCAGTCGACCCATACGATGAGTCTCGAAGTCCTGTCAGGCGTTCTCCCGTTGAAAAATCGATTTTGGGAACTCTCATATCGATTGCTCATTCGATGCGATATCTTGAACCCGTTGGTGATTGAAAATTTCGAAAGGCTTGTTGAGCTCAATTCTCAGACCCGTTTTATGTCCCTGTACTTTGACTACATGGCGCAAAATATTAATCCTTCTTCTTACAATCCCAACCGTGTGCATTTCATAAATACTTCTGAATCTACTGTTTTCTTCGACACATCCATGAAAGATGAGATTATTGGAATTCCGGACCACATACGCCCACAAGTGGTTCCAAATATTTTTTATAATAAATTCCGAGAAGTCGACTGTTCTAAGATGTTTTATACTGACGGATCAAACCTCGAAGGGTCCACTGGCTTCGGTATTTTCAATCAAAAGTTCACCGTCTCCTACAAACTCAGTGACCCTGCTTCAGTTTACGCCGCAGAACTAGCTGCTATTCAGTATACCCTTGGAGTCATTGACACATTACCCGCAGACCATTACTTCATCGTCTCGGATAGTCTGAGTTCTATTGACGCTATTCGCTCGATGAAACATGGAAAGCATTCCTCGTATTTTTTGGGGAAAATACGGGAGCTACTGAGTGCTTTATCTGACAAATCTTTCCAGATTACCTTGGTGTGGGTCCCTTCTCATTGCTCCATTCCGGGCAATGAGAAAGCGGACTCCTTAGCTAAGGTGGGTGCCATTGAAGGTGACGTTTTTGAAAGACCAATTTGCTTCCACGAATTTTTCAGTATTACTCATCAGAGAACCCTCGAAAGTTGGCAAACCTCGTGGAGCAATGGGGAGCTAGGAAGGTGGCTACATTCGATAGTCCCTAAGGTATCGACGAAACCTTGGTTCAAGGGAATGGATGTGGGTCGTGACTTCATTCGTGTGATGTCCCGACTCATGGCGAACCATTACACGCTGGATGCACATCTCCGACGTATTGGGCTCGTGGAGAGTGGTATCTGCGCTTGTGGCGACGGTTATCACGATATAGAGCACATAGTCTGGGCGTGCACCGAGTACAGTTCCGCCAGGTCTCAGCTTATGGACACCCTCCGGGCCCGAGGAAGACCACCCAACGTCCCGGTTCGAGATGTGTTGGCAAGCCGCGATGTCCTCTATATGTCCCTTATATACACCTTCATAAAAACCATCAATATCCGACTTTAACTGCCCCTTTTTCCTTATCATTCTCAGAAACGCTCTCTTCCACCTGTACCATACACCCACGAAGGTTTGATGCGACTCCAAGGCGACACAAAACATCCCTGTCGAATGAGCCAACAAACACGGGACCTAAAGCACGAACATCACACGCACAACTCGAAATGTAGCCGATCAACATCTGAGCCGCACTACGAAATCGTCTGGAGAAACCCCTGCCATCTTGAGAACGACCACCCGGCTTCCAGTACATGATTCTTCCTGATGAAGGCCACCCTGATTCTGTAATCCATCCGTTGATCTCCCGAAGTCTGAAACTGAAATAATGTCCTCCCCCTGCCATGTTTGTCCACCCTACTTCCCCTGACTCTTATACACAGAAGTAACACCCCTTCCCCCCCCCCCCCCCCCCCCCAAATATCTTCATGAA
Source organism: Topomyia yanbarensis (assembly GCF_030247195.1). Taxonomy (NCBI): domain Eukaryota; kingdom Metazoa; phylum Arthropoda; class Insecta; order Diptera; family Culicidae; genus Topomyia; species Topomyia yanbarensis. The sequence continues at coordinate 107,449,994 of NC_080672.1, read as the reverse complement.
GCATTTAGCTCTTCTTGCCTTTTCTAGTTTTAACTATTATATTATATGATCTCGTTGAAAATGCCCAACTTTACTACCACATAAAATAACTTTAATTAATGTCTCCGAATCTTTACAAAATTTAATCACGCCCTCTAATTATTTCTACTTTTAAGATAGTCGTTAAAATTTTCCACCTTAGTTAAACATTATATTTGCTCCAATAATCTCATTGCTAAAAATGTCAAACCATATTGCCATAAAAACTAAATGACCCCCTAATCTTACGAAAATTATATTACCCCCTTGTGTATATGTATAGCTATAAATGCGCCTTAGTTTAATTTCAAAAATCAATATGTAATCCCCCAGTTTTAAGTATTTTAAAATGTAAAACAAAACATAATTGGCACCTTTAAGCTAACGCAAACCTGCCTTATCAAATAAACGAATTGAAAAAAAAAAAAAACAGACATATAAGCTAGAACAAACTTTCCCGAAAAACCTGTGTAAACATTTAAATGAAAATACGTTGAAAATCACCATCGCGTACAGGTTGGCATGCGTGAGTCACCATTGTATCCAAGTTTGCTTACAAGTCCCGTATAGTGATTGCTGGCCGATCGAAGCGCCGACCAGTGGCAAGTGTCTACTTGCTGTTGTCATTTCAAAGCGACAGTTATTTTTCTTACACAAGTTGAAAAGTTTACTTGTATGTCAGTTCTCAGTGATCTAACTTGCTGAGGTATACTGTAAATATAATTACCTGCGGAGACGCGATACGATCCAGAGGTGCTTACTAGTCAAACTACTGATTTATAATCATGGATTTTTGCTTTCTTTTCTTAGCGCGATTAAAACTCAACACTAAAACTCAAAGATATCTTTATTACGAAACTAAATATGTCATCATGCCAAAGCTGCATTGCACATACATACTTACACTTACTTAAATCGACCGGCATCTTCAACCAAAACTAGTTTTAATGGCAAATTCCAAGCGATGAAATTAATTTTGATCAAAACATAGCTACGTTGATCGAAGACCGAAATATACCTGGCTTCGAGAACACAAACATGCTATATATATATATATATATATATATATATATATATATATATATATATATATATATATATATATATATATATATATATATATATATATATATATATATATATATATATATATATATATATATATATATATATATATATATATATATATATATATATATATATATATATATATATATATATATATATATATATATATATATATATATATATATATATATATATGGGGCATTCCACGCAAAATTTGCCACAAAAATTTTTTTTGCCCAGATCAATTTTTTTCTCGGTTTAGTAGTCAAAAATATTCGACACGTATTTTTTTATTTCAACATAGTAGGCGAGATTTTTTGTGTTGAATTTCACCATTTGAACAAAACCTACTTTTTTCAATCGCTCGTACTGTCAAAAGTAAAGAAGGTACCCACAAGTGCCCAAAACATGAAATGTGCGCCTTTTTCATAGCTTTCGGATGAAGTATATTAATACTTACTCAACGTATTGGTTTCATGGAAAATATTGAAAAGTTTAAAACATATCGATTTTTTTCAAACTTGGACATGATTTTTTTCTTTTTTTTATTGTATGAAATAGGAAAATCATTTTTCTTGTTGCCATAAAAATTTGGGAGTGGGCAATTAAATACTCACGGAGATAAGAATGTTTCAATCGCGCCTTGCGCGCGAAAAACGTTACGCCACGCGCTTCGCTCGTACTAAGGTTTGCCTGTATGAGATTTTACACACTACACACTGTAATAAGGCTATTCCATATTTCAAAATTCAAATCATTTTAAAAAAAATTTTGTTCATCGAGTAAATAATAGTCCAAATTTTAAAAATCTTATTGAATTTCCTGTTTCAGTCAATTTTATCAAGAGTTATTATGTATAAATAACCCTTAATATTACAAAAGAGGTCCATTGTTGCCTTACCTTCAAAATCGTAAACCAAAATCACTTTCGGTTTAAACACTTTACATCAAACGCCCCCCTAAAGTAAAACATACACAGCGCTTGGGGGTCATTCAGTCTGCCTTCTATCGAGTTATCGTTCCCGTCCATGTCATCATCGGTACTCCTTTCTTGTTTTCACGATCAGAGGTTCTGTTTTGTTTTTTTTTTCTTACGGGTCGCTGTTGTAAATCCGTCTTCATCGGTATTTACGTCTTTATTGGGCTTTTTTTTATTGTGGGAGCAATTGTCGTGGTCGTTGTACCTGCATTATTGGCTAATTAGATCGTTGTTTTTAATTTATCTGTGAGTGTCGGTGGCTAGTTAGAATCGGTTGTGTCACTGGAGCTGGAACCAGCCAGAATTCTAGTTCATTTCCGGTTGAACTTTACTTTATTATCGAGTTCCATCTCATTGTCAAGGGAAGCCATTTTTGCGCGGGCCAAGAGCCCGATGATAGGAGGGACAGAAAAACGCGCATATCTAAACAAACTTTGCTAAGATCTTACATTGTCAGAAGATTGCGTGCTTTTCCGAATTTACACCGAGTTTCTTTGCTTTATTACTGGTCATATCGTACGTGATGAATTCAGGTAAGAGCAGAGGCTCGAATCCCTAAATTCTGGTTCTAATTAGCATTCCGGCTCCAGTGACACAATTGATTCTAAATAGAATCGGTTGTGTCACTAGCGCCGGAATACGAATTAGAACCTGCCAGCATTTTAGGTCGTTTTCCGCAGAACTTAACTGATTTTAGCATCAAGTTTTTCAACTCTCACCTATACCCTGCTCATTTATGTTCTTAATTCAAACGTTAAACGTCAATTTTATTAGTTTGTTTTCAATCGCCTTTTTCGCTGATATCAACTGCTTCGGGTAATTATTTATAAGATGTTTTTTAACCGATTTTTGTATTCCGATTTCGCGAACATAGTTTCGGAAAGTAGTTTTTCTGAATATTTTTTTTGAATTGAATGTTTCTGTTAAAAGGCGATTCAATTGGCTGAATGCAGTCGATTGTGCCGACGTGAATCTTATTTTTTAACGGACAAACAACCGAAATTTTATGTTGATGTTTAACGTATGAGACGAGAACAAAAGTCAACACCTACCGTGTTGTGTAGAAAAACTCTAGAAAGAGAACTGCGGAGACTCCATTTTGGATCGAATGGATTCGCGTTTAGCTGTCAAAAACGAATCCAATCGAACATTGCCTATCCTTATAACATTGGACGTGTTGCCATACAATGCCGGGGCATACGTTGCCAAAAATGCTGTTTTTCTCTCCGCAGTTCTCTTACTAGAGTTTTTCTAGTGTTGTGAAAAATGAGACTGGTAGAACTGCTTGTCAAAATTGACACGACTGATAATTTGTCAAAATTGATATTGGACGGACGACTTGTCAAAGTGGAGTGCGCATTTCAGAACGCAGCTACTAGCAAAAAGCTGAATAGCCTGCTCTTTGCTTCTGCTTTGTGCGAAGTCAGAAGATAGACTGAATAACTAGCAGTTGTATTTGCTATTTGCAGTAGTAATAAGCCTCCCATTTTGGTTCAAACCCAAGGACAATTTTTAAAATTTGATTGATAAGAATAGCTCATTATACATTATATCATAACCGTTTTATCAATTCTGTAGTCTAAAAAGAATTTTTGAATTTTGCTGAACGTGATGAATTTGGCACCACTTGGATTTGGTATACTCAACCTGCACAAAACGTTGCATATCGCAGGGCTGATTTTTGAAACAACTTGTTTACTCATTAAGCCCTTCGTTATGCAAATTTGTAACATTATGACAGATTGACTAAGCGCGGTGTTTCATGAAGCGCGGCCGTTCCTTTCGATCAGGAAAGGCCGCGTGGAACTTTCGGCAAATGCGCTAATATACCATTCAATTAAATTTTGTAATAGGACCGATTGATTTCTCGAACGAATGTGATTTGAATTGTCTTGCAATTTAGACGAATTTCGCGCTAAATCGTACTCAGAGTTGGCAGCACCCTCTCAGATTTTAATGAAACTTTCTGTACATGAGAACTTTGTCACAAAAAGCCACTTTGCATACTTTGTTTTTCCAAAAACGATCTAGATTGTCTTCTGAAAAGGGTCAAACTTTTTTAATCATTTTTTTCAAATGGCTATAGTTTAAAAATGGCAAACTCTACAGAAAAATGTTGTAGAAGTAATTTTCACAAAATTAATCAAAATTTTGAAAAAATTTTTTAAAAAAATTCTTCGTCGACTTCTACACTGAAAAAAATCGATTTTAAAAATTTAAAGTCGATTTACAAACAAAACCCCATCTTTGATTTGGATGAAATTTTGTTCCAAGCTAGGTAATTATGTTCTCTACCTACCGTCAAAAATTCAAGTTGGGCACTTTAAAGGAAAAGTTTTTTGAAAAAAAAAATTCCTTGTCCAAACTGAATTTATTTTTTCGGTGCATTTTTATCGAAAACTCAACAAATGAAAGTCATAATCATATCAGAATCCAATTTCACAACTGCTAGTTGCATGATGCATGCAAAAAGTATCAGTAACGAATTTGGTATATATTCATAACAAATTTGAATGAGGGCAACGATACGCCATTAAACATCATCGATATGCGAAATTTTACCAAGTACCACGTGTACGAAGAAGTATCTTGTCTATGTACCCGCCCGGGAAGTAGAGGTTGATGGTGTAGTCTCCAACAGAGGCTTTAATTGCATAGTATGGGGTTCACTCCTTCAAGAACCCTTTGCTTCGACCAGTGAAAGCTCTGGTTCGCAAGCAATTGTGTTCAGGAAAAATCAAGGAATATATGAAAACAACAGGAATCTTTTGGACGTGGCTAGTCTATCTGTTCGCCTTTTTGTGCTGCGAGGCATGAACTGCCGCAGTTGCAAACAATTGGGTATACGGCGACTTATTGTAGAAACAAGGCAGGCTGTGGAAAATGCGGAGAGAATGATGAAAAGTTTTCCTACTGTGGAGAGACTCCGCATGATCTCTCGAAATATCCCGCATATAAATTATGTGGGACAAAAAAAAACATTCTTTTAAGGAACGCTCCGATAATGCAAAAATGTGCTACGCCACCGACAACGACTAATTTATACGTTTCCTTGTACACTAAAGAGTGAGAGTCTGACCATCCTATTGTAGGAACATCTTCTAGTGTGCCTATAAATTTCCGCAAGAGGAAAATCTCCTACTTCGTGGTGGGCAGAAATTGCTTAGAACTATACGCGAAAGGGACTTTTGAACATAGGATCGCCCGAATTTATCCCAATTTACGCGACACTACAAACGCAAATGAAAAACTTGGTGAAAGCTGAAAAACGCGATTATTGGCACCGGTCCGTCGAGGGATTAACGGACAGATCATCAGATAAACAATGTTTCGTCTGGTGGCTAGGGCCTACGTTGTGTATTCGATTCATCCTGTAATTGGAATACATGGAACGTTCGTGACAGCTACGCATCGCTTTTATGCTAATTATTATGATAGTAGTGGTGAGTGCAATTATAAAAGAGGCTGTGCTGCCAACATTTTCTCCACAAAATTGATGATTTTATATTAACCTACGACCACGCCCACATCGTTCCAGTTGCTCTCCGTTTGATGGAGTATGTAAAGCATTCTTTGTATTTCCTGGGGAAAACATGGGAGTTTTTGAGTACTTTATCTGGAAAATCACAGCAGATTACCTTAGTTTGAAATCTTTCGCAGTGTGTAAGTAGGGTATTGGCCACTACTCGGGTTCTTGTTTGCCCGGTGAACCCTTCTTTTCAGGGCGGCCTCTACAGAATTTCGGATTTTCGTAACAACAAAAAAGGGTAAACAAAACAAAATAAATTACTAAATTTATCGACCTTATTGTTCTCCAACTCTCCACTTCACTACGGCTGCCGGTGATTCACTGCTGCGGGCGGAAAGGCGGGCGGTTTCCTCCGACCGGCCGGGACAACAACGGCCGCGTTCTCCTTTGGTCGTTGGCTTCGTTGGCCGTTGTCCACCCTGCTTCACCCTCCTTGGCTATTAGCTGGGAAGGAGAGCAAAGCTCGTTCGGCTTATCCTTGCCAGCGAGGGCGGATTGGTGCGTCTGGATCCTTTGCGGTTAGCCGGGGAAGCGAAAATTCCTTGATGATAACTTTCCGAATAACTTTCCGATACACACGCGCACTTCGCACTACGGCTAGTGTGGCTGGAAACTGTCCCGAACTGATGTAACGGGGACGTCTGTATTTTACCGTGGTCTGTCACTATCTCCTCATCTCGATGGCCTCCTTTTTCACTCCACCAAACAACCATTAAAAAAACACACCGCCGCATAGCTGTCATTACCATGGTACAGCATAGTTAACAATCACTTTTACAGAGAGAGGAGAGCGGTAACCTACCTAAACCCTATGTTTCTTATATACAAATGTTCAACAAAAATTACTACACCTATCTGCACAAACAAAACCGTTCACAAACGAGAAAATGAACAAAAATTTACAACTTTAGTGTGAACGGTACAAAACAGCGGTGAGCATAAATTTTCGTAAACAATACACTCTACGGAGAGAGTACGCACGAAAGGGTATATTTCCACCCAGTGCTCAATTGTTACCCTGACAGGTTACAAGTGCTCCATTCTGGGTAATGATAAGGCGGACATTTGAATTAGAATGATATTGAGAAGGTGGACATTTAGGCATTAGAAGGTGATATTTATGGAAGACCGCGTAACTTCAACGAGTTTTTAAATATTTCTGCTCAGAGGACGCTCACAAATTTCGTGGATCGACGGAAGTTCAGGAATCCCAAAGGTATCAACAAACCTTGGTCCAAGAGAATGGATGAGGGTAATGACTTCATTCGGGTGATATCTCGGGTCATGTACAATCATTATACGTAGAAGGCCCATCTCCGGCGTATTGAGATCATGGAGTGCGGTCTCTACGCTTGTGGTGGCGGTTATCGCGATATTACACATGTTGTCTGGTCGTGATCTCCGTTGAACGAATCCCTTCGGCCTCTCTCCAGTCCAGTCCGAGATTCTATACGAAATTCATTACTGATACTTTTTGCATGTATTAGACAACTAGCATGAGGGAAATTGGATTCTGAGATGATTATGAGTTTTATTGGTTGAGTTTTCGATAAAAATGCACTGAAAAAAAAATCAGTGTAGACAAGAAATAGTTTTTTTCAAACAACTTTTTTTCCTTCAAAGTGCCCAATTTCAATTTTTGACGGTAGGTAGGGAACATAATTACCTATCTTGGAACAAAATTTTATCCAAATCAAAGATGGGTTTTAATTCGACTTTAAATTTTTAAAATCGATTTTTTTCAGTGTAGAAGTCGATGAAGAAGTTTTTTTAATATTTTTTTTTTCAAAATTTTGACTAATTTTGTGAAAATTTACTCGTACAACATTTTTCTATAGGATTTGCCATTTTTAAACTATAGCCATTTGAAAAAAAATGTATAAAAAAGTTTGACCCTTTCCAAAAGACTAGACTGTCTTTTTTGGAAAAACAAAGTATGCAAAGTGGCTTTTTGTAACAAAGTTCTCATGTACAGAAAGTTTCATTAAAATCTTAGAGGGTGCTGCCAACATTTGTTCGAGTTGGCGCGAAATTCGTCAGCTCTAGATGGGTACGTATGGTGTTTTATGAATTAAATTACTTACGTCTTCATAGAAATGCACAACAATTCTCCGAATATCTGCAAGAGCATTCAATCTTTCTAGTAGCTATCTTACCATACATAGGTGTTCCGAATGTAGTTATTCGAAGGATTATATGACCCAACTCTAGCATTTTGAAAGCCTACTCAAAATGTTGACGGATGTTGAATATCGATGCAGTAGGGACGAAGGAAACGCAAACGAACGTAGCAAAACCAAGAAAAAACAACCGCCGAAACAATCCCCAGCTGAAAAAAAAACATCTTTCAAGGTGTAAACACGATGTTCCCCGAGTATTTTTGTTAGAATGTACAATGTGCATGCGAAAGGAAAGAAGCTCGTAGTTCAACAACAAAAAAAACACGTTGAACAAGAAACGGAGATGAGTGCAGAAGTGCACTGAAGCAAACTGGGAATTGTTGATCGCATCTGCCGGAATCAGGTTTTAGCTGTTCGGCGCAGCAGACTAACAACTCTCCAACTCGACTCCAGTGGACGTGTAGAGAGCATGAGGACACGACTGTATAGAATTTGCTGACTGAGAGAGGCGGGTTTTTGAGGTGATGAAAACAAGTTTTTTTGTGTTTTTCTTCTGTGTCTAAATGTATATATGTGTATTAATGTATTGTTTGTTTACATGTAGTTATTAATCCATATCTAGAATAGGTTGATTTTCATCATTTTCCATGAGTTTTTTAAATGTTTTTTTTCCAATGTTTCTTTCATGAGATGAGTTTTTTTTCAATCTGTTGCTGCTAATGTTGGTATTTGCTTATTATTGTTTTTTTTACTTGCTGGGTGGAGAAGAAATTCTGTTTCACATGATTTGCCTTTTCCAGAGCTTACTCTTGGATTGGATTGGGTGTGTATTTGTGTTTATGTATGTATTTGTTGAGTTTGTTTAAGTGTATTTTCTTTTCTGTGTGTAGTAGTGTAATCATTGTTTTGTATATGTTGGTGGATACAGCTTACAAGTGTAATTATTTATGTATTTAGTATTCAATTTTAGTATATAGTGTAGTGACATATAATCTTACAATTGATTAGCATATTCGCTTTGATTTTGTTTGACAATCGTTTCACAAGTATATTCTAGCAGTTGCTTATAACTGGCTAAGATTTTGGAAATCGCTCTAGAAGCAATGTTCGGTAGCATCTTCCACAAAATGTTTTCTACGCGGCATGCTTTCGCAAATGTATTTGATTTCACATGTCTCTGTGTGTATGCTCTCCGTACAATACAACAGTATTCTATTAATTACTAGTGTTGTTGTTTTATGTTTTATGCAAACGATATGTTTGGTTCTAATTTTCTCTCTCGCTCTTTTTTTGTTTCATTCATTGTATGCTTCTCAATGTCACTTGTGTTGATATAGCTTAGGTGTTGTTCAGTGTCACTGTTTGTGTGAGTGTCTAGTGTCAATGTGTTTATGTTTCATATGTGTCTCCTTACTTCGTTTTCCGTTATCGCTTTCCTTATCTACCTTATCTCCGTCATTCGTTCATTCGCTGGTGGGGCTGCACAGTGTCTTTGTTTTTTTTATTGTGTGTTGTTAGTGTTTGTCAGATGTTCTGTTGATTGACTATCACTCAATACTGCAAGAGTAATGAAGTGTCCAAGAATAAACAGAATAGAAACAACAACTGTCGCTCATCAATAGAAAACAACAATAACTCTCTGTCAATAGCAAACAAGCATAAGATTCGTTGTCGAATGTGCGTTTAAGTTGGAACAGTACGCATGTAATCTACCGATACCAGAATCATTGCTTTTTGTCACCCCGGTGTGAGTGTGAGAGTGTAAATAAATCAATCTGGTAGCTATCAATTTTGCGCTTATGCTTGATCAACAGATCAAAGATGTATGTGAGTGCGCGCGCGATTATGTGTTTGTGTGCTTGCACTTGGTTCACATTCGAGTAGACAAAAAATGGCACGCCGAAATATAAGTACACAAGGGGCGCCTCTCTATTCGCACTGTTCCAGCTCAGTTCGTTAAAATCTTCAACCGGGAAAAACAGCAACTAACAAGCATTGTTTGGTTTTGAATTTTAGAAAAAGCTTTTATTCAATACTTTGGTCGCTAGTAATTGGTTTTAAAATTCATCTCTCCATTTTTTGTTGTCACTAATATTCCGGATTTTTATATTTTTCTTTCATTTGGTAATGGTTTTCGCTCATTATGTTTCTTTTGGCACATAACCTCAAAAAGGAACAACAAAAATAATATCGAAAACAGACGTGTGTTCTCTTCTCTGGAAGGACAGCAATAGTTGCAATCAAGGTAGTCGTTGCGAAAGAAGATGACAAGTGGGGACCAGTTTTTCTCTCTTCTTCGATTCGTCAGGTGGGTGGGTTTGCAGAGTTTGGGGAGAGGAAAGCCAGGAGGATCAAACGAAACTTAGTGGGCAGCGGGAGTGTTTTGGTTTCAGTTGTTTTTTCTGTTTGTAGGACTGACGGTTTTTTTGCTTTGCTGGGCATGTTCACTTCGCTAACGGTTTTGTTTTCTTGTTTCTTAAAATTTCACGGTTATCGTAAGTTGGTTTTGTGTTCTTCTCTATAGGCACATATTTATATAAATAATTGACACTTGCCTCTCTCTTTACCATTTTGTATGTAATTTTTTTTCGTATTCGTTTCGTTCAGCGTTAATAAATTCGCTTTGCTGCGATTTTTGCTGGTGGTCTCCGTCAAAAAGATGTTTCCTCTCCTCTTTCTATTCGTCCGTCGTCGAAGTAGTTGCTTCTTTTTTCGCTGTGGTTCAGTTAATCTGAGAAAAGTTTAGTCTCTACAATGATTAGTTTGTTGTTGTTTGCCTCACTAATACATTAAATATACTTTTTGAAACATTTAGAATGAATACTTTTTTTATCTTCATGTTGCTCGTTCTTTCAAAGAGGGGATTAGGATATAATTTGACTTTGCTCTATAAAGATGCCGTTTCTTCGCGGAGTTTGATTCGCTAGCGAAAAGCTAGCCGCCAGTATTGACGGCACTGGCAGCAAACCACAAATAGGACCATCTCAGGTCACATCTAGCTTGGTTGATTAATACCATTGGCGATACCAGCAGTACAGCGGTGGTTCCTTGAGCATCTGTCAAACTAGGTCTCGGAACTCTGTTGGCCTTTTTTTGCTGGCAGCGTCAATCCTGCTCGATATCTTCTGCTTGCCGCGCGTCTGCCTTTAATCTGTCGGTCGAATTAAGCTAAAATACAACTACTTTCTACTCACTTGTTTAAAGTACTTTTTTTAATATTTACGATACTGCTAAAATTACTCTAGAACTTTTTCTTTAGTAAATATTTTTTTGTATTTTCTTCACTTTAAATTACTTAAGACTTTCAAAAAGGATTATCTCGCTAATGTCCTCCATTTCGTGCACTAATAAAATGTCCAAACTAAATCTGAAGAGTCGGGCCGATCTGATTATCTCATCAAACTGATTATTTTCGTTTTTTTCTTTTTCTCTTATTCTTAAGTCTCAACCACGTTCACAAACCGCCTTGTCGACCTCCGGGTCAATATAATAGATGTGTCCGGTCTTACCATATATAGTAACTGAAACACGTCGAAAAACAGATATGTTCACATAACTTCAATATTGTCGTTTATTCCAGTGTTTTTTTTTATCTTCGTCTTACTCTTTTGGTTTGCCTTTTTGCGCTATACACACATACACTACTGAAACGAAATCGCTCTAGGAAGGTAGTGTGGGTACTCTCTATTTTGACCGACGGTATATCCTTCATCAGTGAGGGTTTTTTTATCTTGCCAATGAAAACCATTTTATTTTGTTCGAAACGAGAAAATATCAATCAGCTGTGATTTTTTTTTGCGAGAAAATATAAAAAAATGTCTCCTTTCTTTTGCTATAACTATCTCCTAATATCTTGTTTGCTAATGTATGTATTCGTTTGTTTTTAATTTATGTATGCTTATCGTTTGGTTGCTTTTGTAATGGTTCTCTGCTTTGAGTAGAGTGTATAGTTAGGTGGGAAGTACAGTAGATTTTCTTTTCGTTTGTTTCGTTAGCTTGCTCTCTCGAACTGAACATGATTGCAAGATTTTTTCTGGACTCTGATGCAAACTAGCCGAATTGCGAACCGGAAATATTTGATGGAATTTTTTAACAACTTAAGTTTAGAATAAAAACTGCGAAAAATAGTTGCTCAAATATTGAATCATTAAGTTGGAAAGATATACAACTTTTTATAGCATTTCTTAAATGAAGATTCCATTGGCCAACATACACGTGAACTTAGAAATACTGTCTGCAGAATAGATTTTCATAAGTAGTTGTCGGATTGTTTGCCATTTTTGAGACACTGTTCGACTGTTTTGATTACTGAAAAGTAATGTGTCTTTCGCTTTTGTAGTCAAAAATATAGCACCGATGCCATTTAATATACAATTACGTTTCGATTCGTGGTTCACACTTAATTTTTTATACCGAATCTCAGCTTTTTTCGCATCTTTTGCCAAAATCTCAACAGCTGAGATCTCGGCTAACATTTTTTCTGCTGAGATATCAGTAAAAGTGACGTTTGATAACTGAGACTCGGATAATATTTCGCCGAAAATTAGTAAATAAATGTCACTTTGCTGAGATATCAGTATCTCAATTTGCTGACTTCACGGCTGTTGGGAAATTACCGATCTGAATTGAGTGTGTTCCATCTTTTCTCAAAGCTAGGAACGAAATATAGGTCTCACTTGTAAGATATAGGGCCATAGTGTGGTCTTCTTGGCGAAGTCTCAGTACTACGCCCCTTTGGTGTTTACATTGGCTTTCTTTTTTAGAGTCGACTTTCGAACAAAAATTGAGAATGCACATGGAAATGTCACTCTAATTCCGATTTATTTTATGGTTTATCCTTGGTGAGAGTCAACCCGGTCGTGCAACGTGCCTGCGAGAAAACATGAAATTATTGAAAGTTGCGGCAAATATAGTCAGTTACCGAATTGGCTGAGAGCAAATTGGGTCATTAAGCAATATACAGTTTTCGATAAATTTTAGGTCCAATATACATAATATAACATTATTTAAAAAATAATTCGTTGTAATACGTAAAACCGATTTTTTTGTTTTTTGCAATAAATCTTATGTAAACATAGACAACCATACATAGGAAAACTGCGGTTGTTTACATCTGGCCTATCAAGACAACACCCAAAATGAATAAAAACTATATGCATTGGATGGTGCTTATAGCAAATAAAAATAACCCTGCGAGAAGACATGTATTCATTTTTTTCTGACAGGGCATCATTTGTCGTATAATTTGATATGTCAAATGCTTCTAATAGTGTCAAATCAAGACTGTCAACATATTTCCTTACTTTAAATTTAAATTTTAAATTACCTGAGTTGGAAAAAACATTGTTGTGATCACGAAAATCAGCTTTATCGATGTATGTAATAAAAAAAAAAGATTTGTTTTTCTCATTTAATGACCCAATTAAGAACATGTTGAATCTCAGCCAAGACAAGTTGAAATCATTTTGAATCCGGACACTTTATTCTAAATCAGCGAAGCTACCGGACGGATTTGGAATGTTTAGATAGGGATTTGTTTGGAAAATACACGGTTCACTGGTGGAAGTTCCGTCTTGATACGAGGGCCGGCGGATAGTGTGGGTAGTATGGGTAGTACTACCCACTCGAAAATAACCGAGTGGATAATTACCCACTCGAAATTTTGGACATTTTCATAAATTTGAAATCTGCCACGTATGTATCACGGGCACACATTTGAAAATATCGATGCACAACAATTTCATTTACACAAACACACTGCAAGTGATTTAATGTAAATGTAATGCAAATGTGTGTATTGCGAAAATGAGACAAATCCCTATTCTATTACCCTCACCCTATGCTTACTACCCACTCGTGCTAAAAGTGTAACGCCGGCCCTGCTTGATACGATCATTAAAAAACTGAGAACAGAAAATTGATCCTGCACGTATCCATACTAAAAACCTGTTTCTGCATGCTACAGGACAAAAGTTTTATCTAACACAAGGCCCCCAGCTATTTGTTCAGAAACTGATAATCTGGCAATTAATTGGCAGCTGCGCACTTAAAACCAAACTTTTTATAGATGACACCATGTTTGTGTTATCATTTAATCTCACACAATTTCCGTATATTCTTTCGGAAAAGTCATCAAAGACTCCGATTTCCAGCCTAAAATCATACACATAGCACTCGATCGGGCCGTATCAGATCTTCTTGGTGAACAAAGGTGATCAGCTATGTATTTTCAGGATCTCGAAAAAATATTCAGCCATTACATATATCTAGAAAGTTCGCCCAGATAAGCACAGAATTGTAATATCCCGTTTAAAGCAAGCAAATTACACTATTCGCGACAAGTCATTTATGTAAAACTACCGTATCTACATGCTCGCTCATAAAGTAGAGATCGACAGTGTGATTACCGATTCTAGTTGGTTTTGTGTTTATCTACTAAAACACGGGGTTGGCTGTTTGAATAAACCCTCACTCCAGTGAGCGATGATTTTTAACGGCAATCGGACAGGATAGGACAAAAAGTTACGTCTCTTCAAACCCGTATCTGGTGACCTTTGGCGGGACTGCTTTAGTTGATTACGTCGGCGGCAAGTTCACAGAGAATCATTAGGATCTGCATATTGTGGGGAGAGTCAACATGATCTATTACAAAGCCCCGCGTAAATACAGTCGGCCCAATTCTGCGCCGCGTGCGACGTGAGACGACTAATCTCAGCTCACTCTACGTAACTTTTCTCACCCAATTCTGAAGAGTCACTTCGGGTGACGTGAGACGCCCATTTAACAGCAATGGGGAATCTCACATTACCCGAGTCGACTCTCAGAGTCGGGTGAGAAAAGTCACATAAAGTGAGGTGAGTTTAGTAGTCTCACGTCATACGCCGCGCAGAATAAGGCCGTGTGTCTGAAGAATCTGAGGCTTTTCCTCAAAAGATTTTCTAAGCACTTTTTTGAAGAAATTCTGAGCAAAGCTATGCCACTCACTCAAATTATTATGCTCTCTTAGCTCAAAAAGACAATTCCCATTAGGGGACATTTGTTACTGTTCCTAAAAACTAAAAACTCTAAGCGGATGAGATTGCTTGTAAATGCTATTTTTTTCTCTTGAGAGTCCGTTAAATACAACAGCTCGAGGAACCAGTGACACAAATTCGAAGCAAACAGCTCCTGATTTTGGACAGTTGAGATTAAAAGGTGTTTTCAGCACCAAAAAAACACCAAAAATTCCAAGTGGTTGATTATTTTAACCAGATTAGTGTATTGGGAACTTCAATTCTCACGGTACGACATAGGATTATCTCTCGATGATAATGGATCTAGCTTACTCCACGATCTTTGCTACAGTTTTAAGGAGATTGTGTACTGTACTGTCTATGATCACATTTATACCCCAATTGTGTTGCTAGAAAATTGTCAAAACGAGCGATGAAGTTTGTAATAATTTCCGTTATCTTTCAAGTCTTTGCAGTGGCTTACAACTCAAACACGTTCGTTATTTATTCTTTTATACACTTTAGATTTGATAATACAACTATTTATTGTGAATAAATCTGAATGGGACTGACAAAGCCGTAGCGTGTTCTTCTGGGGTTTATGCATCTAAATTTATTTTATGACTTAACCTCTTATTTTATAAAGCAGTTAAAAATTTCAGCGCCCTCCACCCCCTTAAAGTTGGCGTCCTTGCGGTGCGGGGTCCAACCCGAAGTGTGTTTCAAATGTGTTTCAAATTTCAAATGAAGCAACAAACCGAATAGCAGCATATATAAGTTTCAAAGATCGAAAAAGGCTGTTTGAAATAATAAAGCAATAATAATCTGTGATCGTTTCCGTTCTAATTTCACTTTGAAACTCCTATATAGAAACCCCCACTGCTGATTATGCCCTACGGAATTCGATCGATATAAAAATAATGCTTGCAAGTCGATCTGACCACCCGCTTTAAGTAAGCACAAACTCAATTGAGTCCGCCCGTCGTTTAGAAATACCTACAGAAGCATGTTATCAGATGCCTTAGTAATAAAAACGCACTTCGAATATCCGAATTATGAAAGTGTGTGCCAATAGATTCAATACCGTAGTTACCTACAAGCCGCCAAAAGCATTTTGACATGGAAATTACCAGCCCATTTTTTTCAACTGAACAGAACTGCTAAACTCAATCCAAACTTACCCTAGCAACTTCATTTTGCAAATCATCGAGTGTACACAACTCGAGCCATACCCTAGAATTACTAAACTCGTTCGTTTTAAATCGCGCACGTGACTAGCTCTGCACACGATACAGAAACGAGTGCATGTTTGTACATGATTGACGGTGTTTAACCACTTACTGTACCGCCCGGACGTTATAGCCATGATGTTGCGTGTTTGGCAGGCTAGCGATGAATGATACAAACGAACACGCAGTGCAACAGCCCCATATTGACGGCTCTGGCTAACCAACGAGCGATCTGCGTTTGACGGGCAACTGCAATCATACTACAGCTGCTACGGCGGCAAAAAAGGCGAATTGATGCATTTTTATTCTGGTTCATGTCGCAGTTCATTTGACGACAAAAGGGCCGTGTTAAGATCGCTAGCTCGCTCAGTATAATGATACGGACCAAGAATGGTACCGATAATTACTGTTTATTTCAATAAAATCAATTTACAGGTAGAACCCAATAATCTTTTCAGGCCACGTGATCATTCGTGGATACGAGACAAAATCTTTTGAAATCGATAAAGTTATTTTTGTAAGCAATTATTTTTGTCGCATTACACATCAATATTCTGTAAGATTGTGAATAGTGATCCCCTCAGATATATCAAATTGAAGAAGCCGACGCCGACGAAAATTCTTAAAAAACGCATCCGTTGGAGTTCCAAACGGCCAAAGGGAGCCTCCCGCCTACTCATTATCAATTCAGTTAGCGACAGCAGCATTTAGCAGCAGAGAAATACGCCAGAATAAAACACGGTAAAATTAATGTACTCGTTTGAAGATCCGAAATTCTCTGAAGACGCACCTAGGCCGCCCTGTCATCAAGGGTCTGCCGGGCAGGTATAAGATTACTCCTTTTTGTTACCAGACGAAGAAAATTCTTATTTCAACCTTACAATAATCTGGTTGCGTATTTATTAAATATCCTGAACACTCCCGTAGGTAATTTTTTTGTCCGTTAAATATTTTCAGGACCAGACATATGGCGAATTTCGGATCCCGAACATTTTTCTTTGCAATGGCAATTCCGCAAACAAATGATTTTTATCGCTCTGCAATTTTTACAGTGTACAATTCGAAATTACTTTCTCCAGCGACGTACATAAGATTTTCTTTTTTCATTGCATTGAGCAATTTTTTGCCGATTGCTATGACGTTTTTAGTGTTTTTCTATTAAAAGTGTGCCATTTCGCAAAAACTCAAAATATCGCAAAAATTCTTCGCACGTCGCTTTCTATCGTGATAAGTGTGGAGAATAAAGTCATACCGAAAAGGGTTAATTCTCGACAAACATATGATTAGGGCTCAAAAGCAAACTGTCAAAATTCACTTTGGGGGGAAATTCCGGATGAACCATTAAGCGCCGAGCACTGCCGTTGGTAGCTTTTGAGCCATAATCGAGTGTTTGTCGAGAATTGTTAGTATTATGTTATTTTATTTCACGTTTGCTGAGTATAGGCCTTGAATGTATTTTTGGTATTTGCACACGGCATTATCTTAAGCATGTTTCCCACCGATAGGCGCTTCCATGTAGAGCGCTCATCAACTTTCTGAACTAACACTAAGGAATCGAAAAAACTTTTATACTTGGCTCTAAGTTAAAGATTACGGGAGATAGATTTCCGGCCATGGCCCCTTTCTAAAAGAACTCGCCTGCGGGAAAATACTGTCCAGCTGCATTCTTGTGTTGAAAATACTTGAAATTTCCATTTTTGGTACATCTAAACTACTATTCAAAATCCCATTTTACGGCATCCCAAGTCATCTTTACCAAGGGCAAATCCAGGAACAAATTTTGAAATTTCGATTTTGAAATGTTCATTGCACAATACCTCATAACCTAATTATAACCTCATTTCAATATTAATTCGTCAAAAGGGCGAAAGTGTTTTTTGTAAACAAACTTGTTTCGCTCATTAGTCTGCTGCAGAGTGGAATTTCATGAGAAATATGCGTTAATGTAAATTTTTACCCTTCGTAGAAGTAATTTCAATTGTTTTCTGCTTTGAAATTATAGTAAATTAAGAGAAACCATCAAAACAAAAGTTTGTTTACAAATCTTATTCGCCCTTTTGCAAATTTGGTATGGATTTAATAAAAATCAG
This sequence comes from Topomyia yanbarensis, assembly GCF_030247195.1. Taxonomy (NCBI): domain Eukaryota; kingdom Metazoa; phylum Arthropoda; class Insecta; order Diptera; family Culicidae; genus Topomyia; species Topomyia yanbarensis. The sequence goes on along the minus strand of NC_080672.1, from coordinate 107,431,969 downwards.
TTTTGGTGGTCGAATTTGGTTTGGAATGATTGAGTTTAGAACGAATTATAATGGAAACTATTTAAAAAACCTCAATAAGTTAAAAAAAATTCCGGTGAGAGTTCCGACTCCCAGGACCCTTCCCATGAATCCGCCACTGATGTTACCAATGCGTCAAGTAAAATTTTCAAAATATGCCTATTTTTTCGTGCTCTACAGAGTTCATGCGAGCAAGTTTCTAGTTTGGAAAAAAATATTAACCGGAAATTTTCAATCGATTTTTATGGTCGCTAGATGCGGAAATAAATTTTCTAATTTTTCATTAACCCTTTGCGACGCACTGGCACGTATACGTCCCACCTTCTTCTCCTAAGTTTTTTATTGGATTTCTGGTTAGCGTAGACATACAAATACGAATTCTTTCTTTTAATCAAATCTTAGGGATGTAAGGAGTACAACTAGCACAAAAATAATGTGAATTTGATAATTGCTTATTAATTGTAAACAATTAAAAATCGACAATCTCGTTTTTCATAATAAATTTGGCTGTGTCTGAACTAAAACTCCTAGAGATCCAAAAAAAATTCGCAATTAGCTCAAACATTTTTTTCAAAGATTTTTTTGCAGCATTTTACGCAGGTCAGTTTTTTTTGAAAAAATTTATCAAAATATGCAAAAATAGAGCTTATTATTATGTTGGTCTTTAGAAGATTCTGAGAGTCGGGGATAACTTCTCAACTAGTATAAAGATAGATTATGTGATTTTCGAGGTCGCTGATTACGATTCTGATAACAGAATTTGAAGCCATTTACGAAATTTGCGAATTTTGTTACAATGCGCATAAAACCCGATTTACGAGTGTTTTTGGGGTCGCTGATTACGATTCTGATGTCAGAATTCGATAGTTCAAACTTGTGCCTACTAAATGGCAACCATTTTTTACGAAATTCGCAAACTTTACAATTTTGCCTAATGAAGTCGCCATATTGGATCCGCTATCACGAAATTAAGTGATAACGTCACCATCATGATCAGTAACCCCAAAATAAAACATGAGATTGGTCAAACCCAGTCGCCATATTAGATCCGCTATTTTTAATTTGACAGTTCTAAAGTCAGAATCAAAATCAGCGACCCCGAAAACCACCTTTTAAAACATTTTCGGCCAATAAAAAAACTTGAAATTTAGCCAAGCACAGTCGCCATATTGAATCTGCCATTTTGGATTTATATTTTCGACGTCAGACGTAAAAAAACAGTATTAACAATGAAAATAAAACTCGCATCGCAAAGCACAGTGGGACGAGCCCGGACCTAAGTCCATATATGAAGCTTGTGCGATATTCTCACTAGTATTTTTCTCCTATCAGCTGAGCCAAGGAGTTTTTATTCTCAGGTGATACGATCCTCAAAAACGCCGATCAGCCATGTTGGTTTTAGAAACGACAGCTAACAACATTGTTTACTAGATCTCTCCATTTGCTTGCTTGGATTTCAGTGGGTAAACAAAGTTGTTGGCTGTCATTTTTCTTCCCCGCAGTCTGCTGCACGCTTACCTCACTCCTCACCTAGTTACTGCCAAAGACGAATCACCTTAGAACTCTAAACACCTTGAGCTGAGCCATCAGAGACATTTTTGTGAGATTTTGGGTGATTTGAACGTAAAATGAATTTTTAGCAACTTTTTGAAGGGCATAACTTATGTGTTTTTTGCATTATTTGACCATAGGACCTACATAGGGTTATTTTCGTTTTTCAAAGAAACGGTGTATTTTATGCATGGCATTTTTTCACCAAAATTATCCGCGTGATTAAATTACATCGTAAAATTGCGAAAAATAAGTCACTAGTTGGTTTAATTAGTGTTTAGATAACTGTTTGTCATGAATTTTTATTGAATGCGAACTTCTAATGCGATAACAACAATGACGCCCGTGAACGCCCACGATCACACTATACTCATTCAAAATCCTTTAATTTTCTCTTTAAAATGAGACTATGCTAGTTTTGCGAAAACTTGCGATAAGCAGTCAAAATTTAGAAAAACTGTGAATGGACACGCATGGTTATTACTGATATTAAATTTGAATAATCACTTTATGGCTAGAATAATGACACGATTATATGCACAACTTTCAAATAGCATTGAGAGCATGATCTCCAAGGGTTTTACTAGCGTTCAAGAGTAAGGAGCCGAGTGAGAGGTATGGTTTTTTCGATGGTAAAGGTATTAAGGATGTTTAAAAATCAGTAAATATTTTCAACCATTTGAAATATATCATAAAATGTTTCTGGAACTATTTCTTGCTAAGTTACGCAATAGCTGCCAAATTGAGTGAACAGAGTTGAGTTCTGGTCAATTGGTGAGACTATTTTGATCCGAATTTTCATAGCACTGATATAGCTGCGATATTATTCATATAAAATATGATCATTTTTAAACGCGAAAAAGGGGTTTGGATTTATTTTTATTTAAGATATGAAATAAGCAATCTAAGTAACTTAAAACACACCTGCGAAAAAAAAATCTTTAACCATCTTGTTGATTAGCAAACTACTGATTAGTGATTAGTGAACGTAATTAAACATTCCACTATGACGCTTTTTTGAAAATGAAACAAAATGTAGTTTTCATATCAAAACCCACTAATGAATTAAACGTTCCAAAATTAGTCGAGCACATGTTATTTGATCCGTAAAAACAAAATAGTCATTTCTGAATCCCCGTAATGAGAAGTCAATCAATTCGTTTCAATATGGAAAATAAATTCCAAAATTACTATTGAAAAAAATCAATATAAAAGACAAAATACTTACTTTTGAACCACTCTAATAAGTAGTAAAGCTAATTTTTATTTTTAAAAGCAAAATAGGAATTCAGAGCACAAAAATTTCTTTAGGCACACGAAAATGAATATGCACAAATCTCGACAAACATATGATTAAGGCGTTACTAGTCGAACACAATTCACAACAGTTTATGAAAGAGAAAACTTTTCTCTTTCGTTTACTACCAACATTTGTGATTGGCGTGTAACGGTTTGTCCGGAATTTCCATTCAAAGTGGATTTTGACAGTTGGCTTTTAGGCCCTAATCATATGTTTGTCGAGAAATTTTAAGAACAATTTAGAAAAAAATATATTTTTGAGACACCCTAATGAATAGTAAATGTTTATTTTTAAAATGTTCTAATATCAAAAACGAATTCAGCGTACCAAAAGTACATAAAACCGTCCTATTTGAACCGACTTTAGTCCACCTTTTTTTCTAAGTCGTACCACTGTGCAAAGAGTTAAGCAAAAACGCTTCTTTATGAAAATATTGAGCAATTTAAAAAAAAAATGCAGAATTATTATTTTCATATATCATCTCAAAACCGCGTTGTATTTTGAACAAAAGAACATAATATAGCTAAGTTGTTAGTTTTTTCTATAAATCAAGATTTTGAGGGTGTGGATTAGATCATACCAAATTTGTACTACGAATGGTAGACCTAAAAACACATTCCAATGCTTCGGATATTCGCCCCGAAGATTGTCATCATCGACTATCGTTCACAATACTTGATCGCACGTCTATTCAAATCAATGAGCTTTTAGAATACAGAAGAGCTCTAGAGGCTTTCGAAAAGGAAAGATTTCTACGATGTATCCGGTCTGATAATGGACCACTGTTCGATGGCGTCGAATATAAGCAATTCTGATCAGATAGAATCATTCAAACAGTAATCTCCACACCACTGCTCCCACAGCAATAAGGGTTAGTAGAGAATAACATGAAAGCAATTAACAAAGCGATGGCATCTGTATTGAATAATAGTCGTTGTCAAGAGTAATTAAAGGTCACTATTTTTGTGGGCAGTTCCGCGACACATTTGATAGCAGAATTACTCCCGGAAGAGATTATACTGGATCGCAAAATAAAGCGCCGTCTTTCGCTTTTACGATACACGAAGCCGTTTTGCTTAAGTATAAAACTATTGGTACATCGACCCTACTACATAACGGATGTAGGTTCATTGTAAATAATGGTCCGCTCTAAACAGGCTCGTCTCTAACGTGGACATCGTTCAACTGATTTGACAGCAATTTCAATGCTTAATAGCAGGACATTAAAAGCCGTACAGATACAAATGCTGTGCTACGGCATCGTCGAAGTAGCATTTCTAGTTTTATAGCACACTTCGTGTAATCTAAATTTTAGGGAAGGCTTGAACAGTACCATAAAACCTTAATTGTTACTAGGGCTTGGTTGGTCGAGAAGTTCGTGTATTCAGCAGAGAAGTTCAGATAGATCGAACAGCCCTTCGGTCGAACATTGTACCGTCCGAAGCAAACCATATACAAAACGCTCACTAGACCGGCTATCCTCTACGACAACGAATCCTGATGGATTATACTGGCAAAGCACCAAGGTACCCTTAGCGTTTTCAAATAGAAGAGGTAGTGCGAACGGTCTTATGAGGGAGTGCTTGATTCTCGCGAAACTGTGGCGGTGTGAGTGAACCTGACATGTATATTTTAGGTTAGAACGCAAACTGATTTTTATTTCAATCACGACTTCGAAAAAATAGTGACCGAACAATCGAAAAAAAGAGAAATGTGTATTGTGCCATAGAACACAGAACGCAGAAATTGAATATCTAAGAAACATGAAACTTTAAAAGAGAAGTATATGCGGAAAACTTACGAAATAAGTTGTAAGGTAGTCAAAGTGTGATACTAACCAGAGATGAATTTAACAAAATGACGATCAGGAAAATAAGATAATTAAAATACTTTAGACAATTAAAAAAGGTAAGATGAGATTCATCAAACCAGTCGACACAAGATGACTCCATGCACCCAACTTCCTTTAAGTTATACCCTATCAAATGCAGACAGTACTTCATTGAACTTCCTCTTGCCTCTTGTAGCATCCGTAAACCAACTAATGTGGTATTTGTTCCAGTGAGCAGATTATGGAATAACTAGTAAAGCAACAAACTCTACACGCAAAAACATAAGACAAAACCAAACAGTAAATCAAACATTAGATTGAGCAACGAGTTTCAAGATATTTAGCTACTACATACGTATTGATTCTTGTGTTTTCATTCGTGTACGTGAATTTTTATGTGTGTGTACGCTTGTGTCTGTCGCACATACCCAGACACACATACCCACCCACGCGCAGTCACACTGTTTTGTCACTGATTGCTTTCCGGTGTTGATACATATTAATTATGTTGTCCTCTATCGTCTAATTAGCGCCTTTCGATTTTTTGTTTTCTTGTTTTAAATAGTAGTTTACTTAATAATGATGCCTGCTACCGTACAGTTATAGAATTGCAACTAACAAAGATGCTGCTTTCGCTCTCGCGCGCCTTGCGCGACAACGGTCGCGACTCAACAAAGAGACAAACTTATATTGATAAATTTACCAGCTGTTGATAGTTTTTCTTCTTCTTATTCTTCATTTTGCTACACTGTAACCTTACGCACATACATAACAAAACATTTACACATCCACAGCCTTTAATTTACAACGATAATGATATTGCAACTAAGTCGGAATAATGATATTGCAACTACATGTCGGAATCGGAATAGAGTCTGGCCCTTGCAACGTCGGTTGATGGGGTCGGGTGGATCGCTTGGATAAACACGAGCATTTGCGATGGACCATTTCTAAACAAATTAGATCTGTTGATTGCCCGTTTAAACTAATAATTGAGTTTTCGTTTTGTTTTTGTTCTGAATCGTCAAACAGTGCTTATTCATTATGAACTAGTTTCAGTGTGTGTGTGTTTTTTGTTTGGATAAAATGATATTTTTAGACACTGTCTTTACTACGATATTTTACTTTCGACGGGAAGCTGTATAGAACTTCTCGCGAGTTTGTCTGTTGCATTAACTGCTTCTTTCACTAAAATTTATTTAGCTTGTATTTGGTTAATTCTTGTTGTGTTTATTCGCATATACTTTCAATAATAATGAAATGATATTTGTTCAACATTGGACCACCATACATTATTGATTATTTTCTTCTCGTTATTTATACAATAGGTTTAAGAACGTTTGGTTGAATCTGTCAATTTCTTTTGTAAATATATATGCATCATCTTCTCTTCTCGGTAATATGCTTAAAAGTTAGCGTCTTCTGTTCAGTATTCCTCGAATTATGTTTCTGCTGTGTGATTTTTGCTTGTTTTTGGAAATTTGTGTGGGATATGTTGCTTCTGAACTGAAAATAGTAAACGAATTTTCTATGAAAATAATAAAACGAATAAGAACACCAACACAAACAGTAAAAAATATAGCTGTAGAACAATAGAACGAAAGACGAAATGAAAGGTAAAATCAGCGCAAACACACGGACGTAACTTTCACAATCGATTGGACAAAAATAGTTTAATTCTTCGTGGCGTCTTTATTTCAACAACAAATAAACTCCTCCATTTGCCTCTGTTTTGTTTGCTTCCTAATTTTTGGCTATCGTAGTTTCAAAAAATTGATTGTGAAAATCTGGCTTTGCCCGATCAATCGTGGGCTTTTCTATTACGCAAAGATTTTAACGATAACTGAAGCGGTGAGGAACAAAAACATAATCGATAATTTAAAAAAAAAACAAAAGCAACAAACTATCGTCCGCGGGAAATAAATGGGGGAGGGAAAATATCAATAATCAACTGTTTTCGTTCGCTTGCCTGCGTTCGTCTCACTCTGTTGCGTCTAGCCTTAAAAACGAAGATTTTGTTTACCTTATTTTTTATAAAAATGTACAAAAATGAGCTAAGTCTTAACAACTAAGTTACATTTGAAGAAATATGTTTTTTTTTGTATTTTATATTGTTTGGAAATTTCCCAGTTTGAATTGTCATTCCGTTTCGCTTCATTACTAACAAAAATAAAAAACAAGTGACTGCGAAACGAAAATAAAACAACAGTAGCTCCCCCTTCGCAACGCTAATGCATTTTTTGGCCGGTCAAGTGGGAAGGGGGCGTTAGATTCTTCCGAAACATGCTGCCAGTGTGGGTGTGTTCGTAAATTGTTTTAATGTAATTTCACTTCTCGTAGTGTGTGTATGTAACAGATTGACGATATCCATATACTTTAGTGGGCTAGTGTACTATGTTTATGTTTTGTATATGTATGTATGTAGGTGTGTGTTGTGTCAAACAGCGTGATGATTGTTGTTTTAGAAAAACTTGCTGCAAATAAACAAAAATCTATACAGTTTTATCGTTACGCTAACTAACTTAATGTTTAAATTAAATGTTCAAATTTGTAGTTTTTTGACTTTTCCGTTTTTTTCTGTTTTTGCTTCCTCCTTCTTACAATACAATTTGAAACTAATTCCTCTATGTTTTACTCTCTCAATTAATTTAAAATAGGTCAACAAATTCAATTTTTTCCTTCAATTTTACTCTTCGCGCTTCAGTTAGCGCAGAACTAAAATCGAGAAACCTATTTCTCGTTCACTTCCTGTTTTATCTACAACATTGAGCCAGTTAAAAGAAAAAGCAAATTCTATTACCTATAGAAAAAAAACAACAAAATCCATAATTTTGAATCCAATGCAGCTAGATTTCTCTGCGGCTACAAATAAAAAAGTGAAAAGAAAAAAAGAAAAACCTACTTCTCTAATTGCCTTAGTCTAAGCAATAAATAATGTCTTTTTTCAATTTTCTTCACTGCCTCCTCTTCTGTTCTTCGCCGTCGCCATAGTAAAGTGTGTGTGTGAAAAATGTGAGAATTTACCTCAAAAGATGCAGAAAAGACAAATTTTCTAAAAAAAAACAAGATGAAGTCGTGAGTAACATTTCGCTGTGCAATTAACTACTACTTGAACTGATCGAAAAAAACTAACAATTCTGATTAAGGTGAATGACACATGCTCTGAATGTTGCCCGCTGACAAAAACAACAGTTCTTTGTTGGCGATTATAGTTATCGTTATGTTATCGGACGTTGGACTTTGCCTTAACTATCTTTGATATTTGTAGTAAGTTGTTTTTTTTGTGTATATGAAACGGTACGGAGACCGCCGGTATCATTGACCATCATTCATCATTTAGAGAGGGGCGGAAAAGGGAAGGACCTTTCACGAATATGACGGCGCTGTTTGGTAGCAGCAACAGTAGTAGTAGTGGTGGTTTTGGTGGGGTGATGAGAGCTGACGAACCATTTCTTCGGTGTTTTGGAGTTACCTTCGGCTGCCATATCACGCGGTGCATCTTGGCTAGCTGGCTTACATTGGCTCGTCCTCAATTTTGATGACCGCTGACATCACACCGCCGATGGACGAACCGGGTGCTGCCTGTGCCATCGAGTGACCCTGCACACCGAGGTTGTTGATATTTTCGATGTTTTCGTTGTTCCATGCAGCGTTCATTGTCTTAGACGAGGAGAAGCACAGCTTCATGATGAACGGGAATTTTGTGCCTGAAATAGGGTAGAAGGGTGCATTAATAGAGTCGTTAAGGTGCGATGAGATTACGGATGGAGACGGCAGTATTTTTACGATGGTATTTGGTTCAATATAATTCAGCGTGATTTCGTTTCTATACAGAAGGAAATTATTTAGAAATAACCTAGATAGTTTTACAAGAAAACGCTCAATGCGTTAACATAACTGAGCCGTGGGTCTTTTTTTATGATTTTTACAATATGTAAAAATTAAAATTAACTTTCAACTGTCCATCGAGTCTTGTTGACGCAGCTTGCTGCTGCGTTATGAGATCCTCTTCCTTGGTGGTGAAACATTAGATGCGTTGTCTGCCGCACCTTGAGGATCATTCGGTCCGTCTTCTCGCGTTTTTGTTCATGCCCAGGTCGTCATCGTTACTGCATTCATGATGCTAACGGTTGGATGTTCTTGTTTGTTGACAAACCTTTTTCATCGGCATTTGATTCTTTATTGGTGGTGTTGGTTTGGAGGCATTAGGTGTAATCGTTGTTACTTCGCTGTTGCTAATGGCAATTGGTTTAGTGATACTGGGCCCGATCGTTGTTGAGCTGGTGTTTGTTAATGGCCGGTCCGCAGTCGTTAGTTGAATAACTGGTTATGGTTTAGCATACGACGGCTGTATACCGGCGTTGGTCGTAACAAGTGGAATTTCTTTAGCAGCCTCTGCGCCGGGTTTTTCGAGGTGTAGCGGCTGATCATAGTATTGGCACGTGGGAATCTTCCCAGGGTACGTGACCAGTGTTCGTTTAGAATATCCAATACCTTAAGCTGATCTGTATGGGATGGTCAAGTAGGAGGGAACAGGTTTTGTCGGGTGCATTCTCGCCACACAAACGCCGTTGCGAAGTCCTGGGAATAAGTTCCTTCAAGTATCTTCCTTAACATTATCCACCTCTCCGTATTTTGACATGAGTTGTTTGATAGTGACGGGACCAGTAGTGCAGCTTTATTTCAATACTGTCATTATCTATATATGTTGGGATGCTTTATAAAACGTCATTATTTATGACGACGTATTTCAAGTTGTTCTGCGAAGAAAAAGATTCTGCTTGATTATTGTTTCTGAACAAAATCAGTACCGCATGACGTAGATGGTAGATTGCACAGAATTAACTTCTGCTACGTAGAACTTAATGTTCACCTTCAACATTTGCTCCACTTCACGAATCAATGGTCTTACCGGACATTGCAAGAAGTCAACAGAAAAACAGTTTGCCCGCAACGGGGAAAAATTGCATTGCACTAGGTAGAAGGAATCCATTTTTGCTTTTGCAAATAGAGCTCCCGTAGTCTGCATGCTGGCCTGACTCATCCAGCTAGTCCGGTTACCGCCGTCGGCTATGACAACGAGATCACCCACGTATATTGACTTGGTATCGTTGAACCATTCGATGCGCCTGCAAATAGTTGGTAGGTACTCTTTGAGCCGCCGAGACCAAAACATGCCTGACTGATCTGATTTCAACAACCCCTGGCCACTGCCTGGGATGATCTATTGGATTCGCTATAGGTTGTTTCACACCCCTTGAACTTCCGAGTAAAAATGGTTCAGTGCTAACGCCACTTGCTCTACCGACTCCAGAGGGATATAGGTAAGTGGCCTGGAGTGCATCAGATTTTAGAGTAACAATCCTTCGTCACCCAGTTTTTCCCGTATCGGTGCATTTGAGAGCGTTTTTTACTGAACCGTATTCGTGTTGGTAATGGTGTCCGCAAGTCCAGCAGCGATCTGCTTCCGCAATACTTTCTCGGTACCGTGGAAGTTGGTCCCGTTGTCAGAGTACACATCCAACGGTCGGTTCTGCGCCCGATTAATCGTCGAAAGCACATAATGCAACTCCCTATCTTGAGACTATCCGCTACTTCAAGATGGATTGCTCTTATCGAAAGGCATGTAAGTAATGCGATCCATCACTTCTGGCTGCTCCGCCCCACGATCACTAGCATTAGTCCAAAGAAGTCGACCCCCACGTAAGAAAAAGATCCCTCGAATGCGGACAACTTTACTGAAGGCACAGGTGCCATTCTCGGTATGGTTAGGAGCGATTTGTAAATTTTGCAGTGCTGGCATCGTCCGACGATCTTCTTCACCGTAGCCCGAAGTATCGCTATTTTGAATTTTTGCCTTATTTCATTTACGACTAGTTCTGAATTTGCGTGAAGATACTTTTGATGAGGTAGCGCAAGGTAGGATGACAGGATGCTTTACATCGAATTCAACGTGAGTTGCTGCTCCTATCCGTCCGTCTTGGCGAAGTACGCTGTTTCGTCTATGTACATTGAAAAATTGTAAATCTGACTGTCTTTAGGAAGTTCAATCTTTGTTTTTCCTACGAGCATGAACGCAAAATCGTCCGAAAATGAATGTTCTGGACAGATTTGCCATATAGAATTTTTCGCAATCAACAGCTCGTTTTGTCCAAGTTGGCCTACGTTCCGACACTCTGGGGCTGCACTGTTGGATGACAAACAAGTTTCATTCCGCCATTTCGTTGCCTCATCTGCGAAGTTTACTTTTCTCGGAAGCCAGTATCATACGTTGCAATTGGTTAATTTCTCCAATACGACAGGCAACATGCTGTCGATATTTCCTGCCATCTGACCTGATCCATGCCAATACCGTACTAGAGTCCGACCAAAAGAACTTTTTCTCGATACTGACCGAGTGATTGTCGGAGATGAACTTAGCCACACGAGCACCCAGGATCGCCGCTGGCGTAGGCACAGTATTGACAGCGGTTTGTCTTTGCCATCACCATAGCGCACGTCGGTCGTTGTAAAGCGAAAATATGCCGCACAACTGAAAGCTTCTTCGCTTGCGTCAACGAATGTGTGAAGCTGTACAGAACAAATGAAACCTGAAGTGACTCCTGTAATATAACATCTCGGAATTAATTTGGTCATCCCAGTCTACTTCGGAACGCTAAATAAGCATCTTACCATGTAATAGGTAGGCCGCCAGGAGCCCAAGGTTCATGACACACCGCAGCACCTGTCGCTTAATTGGGTTCTGACCTGTTTCGACAATGACTTAGTAGTCAGCACACATTTCTGACGAAAATTCGATCACGTCATCGATGTTCATCCAGCGCATGCGAAGAACTCGCTCCATCTTTGCCCAGAGTAAGCTCTTTTATGTAACCGTCCCGCATCTCCTATATATGTACTTCCTCGATTGTATCGAAGCTGTCCAAGAACTCATCTACTTAGTGTGACCGGATGACAGTCTCGACTGAGTAACGGTAGCTTTATAGCAAAGCGATTAAACGCCTTTAGTTAGACTCCATGAAACAACCCATCAAAGCATTCCCACCCGTGTAGCCCAAAATGGAACTTATTTGTTAGGGTGAACCAAAATCCGGAAAAGATGAGCGCGTGCAATTTCCCGAAAGATGATTCATACGTGGGAGATTCTCATTGGTTGGCTCAAGGTCGACACGAATCAGTCTTTAGAATTCTCGGTTAAAGCATTTTCTATTATCAGAGCGTCCTCATTGGAGTGATAGACATGAACGGTTGAGTAAAATTAAAGTCGGAATAAAGTCACGTTTATAGTGAATAGAAGTTTAATTCTTAAAGTGAACAAGTACCAGCAGAAATCCCGAAGGCTGTTTAAAATTACATGCAAGGTGCTAGAAGAAAAGCAGCGAGAGAAATTTTCGAATGTTAGCTAAATTTGCTACCCATAAGGTAAACCAATTGTATGTGCTATATATACGGTTTGCAATAAAATACACGTTAACAGGTTATCCCATTAACGTGGGTGCTAATCCAGGGCTAGAAAGCCGATGATTGAATAAAACCGTCAGAACATTCACGCCGGATCTCACTCCCCCTTCGGGAACATTTCTACTCCGTGTACCACCCGCTCACGAAAGCTCGAGCTATTTTCCGCCCACTGGCAATTAGCCGCTCGGATAAAGCTTCATCTAGCCAGGACACCGACCACGAGACCAGGGTTAGAACGACGACGGAATTCGAGAACGCATGCGCAACGAAACCCAGTCACCCGCCGCGGGATTCCAATAGGATGTGGTATGCTAGCTTGTAAGAATTCCGGCATGGGATAGATATCGAATTGTCGATAGGTGATCGAACCAGGGGTTCACAAACGAAATAGATTTCTATTTGCTGATTGTCGCGTTTACTTTAAATTTAGAATCATGTAGATTAAATTAAAATAAAAAATGAATCGCATTACGTTTTTGTTAGTTATTTCACCGATTGCGTTTTAATTTTGTTAGTCGGAGCTCGATATTGAGAGCGAACAGTAGAACCTTTAGCCACCTAACGAGTTACGAATAAGTCGCGAAGAACCGTTGAAAGTATTAACTCGCCCTAAGAAAAGGGTTTCAGGCCGGGCAATCCTGAATTCTTTCTGAACGACCTCCTTTTGGGAGTGGCGCTAAAATCGTTTTAGGTCCTTTGCATAATAGCTTCCGTTTCTAAGCTCAGGGAGAACTAGATAGGCTGTGTAACGCGGAACAGGTACACGCGTGATTTGACGCGCGTAAGGAAGACGTTACATCTGCTCTAGGATATTTGGAGGCGAATTCTTCGGCATTTCTGTTATTTATATATGCCGAACAAGGCGAACAGGTCCGAACCAGAATGTCGCGAATGTCCATCAGGTAAATGTGCGGTTTTTCGTTAGGGTTTTCACGCCGCGCGTGTGAATGGCGATGCTCAGTACGAATGCCGATTTGTGAAACATTTTATAGATGTCACCACTTACCGTAATTGTTCGTTCCCAAAATTCCCCTTTCAACAGAGCAGAATTTAGCGAAACGCCATCCACATTTTCAGTCGTATCCTAGATTTATCTGATCTCGTCCGATTTTTTCGGGTTATTCACAACAGAAGGTACCAAGTTTTTCGCGATCCTGCAATTGATAACTCTTCCTCAAGGGTCCGGTGAGCATATCTCTTATGTCGGTACTCCAGCCAACGACGCGTCACATGGTCCGGGAATTCGAAGTGATCGTATCGCAAATTACGCAAACCGACCTATGATGCTTTCAGCTAGGATTTTCCTCGCGCATATTTCTTCGACGTATTCCAGTGTCGGCCCCGGCGTCTTCTTGCCCAAAGTAGGCTTACACTATTTAAAGTAAATCTTTATTTGATGCTTCCAGAATGTGGCAGAACAGGCCAGATGAGGTTGCTGTATTTGATGCACCAAAAATACACCAACCGTGACGAGTTTTTATTGCCCTAGTTTTCCTTCTCTACTTTTCAGTGGCAGCGAAAAATGAAGCTGGCCCAAACCAATAAGTATCCCGGGGGTCGCATTTATATAATCCGCCATTGGTAAGTCTATCAAGTAATGATGTGCCTTAATATATAGTGTCTGTACTGGAAGTTTGAGTTTTGATACGGTTCAAGCCCGTGGAATCTAGAAAGTAGTATCTGCTGGCGCACTCGATATACATATTGAACGATACTGTTTGAGAGTTAACCTCGGATCGGTTAACCCGATGCGAAGTTAACTCGTCTCCAGTTCACGAAAGAAAAAGCTCTCCTGGCGGCCAACTTTCTCCTAACGGATCGGCGATTGACGGTTAATGCGAAGATATTCACCGATCCATTCCTCTCTTCTAGTGTGACCGGGACTACGCAAAATGGCGTTTAAAAATCCTCGCTCTCGATAAGTGCTTCTCCGCCGAAGATGCCTTTTCATATTTTGTGTGCAACAACCAATTATATTTGAGATCGCAACCATCAATTCTGCATTGATGGTCAGCCGACATCGACTTCCACTGTTAAATACAGAAACTGCTACACTCTTTAATTCGGTGATTCAGTTGATTACATGCCAGACAACCACGCTCAGAGTTGCTCTGTTTCCAGGCAGGAAACTTGAATTCATTATTGATGCTATGAGCGTGCACCAGAGCCCTCTTCTTTTGTTTATTTTTCCGATCATTTTTTTCGATAATCGATGGAATCTTTAACCGACATCATTGGAGACAAATATTCGACAAAAGTCTTCAAAGTTACATTAGAAACCTATCGCTTATGCATAGCCCATTGTAGCTTCAACTGTGATGAAAACTTGGAGTAACGACAGATTATTTAAATGTGCCTATTCTGCTGCTGCTATCAAATAATCGCATAGCCCCTGCAGCTACATTCCAAATTCGATCAATGACTCGAGACGTTCCAATCTAGGTATGGATGTTTGATGAAATCTATTCATAGGGATCTTAATCAGTAGGCGTCCATACAAGGTTTGGGTAACGGTGGACACCGACTCGCGTAGAAGCAATCGACAACGTACAGACCCACAGGCGTTCCTTTTAAGGTATCGTTGCAGGCGAATTAAATTCCGAATCCGCAGTTCGGTGTGGTTATGTTGTATTGGCTAATAAATATTGGCTTTTCGAGTCGAGATGCGAGCTGGATTGGCAATGGCTCTTGAATGTCACAATTCAAATAATAACCCGAAGTTGGCGGAGCAGGTGATTATGGTTCCAGTGGAAGTAACAACGGCACAATTGATTGGAACAACTGATCAGATACAGGTATTTGCGGCTTTGCTCCACAATGATTATGCTCTGAATCTGGAAATGGATCAGGTGGTTGTGTTAGTGTTGATCCTGATTTGACGCTTTCTGAAGGTTTTTGTAACGAGGTTGCCTTCGCCGGAGATCCAGGAGGTACTTAGTACAATCGGCCTAGATACAGAAATGATCGAACTCCGGTATATCGACGAGAGAGGAGTGTAGGTTGAGTTGTTTGTATTCCGCTTCGAGACTTCCGGACTTGGTGCCATCTTGTTCGTACCGTGCATGCTGAAACTGTGCTCCTTATGTAATTTATTTCCAATCCATTGACTGACTTTTTCTACACTCGTTGGAGCGTTGCTTGCTTTGCTGATGATGCTTCATATATTTGTTTCCTTCTCTTGCATTCTGTCTAGTATCTCGTACTTCTCTTTTAGCAAAGATTACTCAAGTTACTCTTCTTCTAGGACACACTTCCGCTCTGCAGCTGGTTATATCCCGATCTCTTCAATTCCTTTTCTTGGAAAATAAAACTGTTTCGTCGAAAATTTTGCTCCTTCTCCAGGCGTTGCTTTTCTAGCAGCATACGACCCGACCGTTAGGAAAAAATTCTAATGCTAGAGTCTCCGGTACAGTATCCACAAAGACACTGTACCGGAGACTCTACCATACCCAAAATGGTACCAATTTTGACATTCGTCGCATTGGACCATATCTTCCGCCCAGTCAGGGTAGTCGTATTCCTCGCAGCAGTTTTCCTACTTTACTCGCAGGTTTTACTACTACCCAATCACTATTTTCAACATTTTCAATTTAATTTCAATCCTTCAAAAAATTAACATCCGAAATAATGAATGTAATTAGTTTTTTTTTAATTAAACGATAGTCCGTTGCATTCTACCCTGATCGCAAAATAAGTTAACTGTCTAATCCAGGGATGCCAGATCATATCACTTGAAATTTGGGAGCAGCCTAGGTAAAAATTTGTGGTATGGAAACCCGATCAGAATGAAATAACAAGATTATAACAGAACACAATTTTTGTAACATATTGTATTATAAATTAGGTCTTGTTAGTATTTAAAATAACAGAAATTTATAACAAGTAACAATGCTAGCTATAGTTTAGAAATATTTCTGTTATGTGTTTCTGATCGGGAAATGTACAAAATTGTCTCAGAACAAAAAGTGGCTACCTTTTTTAGTTGGGCAAATATTGAACGCGAGGCCAAAAATTGAGAAAGCTGTGCTAGTATGTGCTTTATAACACAAAACTGTGGAAAACTGTGCAGTTATTAAAATCTGTACAGAACATTGAACATCAGCGAAACACAGATTAATCTGTGTACTTGGCATCCGTGGTCTAGTCATTACCAAGAGCTACCCGTCGACAGTGCTGTTAGAATTGCCGGTGGTAGCACTTATCTTAGCTCCAGCCTAAAGGAATCCTCATAACCTTTTTTCCAGTAACTACCACCCGGATATAGATGAAACACGAAGATACCCATTCGTCGAAGTCAGAGGGCTAGTAACACCGAAAGAGAGGTACGAGAATTCGTATACAAAACAGCAGGATTTGCTCTCCACGAAGCAATCAATCTGATCAAGAAAGCCTACTTTGAGGAGCTTAGCCATAAAACCACCGCGAAATCTTCGGGTGACACCAATACAGCATTGCAATGGCGAAAATAAAAAACCCCGTGGTGTCACCTTCAACAATCTGGTCGCTCCCTGTACGGCGAAGGAAGCTGATGATGAAGAAGAAGCCCTAATAATCAACAAAGAGCAGATGAAAGCCACAAAACTTAAGTAGACTCCAGAAGCCGGCGGAATCTCAAACCTGGCTCGGTAACAGCAATACAAGAGAACCCGGATATGTTCAGAACTACGCTGCAAAAATACATTGAAGGAGGTAGCTTTCCAGATTACTAAAAGCAACAGAAACGAGCGCTGCTACCGCAGCCGGGAAAACATCCGGAGGGTATTCTCAATTCTCTATCTTCGGTCCGATGCTGTGGAACGCGATGTACGATGGAGTATTCTGGCCGAATCTTCCCATGGGTGTGAAGATTGTCGGTTTCGCGGATGATGTGGTGCTCTAAGGACCATTCATAAATTGCGTAAGGCAAAAATTGCCCAAAATTGACTCCCCCATGTAACAAATTGTCACAAATTTCTCTATTCTCCCCCCAAATTCTTCGAAAAAAAATTTTTGTTCAGTAAAAACATGTTACGTAACGGTCTAGCTTACTCCCCCACCCCCTTATGACACAACATGTCACAACTTCTCGGACAGGGGTTCCCTTCCCCTAAACGCGTTACGTAATTTATGAATGGTCCATAAGTAGTCGGGGAATCACTGGTAGATGCGACGATAAACACTGTGGAATACTGGATGCGAGAGAGAAAAAGCTGACGATAGCCTATCATAAATGAAATGGTATTGACTAGAAACCGAAGAAAATCACGGTCGGAGAATATACCATCGACTCAAAGCATGAAGTAAACCAATCGGGTGTGATAATCGATGAGCGACTGAATTTTAGTTGTTACGTCTATTATGCCTGTGAAAAGCAGGCAAAAACTGATCACAATCATAATGAACAATTCGGCGATAAGCGGTAGCAAAAAAAGGTTTCTCCTAACTTACCTTTGTGATCCATAGCGGTGTGATTGCATCTCATGATGGCGTTCACTGCCAGTGCCACGCTGGGGAACTCAACCAATCCGGAGGAGGAGCGTTCCGATTTCAGCGGGAACATTCGCACCTGGGCCGGATGGCAGTCCTTGCTGGTGAAAGCAGCCAGCAACTGTTCCTCGGGCATACCGGGCGGGGTGTTGAAGAAATGGAGAATCTACAAATTTAAAAAAAAAAGATATATTGTCGATATTCCCCAAAACTTGATTCTTTAATCAATTCCGAATGAGCATACCTTGCTCGGTGGTTGAATGCGATTTTTGCTGGCTTGGGTCAACGATAGGAAGCGGTTGTTCTTGGAGGCGCTGTAGTCCTTGAAGCTGATTGAGTTGTCCGGAAGGGTGTACGCGTTGGTTGATTCTGACAAGTAATTTTGCTTGGAAAATCTGAAATTCAAAGATGAATGTAGTAGCAGTACAAAGTTTCTTGTTTTGCTGTCAAGCATCACAACTTACGCGATCTGAATTTTGCTGCCATCATTTCCGATTGGAATGTTGTTCAAGTGCTGAATGCTGCGTTCCACTGCAATTGCATCTCCCATCTGTACCATGGCCGTGCCTTCTTTGGTTTTCAAAAACTTTATCTGAAGATTCGGAGAGAAAACACACAAAAGAAGCAAATCAGGAAGATATTACTATTTCAATCCCATTCAGCATAAAACTGGTGACACTAGAAAAAGGTACTATAAACAACTACGTAGAGGAAATAAACTTTCCGGCTGTTTCGGTGATATTATTTTCCGCATCGACCAAAAACGCAAAGTTTCATTTTATTATACCGAACCGAATATACCGTTCGCAACAAGTCATTTCTTCGTTTCCTCCCTACATCCTCATCCATTTCAAGCATAAAAATACGGCACGGACGAGTGGCCGTAGCAGGTTCCCAGCGGAAGTAAAGAAAATGACTCCGACAAACTTTGCACTTCAAGCATAAAAATACGATTGCAGAATACATTTTGCAGCAAAACTCACCCGCTCCCCCCACACTGCACGGACGCAGTTTCCCATTTTCACCCGAACCGAAATGTTCTTTTAGCAGTGTAGGAAAGTTTCTTCACTTATTTTATGCCTTCTCGAAGCAGCTAAACTCGAAATCAGCCCGATCGGGGCGTGTCGAAGGAGAGACGAAATTCATAACTAATAAATGTTAAAGTCACGCGCATCGATAAATTTAATATAACGTTTACTGGGTAGCATATTGAGCAGAACTCAAAAGATGGCTTAACCCTTAAATGCATACTCTTGCCATTTGGCAACATACCGAATTTCGTGATATAAAGTCTTAACAAGAGGTATATATCTTATCCATACAGAAAAATGAGTACCAAGGAAAAATGAGTTTCATGCATTTAAGGGTTAAGGAGGTCCTCTACTCTCGAGGCCTGAAATTGAGCTGGTTTTTGAGGAAGAATATTGAATATCTATTTTATTTTTATTTTGAAGTTACATGTTATGAATTTAAAATTTTAAATTTGAGGACCAAAAAATACATTGGCGCCCTTGAAACGTCACTTTTGGAGGTATTCGTCAATGTAGATTTATCGATAGACGGTTCCAGATTTAATAAATAAAGCTGACTTTTATTTGAAGCACCTACAAATTGTTTGCCGCACAAAAAACTTTTTGTGCAATTCGACAGCTTCATTATAGGTCAATTCAAAAAACTTCCTATATGAAAATTTGCTATTTTTAAATACGGTTCTTAAACCAAAACTTTGAACGTTATACCTTCACGTGGAAGAGCCAGTATATTAATATATACTGTTACTTAGTGTAGAATTAGACTTCATCCATTGCTGCTTTTGTATAACCGCCAGAAGAAACCTAAAACGTTGGTACACAATCGGGACTATCGCATTAGAAAAGGTGACTATGTCAGTGATTCACTCAATATAGAATTGATCAAGGCTATGATGCAAAACCTTAAGGTTTAACAGAGAATTGGCAAAAATGAAAAACGAAAAAAGCAGTCTTTTTCAATACCATTTGTTAGATCTTCATAAAAATTAATCAGCAGTTCTGTAACAACATTCTACGTAAGCTGATTGATTTTTATGAAGATCTAACACACAGTATGGAAAAAACTGCTTACTGTCCAACTTTAAGGTCCGTCCAAGTTAAGTTTTCGGTACGGATCAATACCTTTACCTAGGAATTTCTAGCATGCTGTTAGTCGCCTCTTACGACATGGAAACAGGTTCCCAGTGTGCAAATTCCCAAATGGTTTTTGTTTTAGTGTTTCAGATTCTTCTCGTCAGTAACTAGCACCAAGTGTCTAGTTAGACAGTGTATCTAAACTAGTACTCAAATTAGCACTAGTTAGACACTAAAATCCAAAAAGTCACACGTCTTGCGTGAACACTAAACAACTGGCTTATACCGAGTGATGGTCCGATTCTCGAGGTTCCCAATGGTTCTATTCTTGACTGAAACAGCGCAAAAAAAATTTAGCCCACCGGACAACACACGGCTTAGAAAACTGTGCAGGTCTAAACAACGGAAAAACTTTGGTTTCCTGTACTTCCAAAACAAGCATTGCGTGCGACACAACAATTTGGTCCATGCTTCCTTACTTTTCCATTTTGTCTGCTTTTTCATTTCTGTTTATCCTCTAGTTTTTCAACTCTTTGGTGTTTTCACATTTTATACATTACGCTCATTTTTCTAGCTTGGTTCTCTTATAAAATTTCTATTGTTCTACCATATTTTTAATTTATCTATCTTTTGTCTGTATTAGTTATGGAATTTGCATTTCGACTTCGTCTCATCGTCTCTGTGATGCCACAGATGTACAGATTTATCTAGAAAGGTAAATATTTTTTAAGTTTTTTTTTGGCACAGTTTCTGTACGGTACGAATTATGGATTTTTGTAAAAAAAAAATACAGATTGAAACAGATTTTTTTACGTATTACGCTAAACAGCAGTGTAAAATAATTAAACACAGCAAACCCAGTAAATAGCCGGTCAGGGGTTGGGTTAGGTCGCTGACAAAGTGCCAGCGAGAAGCTGAGCTGGAGCTGTCGCTGACACTGCGGGATGCACGATGCGAGGAATCTTTTTGCAGCAAATCAAACGGAGCTTGCCAGATTAAAAGCAGACAAATCGCGCAGATCTGCTCCGCCTTCATTCAGACATCATCTCTTTGATTTGCTGCAACCAGGTTTCTCGCATATCATCTTAGTGTCTATTTCAGCTTGCCGACCCGAATGAAAAATGTGTAAATAAAATATTTTTTTAAACAACCTCACGGTGTCTCTGATAGAACAATATTTAGACAAAAAAAATCAGTATCGCTTAAATATTCACTAATTGAATGCTTAGATACTCCTCTTTCATCTGAGACAAAATTTGAAATGTTCTATCGGGGGGTCTAGAACAATAATTTTTTTTAACATTCTGTTGATTATTTTTGAAAATTGCGTTTCAATGAAAAGCTCTCAGAATATATATCACTCTTAGGGGGATGGATCTTTGGACATACAGTATCAGAAGGAGGGGCGTGCTACGTTAATGAATACCTCCGAAGACACCAATGTCCGACATTTAGCCAATTTCAGGATGATTTAAATTTAAAATTTAAATAATATTTTTACCCGGGGCATTTTTTTTGTCTCTGGCAAAACAATATAACCACAAACAAATCAATATCACTGAAGTACTCACTATCCGGAAACTTGCTTCTATTTTAAACGAGACAAGTTTTGAATTGTTTTTTCTAAGGTTCTGGAACTTTTTTTAATATGAAAAATAAATATCTATGTTTATATACATATGGACACTTCATTACTCGTTTATATGTCAATATATGAAACTAACTTTTTTAAATTGATGAATAATTAGTATCAGTAAATAATTTCTTAGTTAATGATTTATTTGTGTTCTTTGAATTCAATCAGTTAGGTTATGTATTGTTTAATACTTAAATTTAGAGCTTTTTTCACAAACGTCATTTTGATGTGTGCCAATTTCGATGATACGGTATTTGTTAGTACATTTATTATAAGTACATTGGCCTAATATCTGCTTCCTATTTACTAATATCTGCTTACTACTTCCATGGTAAGTGAGATGAACCTGTCTTTGTAGATTAATCTTCTGAAATTGACTGAAATTTTGAATACTTTCTTTTTGGATTTGCGATCAATGCACTAAATATTACTATATTTTGCCTTAAGAATGATACGATATAGGAAACTTTACAATTTTTCGCATCTACCAAGTTGTGAAAATATTTAAATAATTTTTTTTAATTTATTTATTTTAAATAATTGAGTCTTTGGGCCAACATAGGGTTTAAACCTGTTATAATAACTTTTTAAAATTTCTTCAAATCCGCAAAACAATACCCTTTTGTTTATATTTTATGATAATAGAATTTTTTTGCTCAGGATTCTTTTCCGACCCTTGTCTTGCTCAAAATTATATCATTTTTGGGTTCCTCAGAACATTTTACCTTTATTTCATATATTTAGATCCTTTGTTTCGTTGACTACTCAAACCAAAATACTTGATAAAGTGCACTTTAAAATTTCAATTGTCCCATATTTGCTATAATAGAATTGCTACTTTGAACCAATAAACAATCCCTAGAACACCCTACTGCTTTCAAACATTTTTTCGCCTCCTCCAAATCAGATAGTATAAAATGATTTTGTGGAAAATATAATTTTCTGCTAAAATGTGAACCACTGCTCCTATGTGTTTTAAAGGGAGAGTCTGTCGATCGTGTTTAAACTCGTAATTTTCAAGGAAACTAAAAGCTAAAACAAATCAAATTGAGCTAAAAGTGTTCAAAGAAACCATAGAACAATTATAGAATTTTGAATGTAACATTAGTTACAAAGAAATCCCGAGCAAAAATATATTCCGAAGAAAAATAAATTGAAGGAAACGATTTGTTTTGCAAATTTCAAGACCCCTTAATACCAATGTGAAGCTGGCTAAATTGTGTCTTCGAAGCATTTCATTAACATTACAAGTCCGTTCCTATGATAGTGTGTGCTAACTGATTTAACTGCCTAAAAGGGAGATGTATGTTTTTTGCTACTCATTGAAAAATTACCTAAAAATTCATCAAAATGTTGAAAAAAATGTGCTAGACCCCCCGATAGAACATTTCAAAGTTATGCTCAGATGAAAGAGGAGCATCTAAGCTTTCGATTAGTGCGTATTTTGGCGATATTTATTTTTTTGTTTAAATATTTTCTACCAGAGACACCGTGACCTTGTTATTGTTTTGGTGCAGAATCCGGTACATATTTTTCTATTTTGCTGATACAAAAAAATTTCTGAACTCCCGGTTCAGATTTAATTGTGGCAACACTGTTCATCAGAATCTGACACTAACTTAGTGAGAAAAAGAGTCCATTTTAAGCCCAATTTTTCCCGCAACAAAAGTAGCCATTTTTAGCTGATGACAATTAATGAATTCGAAATATTCGGTTTGGCTCAGCAAGCCTATGCAAGACGCACTATGCTATATTTCTCCTCTTAAGGGACTTCACGCTTGACTAGAGATTTGCTCAGGAACTTAGTCATGTCACCAGGCATTGCATTTATCGCTCATATGGGTAAATGCGCCCGGATAGTTTGCTACTGCGACAATAAAAACTCACATTTTCACACGAAAAGTTATTGCCACTCACACAACTTCTCCGGATAAATACAACGTGTTATTTCTCCGGATAAATAAAACAGCCGGAGAATGAGTGAATGAGTTTATCACGGCATCCTTTTTGCGTTCGCTGCTTTGCTGTCGTTATTCCAAAACACGAAAAAACAAGTCTATCATACTTCTTTGCCGCTTTTCTTTGTAATTAAGTGTATTTTTTGAAGTTTTAATTTATTTCCACGAAATTAAAATTTTATCACCTTCTCCGGTGAGAAGGAAAAAGTCAAATAAATTTTATTCGGAAAATCATTCTCACGCTATTTGTGGAGACGGAGAATTTTGCGACTCATCTTATCTCGGAAAAGTTGGACAACGGATAAGCTTCTTCTCGCGTGAGTGAGAGATAATTACAATGCCTGGATGAGACGAAGTCGAAACGCAAATTCCATAACTAATTTAGTTATAGGTTTTTTGCTCTTCACGCGCAAAGAAATAGTTTTTACCAAAATTGTTCTCCACCAAGGAGAAATATAGCATAGTACATCTATTGTCATTTTTGAGGTTCGTTTCCTTTTTAACAGAACCTTTTCAATTTTTAGTTCATCACTTCTCTATTTTATCTGAAGTAGTTTGCCAGTCTTTTCGAAGGAAGCTTATTTTGCATTTTTCCATACTTTTACATCCTATCGCATTTTCTATAATTTTTCAAATTAGTAATTCAATTTACGTTTCGACTTCGTCTCATCAGAATCCGACACTAACTTAGTTAACGGACTAAGCTAGCGCTGAATTGACGCTAGCTTCACAAACCGGAGGCACAATTTGTGTTCCTGAGCAAACCCATAGTCAAGCATGATGTCGTTCAAGAAAAGAAGTCAATTTTAAGCAGATGAGAACTAATGAAATTGAAACATTTGGTTTGGTTTAGCAGGCTAATGCAAGATGCACTATGCTATATTTCTCCTTAGTGGAGAACAATTTTGGTCAAAACTATTTTTTCTCCATAATTTTCCGCATTTTTTATATTTGTTCCTTTTACAGCTGGTACAGCTAGTTCTATTTTTCTCTTTGCCCTCTTTTTTCCACATCCAATATTTCTTCAGATTATTAGTTACATTTCATTGTCACAAGTTTTCTATTTTTTTAAATTCACCCTAATTTTTATTACATTATATTATCAATAATCTCAAGTATTGACAATAGTATTGATCTTGTAAGGGACAGCTATCTCAAGACTAGAAATAAGATTCTATATACAAAAGAGGGGCAAAAGATTTTTTTATGAAAGATCTTGGTCAAGATATTCAGAGGGGGGCTTATTTCCAACATCGGTGTAGCAGCAGTTGTATCAAGGACAGGGGAGAGAAGGCGTATATGGTGACAGGGAAAGAAGAGCAAAACTTGCAACTTTCGGGCAAACGGGAGATCAGTGACACAGATTAGCACCTCAGTCTAGTAAGTCGTCGAGTACCGGATCGGCGGATGATATTCTTCGGACCCGTTCTATTTCTCCTTAATTGTGTTATTTTATTTCTATTTTGTACAATTTTCCTTGTTTCGCCGATTTGATAACTTTTTTGTTTTTGACATTAACACATTTAGAACTAATTTCTTTCCACTACAATTAAAGAACTTGCCAAAACGTATTAAACCGGTATATTTCCCGAAACCGAAGTGTTGTATTATCTTAAATTTTCAGGTGCTGCAATATTCTATAGCAATGTAGCACTTTGACCAACCAGGCTAAAAATATATGCGTAATCTTTTCCGTGTAAACAAAGTAAAATCCTTGGATTTAAACTTTTAAAAATTAAACAATCGAACTATATTAGTATGATTTCTGAAAAAACTCGTATGTTTGTTAAAAAACGACCTTCACTCTCACAAGTCATTCTGATTTAACTAGTATTACACCGGAAAGATAGATACATCTATTAAATAGATTTACTGCAACGTTAAAACAACCAATGGCAAGACAGCCGAAACCCATCAATCACTGACATTGAGAATAATAACTATGATGTTTAAACCCGAACTGGGTAACGAGAAAGAGCAATGCGAACGCAAGAAACGGAACGAATCGTTACACCATTATCATTTGACATACCTGTGGCCGCGCTATCAATCCTCGTAGGGGCAACCAGAAATACGTATCCGTCGACCGAAGCTATTTATATCCGCTCCTGAATAAAGCGACCAATCCAGCGACGACGACGGCCACACGATCTAGACGCCCGCGACGGTTGATATATTGGCCTACACCAGATGGACGCAGGGATGTACGTACATATAACACACCTGGGAAATGAAACCATCAACGACAATTGGTCCATTCGGACGGACTGAGAAAACCGCATCGCATCAGGTAGGGGAAATTCAATCCTCATCCGAGCGAACCAGCTGTATCAAACGTTTGATATATGGTCTGCTAATTAATATGAATGATGAGTGGCTGGGTGTAACGAATGGAGTTCGGGACTATTGTAGACGCAACGTGCGAAATTATTATAACTTTACACCTGGCAAGATGCATTTTTCGGGGTATACACCTTTAATTCGAAGTTTCGAAAACTGCTGGGATTCTTCCAAAAAAAAATATGTTAATGAGGAACTCGCGCATGAATTCTCGAAAAAATATTTGATTTGGCAAGGGAACTGTTCCTTTGGCAAGAAAAGCAGAACGGATAGGACTAAGAATTCGGAATTATATCAAAGGGCGTGTCTCAACAAATGAATTTTTCTCTTCATTAAGTCCCATGATGGTCAAGTTACGTTCTGGCCAGATCTAGCCAGAAACCATGACTGCGAGGAATGGCTTCAATGGTACAACGACAATGGAGCCCGGCTCACCCCAAAAGAGCTGAATTCACAAAATTGTTCCAAGTTCCGTCCATTGGTCGGACGGAAAAATGGTGGAATTAGCTTGCTAACCCGAGCAAGCGGAAAGTCCATAATACCCCCATGCTCATGGGGCTTGACATGGGTGTTTGAAATGGGTTCAACCTATGAAAACACCATTACCATGGTCCGGTAGGTCCCATATAAAACACCATATGTTGGTGTTCTTATGGGTTATTGAGACCATTTTATGGTGCCTTGATGGTTGGGAATTTTGGCACGGACCATGTTTAAGGTCTTTTCAAGGGGCTGTGTGGTGTTTGAACCCATGAGTATTTGCTCGGGAAGACCGCGACTGAAAAAGGCGTGCACCGGCTGATGGGCGGCGAGTAGGAGCATTTATTCAAAATACCGATGAGTTTATTGTTTCCGTTATTGATTTATTTTACGAATGCTTAATTGGAACCGTTCTGAAACATTACTTCGGGATTGCGATATCGGAAATATACCTGGCTTATGAATACTTTTAAACAGAAAAGCCTAACATTTCCTATTTACAATTTTTTTATAGGGGAGTGAGGCAATATCGCCATGTGGGGCGAGTTGGGCACCCCCGTTTTCAAAGAATCTATGAACAATTTTCGACGTTTTTGCTTGCACGAATGCTCCGTCAATCATTATTAGATGATGTAATACTTCAATTGCGACGAAAAAAAAAATTTAAATAACAAAAAATACAAAAATCTGACGGGATGTCAAAGAACTGAAAATGTTACAAGATTCAAGCTATATGAAATAAGCATTCTCATGACGTATGTGCGCGGTAATTGAAAAATGCATGCATCTCCGTACTATTTAACGCCTATCTAGCTATTTCAAACATAAAAATAATTTAACAAGACTTTACAGTTTCTACAAAAAATCTGCGAAAAAGACTCTGAAGTATGGGGCAAAAGCACCACGCAAATCTCATATGAGTTTATGCATTAAATCCCGAAAAGTTATCCCTATATAAACGTTTTATACCTGAAGTTACGGCGAACGATAATATTTTGCTCGAGAAGATTACTCGCAAAGTTATTATTAAAACAAAATCGACATTTGTATCTCACAGTTCCGAAAATACTGTTAAAAAACTATAAGATGAATTTGATTGCCAACTAAATGTCACTAAATCAATGGAAAATATGATTCTTTTTAAGTATAAGTGAAATAAATTTTAAATTTTGTGATAAAATGCAATTTTTTTGCGACATGATCATATTGCCCCACAAGGTTTTTACCAAGCCAAAAAATCGATCATTATAAATAGGGTAAGGTAGGGTAAATCCGACCGTTGGGTAAACCCGACCCCCCTCTGTTATCGAAAATTGGAAGCACTACGCGAACTAATATCAATGTTGTCGTGTAGGGCATCGAAAATAATCATAATGGTGGTATGGCAGCATTTTATTAGTCTACATTGAGATGCTCAAACGACAATAAGTGTGTATTTACAACATTCGATTTGATTTTTGTGCATCATTGACTACAGAATATTTCTTATTGTTAAAGTGATAGCATAAAAAATGTAAGTGGATTTAAATTCTTTGTTCAAAATCCTACAAAGTGCATAGATGAATTTAGTCCAACTTGTTTTAGAATTTTTTCTAATTGCATCGTAATGAAAAATGACGCGGTGGGGCAAATCCGACCTCTAAATAGTGGGGTAAATCCGACCGCTTTTTTGCTAAGAAAATGTTTATTTATCAAATTGAAATATATTTTTATTGTTATTTTATATTATGTTTATGGAAAATGGTTCATAATTACAAACGAAAGACACAAAAACGTGATGATTATAGTATTCGTCAAGCAATTGCTCCAATGCAAATGGGAATATCATTACGTGCTACTGCTCGTGATTTTAGCATTCCAAGATTGACATTGAACTCCATTTTCTTCATGTTACAATTCAATAACACAACATTCATTGATTTATCATTGAAAAACCATAAAATTTGGGTAATATCTGTACTAAATCAACCAAAAACATAGGCGGTCGGGTTTACCCCACCATTTTTGAAAGCAGCAAAATTGAACGTTTTCGTAAAACGCTTGAATCTTAGAGTTTTCCCATGTTGCGAATGAAATGATATACATAGAAAGTTGCCCAGAATTCTAACCTTTAATTTGGTATATAAAACGACTTGATCCAATGTAAAATGAGCATTTTACAACCAAAACCACTTACTAGGTCGGATTTGCCCCACCTTACCCTAACGATTATTTTCAAAAATTTTGATTTTTTTTTTAGCACGTTTAATAACTGCATGTGAAGAATATGTTGTATTCTACCAATAGAGGGCAATTTGGGATTATTTGTATGTTTTGCTGCAGATATATTTGCCTTCAACCTTAGGGTGCTCATATTGCCTCACTTTCCCCTACTATTAATTATACACTCAATTAGAAACGATAGTGAAATGGGGTATTTCAGAACTTACACATAATTTCAGAATTTAAAATTCTGAATAAGTGAAAAAATATGAATATATATTCTTGAGACGATATTAGTTGAAATGCTTTACTACGTTCTTGCTATTAGTTGAAATATTTTATTACGTTTTATCAGTTTTGGATAAAAATAATCCCCATTACGGAAAATCAGTAGATTGATTTAGTACATCAAATTGTCTAATTCACTGATAATTGTTTAGACATTTACCCCAAAATAAGTACTAAACTATTAATTCTGCTCTTAATTGATTACAACCAATCATGTATCGTGAAATAACTTGCATTTTAAAATCAGTGGACTGCCAAATATAGATACTAAAGGCAAACAAAGCAAAATATTTAAGATTTTTGAAGTGAACATTGTGCGAAGACAAAGAACAATGTGCCATATTACTGCTATGTGATACTACACCGTAGTGGTTGATGTTAAGTATTGACGTAACCATGTCTATTCGGTAACAAAGATGTTGCACTAAAGAGAGGTGATTTGAGATTTAAAAGAACTTTTTCTATGTGTTTTTAAAGGTGTTTCGAGTGATCAGTAATCGACAAGCCCGACCAATAACTTACTGCCAGACCTGGCGAATTATAATTTGTTGTTATTGCTCAGACCAGGTTACGTACGCCAGGATACGAGTCAGTAACAGTTGTTAACATTGCCTAAGATAAGAATTGTTGAGCGTGATTTAGAAAATCACTATAATCATGTGTTCTACCTAGGATATCATAGCCCACAGATGGCGTAGGAACTTTGAAATTCAAAGCCATGATTTTGTTGATCAGGTTTTGAAAGTTTTGTAAGTATTCTGATCAACAAAGCATGTTTAATGTGTTCCTTACTTAGGAACGGTGTCTCAAATTTGATCAGAAGATTTTTTTTTCTTATGCGGCACCTTCTGAGATTTCGCGGTTTGGTGCGCTTTTTGATTCCATTACTTTCTAGCGGTGCTACTTTCTTTGAGTTCTAAGCTGATGGATTCTAGCAACCCCATTTCCTACCTCAGCATTCGAAGCGGTTCGTGCGGATACCAAATTCAAAATAACTATGTACTAAGTCGGTACACGTTCTTTTGCAGATCAAGGTTGAACAGCAAACAGCAACCGGACCTGACGCCACAAACTAATTATGTCGGCACACAGCGAATAGTGGAAACCAATCAGAACCTTGCATATGAAACATTCTTAAAATATAATGTTTTTCATTCGTTATAAATACAATTCAATACAAGATCGTTGTAAATATTTTCGACCCATTATTATAAAAAATGAAAAATAAAATAAAATATTACATTCAGTACGATGGAAGTCATATTTGATCGTTAAACATATTGCAGATCGATATTTTGCAATAGGCCCTTATATTGAAAGGCTTGATCAAAGGCCAAATATGTCCCCATTAAAGAGTAAAACTATGAAGTAAAGTTAGTTTCCAGTTTGTAAGCTAACTAAACTCCACAAACGCATAGAAAGTCTGACAGTACTGAACAAACAGTTCTCTCTCTGTTCTAATTATCACAGTTTCTTCATTATCGTACGTGAGTTCGCTATTATTTCAAATTTGCGCTCATGTCATGACTGCCGTAATTACAAGATATCTGGAGGTGAAGATATTTCGACTCTCGTCAAGGTTCAACTCTAGGTTAGATATATTAATAGATTTAAGATTCTTAAAACTTGCATGGTACAAAAAATACCGGTATTTTTTGTTTATTCATTACCTCTATTTCAGCAACAAAATGGATCTGAATTCCACGGCTTTTCGATACCGGTACACTGACACCTCCATTTACGAACACTTTTTTCCGTAATATTTGATTAACGTAACCTTTTTCTAGGAACTAAATTCGAAATAACGAACCAAGTTCGGAAAAAGGTTGAGAATGTACAGTACCGTATGAAGTTGCATAAATCAATAATAATCTTACCAACTAATAAAGAATGAGTATATTCGGAATGGGGTTGATGAGTACATGACGGAAATCGATGTTTGAAGCCATTTCAGAATTCATGTTGGCGACTTCCGGTTTGGATAAGTTCTCTATAATCTCAACAATATGGGTATTTTCAGAACGTGATTGACGGTTTAGATATATTATCTAAAACCCCAACAATGTTGGTATTTTCAGAAAAAGATTGATGAGTAATGACAGAAATAGATGTCGATAGCCATTTTCTAAATCAAGATGGCGACTTCCGGTTTCGATGAATTTTTTATAACTTCACAATCTGGGAGTTTCCGCAATGGGATAATTATATAGTAGATGTATAGTAATAGATATAGATATTGATATGGTTATTAGAGTCTTTCGCAAAATAATTTTTCCAAGAGTCGCCCGTTAGCCCCTAACATATATGAGAAAGGCAAAATAAATAGATGTATGATTTTTATAGAAAATTTGCCAAGGAAATAAAGTCTCGAAGACCGCGAAACAATCTGACGCTTATGAAAAAGGTTATTAAGCAAAAAACCGACTGATGCTTTGAAGATTTTCGAAAATTTCAATTTTCATAGCATCACTGCTGCTGACGGTCGAATTATAGGGGAACCCGGGGCTATTAAGACAGTGGGGGTAATTCAGACCCCCTAAGTTTCTCAGAAAATAGCAAGACTTTCTGACTATCGTACATATTCGTGGAACCGCTAACCTGAAACGTTAATTTTGAGAGATGAAATTGATTCATTGTTCTTTGTAGAAGGAAAATACAGCGTGTTTCTTTTTTGCCATTCTCAAAACAATCATTATAATGGAAAAACCGTGATTAATGCAACAAATAACAGTGAAAAATATAAGGTAAGTGTTTTGGGAAGCTTGAGGCTCCTATTTTATGGAATGATTTTTGTTTGGGTGAAAACACAAATATTTTCGAGACGCTCACCACATTTGTGCGAAATGAGCGAATGGGGCTATTCGGACCCCCTATTCCGTCAACCACCGTTCAGCGGCTTGCGGCTGCGCAAACACCATTGCACACGCTACAGCAAAGAAAATACATGGGTCGCCAATCGACAGCTGTGACATACCAGATTAAGTTTTGTAAAGGAATTTATTTATTTTTGCTCCTTACTCTTATAAATATTTTATAGGTAAACATAATTCCTTTGCAAAAAAATTAAAGAAAAATCACGGTCTGAATTGCCCCCTTAGGGAGGTCCGAATCACCCCTACATTGGAAGAAAAACGTAGAGGTTTGCCAATCGTCGCCTAGCGCTGTCATTGAGTGGTGAAAATGAACCTTTTATGGCATCAAAATTTTCTCACATCTATCCACCTAAAAGGGCGATTTGCTTAAGTAGGTCCGAATAGCCCCGGGTTCCCCTAAACAAAAATTTTAACTTTCTATTATTATGTACAAAAGAACCCTCAATTTATCCCTCAAAACTCTTGTGAAATGGCCAATAAGTACAGATAATTGATTTAGACACATTAAGAGAAGAGCAATACAAAATTGCATATAATTGGACAACCAACAGCTGTGGTGCTAGAAAAAATGAATATTTTTTCAATCGTCAGAGCATTAATCGGTTTCTGCTTAATGACTTTTTTTTTCAAACATCAGATCGTTTCGTAGTCTTCGAGACTTTGTTTCATTGTTGAATTTCCTATAAAAGCCGCATAATTTTTTATTTATTTTTATTTTTCGGAAGCTCCTGGAGGAGTTGTTTTGTAAAAGTTAACTTTCCCATGCAAAATCCCATGTAAACTTTAAACAGTGAGCGCAAAAATATAATATAATGGTTATAGAAAATTTTGCTCCACCGGAAGACACAATCTTGGTGTTTAAAATGACGTCGCTCATCGATTTTCATCATCTACTCGTCAAGCCAATTTCCAAAATTCCCTTTTGATCAGGGTTATAGGAAATTTCGCTCAAATCGCCATCCTGGATTATAAAATAGCGTCAAACATCCGCCATCCTGGATTTAAAAATAGTGCCAAACATCCGTTTCCAACCACGTTCCAAAAATACCCATATTGTGGGGGTTAGCAAGAATCTTGCTCAAATCGTCTCGGATTTCAAAATACCGCCAAAAATCCATTTTCATCATCTATTTGATAAGCCCGTTCGAAAAAAACCCATATTAGATTATCGTGAATATTACTTAACTGGAAGTCGTCATCTTGGATTTCTAAATGGTGCCAAACATCCATTTTCATCATCTACTTGATAAGCTCGTTCCAAAAATATCCACATTGTTACAGTATAATCAATAAATTTTTTGAACTGCTTTGACGAAACGAATTGAAATAAGAATGTGAAGCTAACTTTTTTAAGAAATAAATTTCAAATAACGAACACTTTTTTATGAACTGATTCGTTGGTTCAAACATGGTGTTTCCAGTGTACAGAAACAATACCTAGCAGATTGCTTGTAAAAATTAGAAACTATTTTTGCTACCAAGTTCAACTATTTTGCTTCAACTTGGTTAAATAAAATGTTACAATGAAAAAAACTGATCGCATTGTTGACCACTTCTAAAATATCAGCAAATATTTTTTTATCACAACCGATTCTGGACCAATTGGGAGGGCCAGTGAGTATTTAGGCACTCATGTATCGACACCCAGTTTATATCGAAAATGTTGAGACAGGAAAGCAAATTTGAAATGATAATAAACTGACATGTGAGAGAACTTATAGAATTTGACCGGAATGAAACAAGTTCGTTGAGAGGGGGTGGAGATAGCGTAGTTGGAAAATCGATTGCCTTGTACGCAGATCACCTGGGTTCAATTCCCAACCCCGCACATAGGGCTAGAGATTTTTCTAAAGAGATTTCTCTAACCCGACAAAGAGGCGAATGACCCTAAGGTTAAAACCTCTATATTCAAAAAAAAAAGTTCGTTGAGCTCTGTGTGCACTGTGCAGTCAGACTCTCTATACAATATGCATGAATATTTGTAGCGTGTAGTTGCAGCTTCTTAGTTATGAACTGGAAACCGTTACCGCTAAATTTTAAATATTTTATGAGAATATATTTAACCCTTGCGTTAAAATGTGTTAATCCCAGCAAATTACTATTCAGAATCATGACTTATATTAGCTGACCTAATCCTAGCATTCATATTTTATCTTAACCCTCTAAAAGGCAAGGGGTCTCAGAGGCCCGGCTAGTTACAGTTCTCTAGTTTCAATGGACTTGTAATTTCAAATACAAATGATCGAGCGTTTTCGGGCTCTCGAGTCTCTCACTGATAAAACGATAAAAAAGACTTTTGATTTCATTGGGTCTTATGAGCAATTCTTCTTGAAGTCACAATTTTAGCTTGCCTATTTGAGGAATTAAATCTGTATTGAATAACACGAAAAGTAAAATATCACTGCAAGATCTGCAAAACTGAAAATTGTGTATTAACTAATGATACTTTTCCGATGTAAAAAATCACTCAAATAATTTTGATCAGCTTTAATGTATTTACTAAATGCTCTTGGCTCCATAGAAACATAACTGATAGCTATCAAATTTTATTACAGTTACCTAGAATTAGCAGCAACATAGAACTGATATGCAACATGAAATAAATTCATCCTAATAAATTTGAACCAGTCAAATAGCCTTCCCTAGAGAACGCATTCAAAAAGGTAAACCGTCGACCCAGATGTCGATGGCATTGGGTGACGCGAATCATAACGCGAAATATAGTTTCGCCACCAGGTGATTGATTACTGACATTTGACCGACGGATCACAGCTGCTTGCACACGGTCGTGTTGATTCGGAAAGGTCAAATGCAAAAAAGTCATAAATATGAAGCGTGTGCCACCTAGCGTCAGATAACCAAGCATGATTGAGTTCGCCGAAACGAGTCGCTCACTTTCACTTCCCTGAGTAGTTTGAATTTATATCTACTTAATTTAACTAATAATATCATATCCACGTGCAATCTACAAGAAATGCTAAATTAGTAATGGAATTACTATTTCGACTTCATCTCATCAGAATCCGACACTAACTTAGTGATAGCACTAAGCTAGCGCCGGATTGACGAAAACGAAAACACTATTTGTGTTTCTGAGCAAACCACTAGTCCTACGTGATGTCCAGGAAAAAATGCTATATAATACCACAGATCACAGAGAATTATTTTAACTTAAACACGCCAACTTTTTTAGAAAAACTTTTTAAAACACTTAAATGTTAATTGAAATACTTAAACAGTTACATTAAAAGTTACGTAGGGGTATTTTTTAAGTTACTAAAAGAGATCTAATGGCGAAAGACAAATCAAAACTAAGGCACAGATTCAGAAAATATTACCCTGATTTGTAGTTGGTATGTTATTTAGTAGACTCTTCACTTAGGGATGGCTAAATCCAACCCCAGGCTTGCAGCCAATCAGTTAACCACCAATTTATTTTTGTTGACTAAGCAAATCGGTACATTACGTGTCACAAACGTAATGTGATACAATTCACACAGTTTTGTGTTGCAATAAACATTGCGGATTATGTTAACATCTGTAGCTAAAACAAACCAGCTATACCAAGATTGTGCTTCATTTGTTGGAATCCGAACAGATAGTACAATTATAGGAGTTTCGGTTAACCTTCTGATCCATGATATTTATGCGTATCATACTGATACTGATACTTAAACCGAATCCCTTTTACTAGATTGACCCCGTACAAGGACAACAGGGAGAGAGAGAGACAGTCTCGCTTCAACAACAATAACTCCCCATAGCAAAGGATTTGCCACCGAACACCAGCCTTATCGTCCCCATAACATCACACATTCACTATCACTGTGCTTCATAGACTCGTCTAGAGCGTAGATCACTCGACTGCCCATTGTCCACCCATCATCAGCCACCATAAGAAAAGGGAGCAAAGGACACCGACAGATAGGTACATAAAACTAAACACTTTATTGCCACAGACACTAGTAAAATCCAGTCTGGGATGTGAGAACCTCCCATCTTTTTCCCAAACCATTTCGAAGGAATCAAACATAGCTCGGGGACCGATGATGCTGCTGCTGCTGCTGATGATGATGATGATAAGGTTGATATGAAACTGACCATAATATTTTATACCATTTTGTTTTGTAACATAGATGTACATTATTAGTTGCTGGATCGCTTCAGGACAAAATTCATTGCACAAAGGAACCCCGCGTTTCATTCAGAAACAAAGTTCGGTTTATAGGGTGCTCACGTGTTCCCGGTTTTTTATTGTTATTCCATTACGGGGCTCTGCACGGACGTTATTAGCTCCGTATGAAGGACCATCCTCTATTGGAGTGATAGACAATGTTGTAGCGTTAAGTTAGATTTGCTTTAGCTTTAAAATGCGAAAACTTTACTAAACTAGTCCGCACTAAACATTTCAATGTAAAATCAGTAGACAGAAAGGTGGCATTACGGGGTAATCATCTTCCCCGAGTGCATGGCTATAATTCCAATTCACAAGGCTGATAATGTAGAAAACTACAAAGGAATCTCGCTTTTGAATTGTTTAGAAAAAGCCCTTCGAAAGTTAGTTTTCAATAAGATGTCCACTGCTTGATGTCACATAATCGACGATGTCGGCACATATTTGTAAAGGAATACTGTGAACCTCTTTAAATGTGATGCTGTATGCTAGCATAAAGGTCTTCACTGTTCAGAAACGTAAAAATGCTGACGCGAAGGCATTCGATAAAGTACCTCACAACATTTTTCTTCTGAAACTGCAGAGACTAGAATTTCCTTAGTGATTAACTAGATGGTTGCAATTCTATCTATCTAGTCGCTGTACTTTCGTTAGAATTGGTTTAACAAGTTCTAGCTTGCATGATATGTCAACCGGAGTCCCTCAAGGAAGTCACCTAGGGCCGTTAATTTTCGTTTTATCCATAAATGACCTATGCACTCCTATCAAATCTGGAAAACCAATCTACGATGATGATTTTTTTTCTCGTTCCATTGCTCCGGGACTTGTAATTCAAGATGACAGAGCTAATAAATTTCCACCACATAATTTGTGGCAGCTCAGATATCAATTTGAGCGATACCGAATTGACCGATACAAATCTGCATATATTTACTGTAGAAAATCGCCCAAAAATTTTCACGAGCTAGGTTTTACGAGAATTTCCAACGATTGAGGCTCCAACCCTAGTAACAATTGTGGTTTTATGATAGTCTTGTAGTCACTGATAAAACTTATATTACACTTGTAGCGTGCTATAAAACTTCAATTGTTACTTGGGAAGTGACCACGATGCGATCATGGATAAAACAAACACACTCATAGCAGCAGCATACAAGCGGCTTGTTCGCGTTATGTTATGCGTGCTTCTAGATGAACCCCTTGATGGAACATCGGACTTGTTCGACTCAAAAAGTTACGTAGAAGAGCTTGGAATCGCAGAGGCAGGGGGACAGGTCAGAGGCATTTAAGTTGACTCACAAAGAATATAGAAATCTTGAGCGTTTTTTCAAAACGTCATATCTGCAATGAGTTACTCTCTTTGTTTACTTTCTCTTTCGATTTTTACGGCGTCACTATAACACTTTTCACTTATTTTACAGTACAGATCGAAAGACGGTGGTTTTAACTAGCATATTATGCAAAGAGTTGAGAGATAAATGTTAAAATGACCGAATTATTAACAGAAGAGAAAGTAAACAAAGAGAGTAACTCATTGCAGATATGACGTTTTGAAAAAACGCCCAAGAAATGTTCTTCGATCGTCTGAGTGAAATAGCTGGAAGAGGCTCTTCGCAAATGTCTCAAGTCTCAATAAGACTAGTCGTCGCTGTTGTGCTATCTTATGACAAGCGCCATTTAGCACATTTCGAGAAAAACGATTTTTAAAGTTTGACATTGAATATTGTGAAACTTATAAATGGTAGAAACAATGGCGTTTGTCATAAGATAGCACAACAGCGACGTAGTAGGTTAAATAAGTTACTTTCACCATCGAAAAACTTTCACGTCAGTTCGATTAGAACTGCTAATGGTGATTACTCATATGACGAAGATATACTCAACTGTGTTTTTGACACACACTCTTTCCATGCTGAGTGATGGGTCCACTGATGACAGCCCCTGAGTTTTTTTCAGGTAGTTACAATTTTTTAGCATTTGCTCGTAGAATTGTGGCAACCGAATCGATCACATCGGTTAGTGTTTTGCTCCATATAGGTCCCCGGTAAAAGATGGCATTATTCCCGTTCTACTTCAAAGAAAAAAATGAAACATCAACATTTTGAAAAAAAATTACTTGTAGTATTGCAACAGGATAGTCTCCATGGCCTAGCGGGAAACAATTGTAAAGTTCATTCCCAAAGGTGGCCGCGTTACTATGAGGAGTCAAAGAGCTGTAGACTGATCAGTCTGACCTTCTTCCTTCTCGAATCAGTGGGATGTTTAATCGAGCACTACATTCCACTGTTACGCAATGCTATCTACAACATTGCAAAATCTTTTCCTCAAAAGAAAGAGATTTCCTTGATATTGAAGGATTTTTAACAGCGTATCTTTCGAATCCATGTTAGATGCAGCACGGGATCATAGAGTACCTTTATATATCACGAGCTGGATATACGCAATGCTTGGCAACCGACATCTGTACTCAACGTTGAGACAAATGAGGGATTCCATGAGAAACCGGCCGACCACCAAATATGACCATCGTCGATTCGAACGAAACTTTCAAGTTGTGTTTGGTTTATGAATATCCATGATTTTTTTTTTTTGACAGATGCAATAATTTGATACAGGAGCAAATTTTAAAAAGGGTGTAAACATTTTTACGCGCATTAATTTCAATTTTTTTTGTTCGATTACTGTATTTTATACATCAAAACTTTCAGGGAATGAATATGTATGTGCGAAAAAATACACTCTGACAAAAAGTTGTGTCATTTTTCACAAGACCAATAATTTGTGTTAAATATTTAAATTGCAAAAAAAAACATTTTTTTCTAATTTTTTATATTATGTCAACAAAAACCTAAAGTGAAAACAAACATTTTGAATGTATGATGGAGAACTTATCGGTAAAAAAGTTTTTCTAACAATAACTTTATACATGTTTTAACATTTCATACTGATTGACATACAAAACTGTAATTTTATTACAGAATGTAATTCTATGTATCATTTTAAATCAAAATGCATTTAACAAAAATCTTCCAAAATACGATAGTTTTCGAGATATTTGGAATTTTGTACCAGCGAAGCAGTTAATTCGTGTGATTATGCCCTTTTTCAAAGTTATTCGCGTTACCTTTTTATCATTTTAAAGACGTAAAAGAAACTTTTTCAGTGTATTTGGATCATGGACAAGCTTTCAATTAAAAATTTTTCCTAACAAAAACTTTTGAAATATTTTTATAATTGATACTATTTGCAGTCAAAAACACAATTTTCTTTTTGAATATGATTTTAAACGTTATTTTAAATCAAAATGTCAATAACAAAAATTTTCTGAAATGTAGTGATTGTGGAGACATTTTAAATTTTCGGGAAATGGTATGAATTATAAAAATATTTCAAAAGTTGTTGTTAGGAAATATTTTTATTGAAAGTTTCTTTTGCGTCTTTAAAATAATAAGCACTAGATTTTTGACATTTTATGAAGAGGTAATGCGAATAACTTTTAAAAATGACATAATCACACGAATTAACTGTTTCGCTGGAACAAAATTCCAAATATCTCGAAAACTATCCCATTTTGAAAGATTTTTGTTAAATACATTTTGATTTAAGTTTTGTATGTCTATTAGTATGTAACTTAAAAACATGTATAAAGTTTTTGTTAGAAAAACTTTTTTAACGACAAGTTCTCCATTATACAATCACATTCAAAATGTTTCTTTTCTCTTTAGGTTTTTGTTGACATATAAAAATTAGACAAAATGGTTTTTTCTTGCTATTTAAATTTTTAATATTTAAAATTTTTTCAGTGCATTTTTTTTGTATCTTAATATTCATTCCCTAAAACTCGTTCTCAGAAAATTTTAATGCATAAAATACAGTAATCGAGCAAAAAATTTTAAAATTGATGCACGTAGAAATGTTTACGCCCTTTTAAAAAAATGCTCTTGAGTCAAAATAATCTTATTTCAACCATAGGGTCTGTTGATTAAACTATATAGCTGAATCATATGTTGGTTGTTTTCATGTAACTTTAAACTGTTTCACAATATCGCCTTGATGTCAAAGAGAAAGTTGCAGGAAAGTTTACGGGCCTTTTGAAAAACCTATTATTGTTGATGGAGAAACGCGACTAACTTATGAAAAGGTCGTAATAAAACAAAATAATTGTGTTGATAAAACAAAAGTTAAAATATCTCGAGAACTACAACATTTTAGAAAATTTTTGTTAAGAGCATTTCGATTTAAAATGGCGTTTAGAATCATATTGAAAAAGAAAATTGTATTTTTGACTGCAAATAGTAAGAATTATAAAAAAATGTCAAAAGTTGTTGTTAGGAAAACTTTTTTATTGAAAGCTTCTTCATGATCCAAATACACTAAAAAGGTTGCTTTTACGTCTTTAAAACGATAAACATTAAATTTTTGACATTTTTCGATGGGGTAGCGCGAATAACTTTTAAAAAGAGCATAATTACACGAATTAATTGTTTTTGAAGTAGCAAAATTTCAAATATCTCGAAAACTATCGCATTTTGGAAGATTTTTGTTAAATGCATTTTGATTTTGAATGGTGCTTAGAATTATATTCTGTAATAAAATTACAATTTTGTATGTCAATTAGTATGAAATTTAAAAACATGTACGAATTTATTGTTAGAAAAACTTTTTTACCGATTTTTTCTCCATCATGCAATCACAATCAAAATGTTTCTTTTCTCTTTAGGTTTTTGGTAACAAAATATAAAAAATTTAAAAAAATGGGTTTTTTCGCAATTTAAATTTTTATCATAAATTTTTGTTTATTTTTGAAAAATGACGCAACATTTTTTTCAGTGTATATTATTTTCGGACAGAAGTATTCATTCCCTGTAACTTGTTCTCAGATAGTTTTGCTGTATAAAATACAATAATCGAACAAAAAAAATTTGAAATTCATACACGTAGAAACGTTTACGCCCTTTTGAAAAATTACTCTTGTATCAAAATATTCCAATTGCCAGAGAATATCATGGAGATTCATACAGCGAACACACCTGCAAAGTTTCGTTCGAATCGACGATGGTCATATTTTGTGGTCGGCCGGTTTCTCATGGAATCCCTCAGATAAGGAAACTGAGTGTCTGTGGATGTTCTCAAGGTGGTGTGCTGTCACCACTTCTATGGAACCTTGTCGCCGTTGGTTTGTTGAAGAAAATTTAACGAGCTTGGCTTTCGCGAATGATCATTATGAAATGATCAGCAGTATTTGTATTAACTCAGGAAAATCGGTCATGGGTGCGTTTCAATTTCGTCTCACCAGAAACCGACACTAACTTATTGCCGGAATAGATTAGCGCCGGCATGATGCTAAATCCCTAAAACGAAAACAGACTTTGGATTTTAATCGAAGCACTGGTCAAACGTGATGTCCCGTCCGAGCAGAAGTTCAATTTATGCCGATAAGACACAGTGAAGCAGTGCTTACCCTTTTTTTGCCTTCGGGGGAAATATAGCATAACACTTTTTGGTTTGATGCAGCAAGCCTTAGGGATCATTCATAAATTACATAACGCTTTTGGGGGGGGGGGGGGGG
The DNA here is from genome assembly GCF_030247195.1 of Topomyia yanbarensis. NCBI lineage: Eukaryota > Metazoa > Arthropoda > Insecta > Diptera > Culicidae > Topomyia > Topomyia yanbarensis. The sequence goes on along the minus strand of NC_080672.1, from coordinate 107,390,717 downwards.
GGGCGGTTCGACGAACTGTGACATAGGGGGGAGGGCGAGTAAGCTAGATCGTTACGTAACATGTTTTCACCGAAGAAAAAAAAATTCAAAGATTTTGTTACGTAATAGGGGAGGGGGACGAAAAAATTTGTGACAATTTGTTACATGGAGGGAGGGGGAGTCAATATCGGGGAATTTTTGCGTTACGTAATTTATGAATGGTCCCTTGTGTTGCTGAGCACTGATGTCTTCATGTTTGACTATCGGTTAAGCCAAATAAAACATCAAGGTTTACCATCCGTAGCAGTTCTTGGCTTCCGAAATTATTTTCGTAGATAAAGTTAAGTATGCTAGGGTAATTCTTGACTCAAAACTAAACTGGTCAGCTCACATCGCTTTCAGAAGCAAGATAGCTTACATGGCCTTCGGCCAATTTAGATGGGCTTTCGGTAAATCTTGGTGACTCATACCCACGTACATGCAATGAATTTACACAACAATTGTTAGACCAATACTGGCAAACTTGAACATATGTACATACCTTAATACGTGCAATTATGTACGGTAAAACTGTCTTATGACTTGATTGCTTGTTTTATGTTAGTTTAGAAGTCATAACATAGTGTTATAGTGTAATCAAATCAGATGATGGCTGCATAAAACTATAACAAATTCATCAATTTTAAGAATTCCTTCACAAAACTAAGATAAAACAATGATAAATCCTCAAAGCATTTCAATTGTTACTTGGGAACATATTTCATCGGATACTGTGTGGATTGCAGTATCATTTATATTGATGATTCCAGAAGGCTCATAAGTTGCTTCGAGTAACCCTGGTGTACTTATCGCGTACTCTTTCTTCTCCTTGGTTGATTCGAACCATAACTTCTAAAACTGCGGCACGATGTTTGAAAACAGGCTTGGTACTCTACTAGAGAAGTTTTTTTTAAGGAAAACGCTAAGTTTAATAATTAAAATAGCTGTAAAATAAAAACCTTCAGAGATGCAACTACGGTGTCTTCAGCAAAGTTGCTTGGTGCTCTATAATGTTGCCGAACACTGAAATATTACGTTAGAAAAATAATTTTTATTGCATCCTAATACCTTCCACATCCAAATATGACTTAGTTAATACTGATCATTTGTCCCGAAGACATCATAACTCTAAAATATAAGCTTTAGCTACAAACATTTTTATCTCCCTAACTTTTAGACCCGGACCACTGGGCAGTGTGGCTGAGGGAACACACCAATTCAATTTATATAACAACATAAATAGTAGCAAAAATTTGTAAATTTCGTTAAAGTAACAAACTATATCACGCATACGGTATATAATAAGTGTAATAACAACGCAAATCGTTTTCAAATTTATTTAGAACATAAGGAATCATGAAATCATTGTTAGAATAAATGAGAAAGGCTCAAATGCACCTCTTGATAGGTTTTCTTATAGAAAGAATTTATTTGTACTTCTCAAATGTATGTACAAATAACCCTAACTTTTCAAAATTTATGTCTTTTTTAATTCTTCCGAAAATTGCGAAAAACAGATTCCGTTTGCATCCTAAAGACGGTCAGGCAGGCCTCAAACAAAAATTTTGCGTTCATGAAAAAATCTGAAAATTTTGAAATATTTCAAAAGCAAAAAAGGCACCCCCTGGGTAGACAACAATGTTACAACGGGAAAATACATTGCCTACGGACGAATTAGTGAGCAGTACTGATAGCTGATGCGGTTGTTCTTTGGCTGTGAATGATGACGAAGCCAAAAACGAACGTACTACAGTTCCAAACCATCACGTCCTCTTAAAATAAGCGGTCGTCTATGTAATAGCCATTGTATCCCGCTACACAGAAGAAATGAATTCCGACGTTCCGTTGAATGATACTAAAGAATGTCACAAACTGTAGAATAATTACAGACAGATCCTTCCCTCCCACCACTCTCTCTATCCACGATCTGTTCATAATGAGTGAGTGGTCAGTAGCCCGCAAATACAGCTTCTCAGCAGCGTGAATGACAACGGAATATCAAGAGGAAGATAAATCTTGATGCGAAATGAGACAAGCCGACAGTGGATGAGCGCTGATGGTGTGAAAAATTTATCCCTCGTCTTGCCCTAGTGTAACGCGTTTCACTACAGGCTTCGCCTGTCGTACAAATTCGCTGGGGGGAAAGAAAATTTGTACTATACTACCTTAACTTGACCGGTAACTTATAGCTTAAAGAGCCAACTATTTCTAACAGAATAATTCCGTCAAAGTTCTTCCAGATTTATAAAAAACAGAATTATCAAAACATATTTTTAGAAGAAATTCGTCGAATATTTTTCAGTGGTAACGCTGATGAGACCCATCAAATGCTCACATTTCCTTTCCATATTAACTATATATAGCCTAATCCTAACCAGACTTCGATGAAACATGCTCACCACCGGAACACGACGTGAGGTGGCAAAAAAGTCAGTTCATCTGTAAAAGATGAAGACTGTAGGGAAAAAACGACGAGCAGAATTGGCTTGCCTTGATTAATGCAATTCACTCAACATATCATAAATATTCTCCTACCCGGTATGGTTCGATTCAATTTAACTTGAATCGGAACTTTTACGGATCGATCGGCACAAAAGTGCTACAATTTATCTCATTTTTTCCCCGGCAGGAAAGTTTTATTTGGTTGGAAATGACTTGTAGGCCTATACACCCCGGCTGAAATAATTTATGGCAAGCATATAAGTTTGCTGTCACCCGTCATAGAAGTATGTTAGGACGGATATTTATTAACGCACTCAATGCTAGCTGATGACTAGTAAAAACATTTAGTAAGATTTAGTAGTATAGTGTGTTTATGATGATGTCTTTAATTGATTTGTGATTTTGAAAAGCATAAATGAATTTGAATGCCTGGTGACAAAACAAGTAAAATAGACTATCGGTGGTAAAAAAATTTATTGTGAAAATGTTACCCAACATTTGAATAAATTTTCGCAGGGTTGCCAAAAGGGAAGAGAGGACGGAGTGTTTCACCCCAGGAAAGAGACCCGGACTTTGAACAGAAGGATTGATTCTGTCAAATACTGTTTCAACAACAAATTATTTGAAAATTCTATTGCAGTTTCAATATTGGTATGATTTAATTTCCTCCAATTTCTATTATAAAGCTAATCTATATTACATTGTAAAGTTTACACTGCATGAAAGACTAATCAAAAGAAAACTTTGAAACATAAAACTCAAAAATGATTTTAACGCGCAGGGGACAAAAAGACATAACATCTTTGTTCGTAAATTGTGTATTAAAAAACTGAAATTTATTTCCATTTCTATTTCATACTTTACAAAATTATCTCATTGATTTTAACCAACTATTTAAAAATTTGAGCTAGTAAAAATCGAATGTTCTGGGCTCTCAAAATTGATTTTGATTCGTATTTTACTAATTATTCCGGAACTTTCAATCTGATGATGGGTTTCAAAAAAACAATGTTTTTGCCTTTCTCAATAGAAAGGTATTGCAATTGCTCTGAAAACCGACTTTTTAACTCCGCCCGAGTGACATATACCATTCGATTCAGTTCGTCGAGTTCCGCAAATGTCTGTGTGTGTATGTATGTATATGTGTGTATGTGCGTCTGTGTGTCTACGCGAACACAATCTCACTCACTTTTCTCAGAGATGGCTGAACCGATTTTCACAAACTTAGTCCCAAATGAAAGGTGCAACGTTTCCATAGGCTGCTATTGAATTTCGACTTCCAGTTCCGGAATTACAGGGTGATGAGTACGATCACGCAGAAAATATCGATTTTTATAAATTTCGCAATGAATGTATAATGTGAAAATTTTTCCAAAATGTGACCACAACTGCTTCCATTTGTAGTACTAGGTCATTAACAGCCATTCAAAGTCTTTTTGGTCACATTTGCCACCATCATCGGTTCTGGAAGCCCTGGCGGAGGTATCCAAATTCTGAATAACAGTCACATGGGTTTCTCGGAGATGGCTAGGCCGAATCAACCAAACTTAGTCTCAAATGAAAGATGTTGCGTCCCCGTAAATGGCTATTAAATGTTATCCCGATCCGACTTCTGGTTCCGGAGTTACGGGTTGTGGCGTGCGATCACATAGCAAATTGTGATTCAAACCGATACTCCGATGAAAGCAAAAAGGTAAAAATTTCGCTAATATGTCCCTCAAACAACTTAAATTTGCAGCTCTAGGTCACCGACGGCCAAACAAACTTTCGTTGGCTACATTGACCACCATAGACGGTTCCGGAAGTGCCCGGGAAAAGCGACCATCTTTCAAAACTAGCAAACTCATATCAGTTTCTCGGAAATGGTTAGGCCGATTTTCACAAACTTAGTCCCAAATGATAGCTATATTATCCCCACAGATGTCTGTAAAATTTCGCACGGGTCGCTTATATGGTTCTGGAAATATAGACAAAACCGTCCGGTCACATATGAAATACCCATATAAGCCGGAACTCATTTTTTTTTTCAAAAGGGGGACCCCATGAAATTTCAGAAATCGAATTCGTATTTTTGATGCCAAACATCTTTAAAATGCATGAAACGTCGAGATTTTATGTTATCACGAAAAAAAAAATTTCATAAAAATTTTTGGGACTGCCGATTTTGCACTTTTTTTCAGTTCAATATTACTGTGGCTGTTTTTTTTCTTTTACAAAATTTTAAAACTCGAAAAATGATTTCTTTTCTTGTATGTAGTTGTCATGTCATGTATAATAATAAAATGTAATATATGCATCTAAAAGCTTTTAATGAATATAAACAACGCAAACATTCTCGTGTTCATGATTGAGAAAGGCACAATTGCACCGCTAGGTGGATTAAAACAGTTTTTTAAAATTATTAGTCCAATTGCGATTTTATATATTTTCGGGACGATACGTGATTTCTATTTCTACTTATTTCAATCCGTCGTGGCTGCTAAATGAATCACAAAAGATTTCTTTCGTGCTCAACTGGTCAAATAGGATTTGTGGGGCTAATTCTGAATAACTCCACAAATCAAGAAAGGACATAAAAATAGACGAAGAAAATGATCCATAGTATTTTTTTCGAATTCGCTTGAATTTTTGCCTTTCTCATATAAAGAAAGGCTATACAATCACTGTAAAAATCGACTTTTTAACGGAGGCCCGGAGGGCCGAGTGTCATACACCATTCGATTCAGTTCGTCGAGATCGGCAAATGTCTGTGTGTGTATGTATGTGTGTGTGTGTGTGTGTGTATGTGTGTGTGTGTCATTTAAACTCACACAATTTTCTCAGAGATGGCTGAACCGATTTTCGCAAACTTAGTTTCATATGAAAGGTATAACGCTCCCATAAGCTGCTATTGAATTTTTAGTTGATCCGACTTCCGGTTCCGGAGTTACGGGTTGAAGAGTGCGGTCACCCAGCAAATTCCCATATAAACTGGTACCACCATGATGTTCAAATGATGTAAAACATATTAAAATGGATGTAACATCACTCTAGTTTGCGGGTCTGGATCACTAATGATCAATCAAAGCAGCTTTACCCACATTGGCCACCTATGACAGTTCATGACGCCCCCGGGGAACCCGCCAAGTTCCTAAGCTAATATCACACCCATTCCCCAACGAATTCTCTACCGATTTTTACAAACTTGATTTCAAATGAAAGATACAGTAATACCATTGACTGCTGCTGAATTTCATTCTGTTTTGACTCTTGCTTCCGGAGTTACAGGGGTGTTAGTAAGGATACACTGGAATTTCCCATATAAATCGGTACAATCGTAATACCTCAGAGGCTAAAAACTATTGAAATGGTCACCAAATTACTTCTAATCGCAGATTTAGATCACTGATTGCCAATCAAACATTCTTTGAATATATTGTCCACTATCGACGATTCCGGAAGTCCGGAATTCCGGGCATATTCCACAATTAAAGTCACATCGGTTCTTCGGTGATGACTGAACCGATTTTCTCAAACCAAGTCTCAAATGGAAGGCAAAATATGCAGTTGAGTATTACGTCGCCGCCCCTCCTACCCCCGCCTTGCCCTTACACCTCCCTCCTTCATCACTCCCCTCCCCTTGGACCACCCTCACGCCCGCATTTCCTTCATCCACCCCGTATACCAAAATAAGATGAAGGATTTCTGACGCATCCTCCACTCCCACTCTACTAACCCCCCATTCCCTCCACTTTTAAACCCATTCCACCAACATTTCAAAATATAATCACATGAAGATAACATTGAACTCATGCTGATTAAGCTAATTAAATACTATTCTTTTGCCTTTCTCATATAGAAAGGTTACGCAATTGCTCCAAAAACCGACTTTCTAACCGAGGCCCGGAGGGCCGAGTCTCATATAACATTCGACTCAGTTCGCCGAGATAGCAAAATATCTGTGTGTATGTATGTGTGTATGTATGTATGTATGTATGTATGTATGTATGTATGTATGTATGTATGTATGTATGTATGTGTGTGTATGTGTGTGTATGTGACCAAAAATGTCACTCATTTTTCTCAGAGATGACTGAGCCGATTTTGACTTAGTCTCAAATGAAAGGTGCAATGTTCCCATAGGCTGCTATTTAATTTCTAATGGATCCGACTTCCAGTTCCGGAATTACAGGGTGATAAGTACGAACACGCAGAAAATGTCGATTTTAATAAATTCTGCAATTAATGTATAAAGGTGAAATTTTTTCCAAAACATGACCACAACTGCTTCGATTTGTAGTATTAGGTCACTAACATCCATTCAAAGTCTATTTGGCCACATTGGCCACCATCCTCGGTTCCGGAAGCCCCGGCGGAAGTATCTAAATTCAGAATAACAGTCACATCGGTTTCTCGGAGATGGCTAGACCGATTCGGCTAAACTTAGCCTCCAATGAAAGGTATTGCGTCCCCGTAAATGGCTATTTAATTTCATCCCGATCCGACTTCCGGTTCCGGAGTTACAGGTTGTGGCGTGCGATCACATAGCAAATTGTGATTCAAACCGATACTCCGATGAAAGCAAAATAGGTAAAAATTTCGCTAAAATGTCTCTCAAATAACTTAAATTTGCTGTTCTAGGTCACCGACGGCCAACCAAACTTTCGTTGACTACATTGACCACCATAAACGGTTCCGGAAGTGCCCGGGAAAAGCGGCCATCTTTCAAAATTTACGAATTCACATCAGTTTCCCGGAAACGGTTGGGCCGATTTTCACAAACTTAGTCCCAAATGATAGCTATAATATACCCATAGATGTCTATAAAATTTCGTACGGATCGCTTATATGGTTCCGGAAATATAGACTAAACCGTCCGGTCACATATGATATTCCAATATAAGCCGGAACTCAATTTTTTTTTCAATGGGGGGACCTCATGAAATTTCAGAAATCGAATTCGTATTTTTGATGCCAAACATCTTTTAAATGCATGAAACGTCGAGATTTTATGTTATGCGGAAAAATTTTTTTTTTATAAAAATCGACTTTTTGGGACTGCTGATTTCGCACCTTTTTGCCTTTCTCAATAGAAAGGTATTGCAATTGCTCTGAAAACCGACTTTCTAACGGAGGCCCGGAGGGCCGAGTGACATATACCATTCGATTCAGTTCGTCGAGTTCGGCAAATGTCTGTGTGTGTATGTATGTGTGTATGTATGTATGTGTGTGTATGTGCGTATGTGTGTGTGTATGTGACCAAAAATGTCACTCAATTTTCTCAGAGATGGCTGAACCGATTTTGACAAACTTAGTCTCAAATGAAAGATGCAACGTTCCCATAGGCTGCTATTGAATTTCTAATGGATCCGACTTCCGGTTCCGGAATTACAGGGTGATGAGAACGATCGCGCAGAAAATGTCGATTTTAAGAAATTCTGCAATGAATGTGCAAAGGTGAAAATTTTTCCAAAATATGACCACTACTGCTTCGATTTGTAGTATTGGGTCACTAACATCCATTCAAAGTCTATTTGGCCACATTGGCCACCATCCTCGATTCCGGAAGCCCGGCGGAAGTATCTAAATTCAGAATAACAGTCACATCGGTTTCTCGGAGATGGCTAGACCGATTCGGCTAAACTTGGTCTCAAATGAAAGGTATTGCGTCAAATTGTGATTCAAACCTATACTCCGATGAAAGCAAAAAAGGTAAAAATTTCGCTAAAATGTCTCTCAAACAACTTAAATTTGCTGTTCTAGGTCACCGACGGCCAACCAAACTTTCGTTGACTACATTGACCACCATAGATGGTTCCGGAAGTGCCCGGGAAAAGCGGCCATCTTTCAAAATTTACGAACTCACATCAGTTTCCCGGAAATAGTTTGGCCGATTTTCACAAACTTAGTCCCAAATGATAGCTATAATATCCCCACAGATGTCTATAAAATTTCGTACGGATCGCTTATATGGGTCCGGAAATATAGACTAAATCGTCCGGTCACATATGAAATTCCCATATAAGTCGGAACTCTAATTTTTTTTTTCATAGGGGAGACCCCATCAAATTTCAGAAATCGAATTCGTATTTTTGATGCCAAACATCTTTTAAATGCATGAAACGTCGAGATTTTATGTTATCTCGAAATTTTTTTTTTATCAAAATCGACTTTTGGACTTTGCCGATTTCGCATCTTTTTTCAGTTCAATATTACCATGGCTGTTTTTTCTTTTTCAAAATTTTAGAACTCGAATAATGATTTATTTTCCTGAATATAGTTGTCATGTGATGTATAATAATAAAATGTAATATATGCATTTAAAAGTTTTGTATGAATATAAACAACGCACACATTCTCGTGATTTATGATTGAGAAAGGCACAATTGCACCGCTAGGTGGATTAAAATAGGTTTTTTTTTTAAATTCGGGAACCCGAAAGTTTTTGTCATCTTTGTCTAACTTTCTCAATTTAAATGAAGTTATACATTTTTTCTCTTGTTTCATAATTGTTTTTTTTGTTTCTTTTTCCATTTCAACCAGGTTTTGTGTTCTTTCTATTTTCTTCATTTTATGTTATTTTACTTTTTTTTGTATATTTTGCCCCATATTTTCCTTTTTCTATTTTTACCTTTTTCTTTTCAAAAATTTGTACCATTTTTTTGTATTTGTCCCATTTTTTCAACTCGTCCATCTTTTCACGTTTTTTTTTCCATTTTTTCATTTTATCTACCGTTTTATTCGCATCTTTTGTATATGTTTGAATAATTGATTTAATTAAATTTATTGAATTTATTTAACTAAACTTTTATTTTTTATTATTTCTTTGTACTTTTTTATATCTTCCAATAATTATTTCCATATATTTTTTTTAAATTTCTTTCGTTTCATTTTTTCTTTTGCGTGGATTTTTTCAATATTCTCCCATTTTTGTATATTGGTATGGTCCATTACCTTTAGTATTTACCTTTTTTACACATTTACACAATTTTGAACTCCATGTTTTTATTTTGTTTCTTTTTTCATTCGAATATTATTTCTATTATTTTATTTTTGATATTTTTGCGCTTTGGGAATGTTTTCGGTTTTCCATTTCATCAAATTATGAAATTTTCCCACTTTTACTTTATACAGATTTATTTAATTTTTAACTTATTTATTTTTTAAATTTCTCTATTTTTTCGTTATGATAATATTCCTGTTTTTTCATTTCTTCTAGAATTTTCACTTCTACCCATTCAAATTATTTTGATTTTACATTTTTTTTGTAATTTAACTATTGTCTGAGGAGAATGACTCTTAAAGTTAAATCCTCCATACTAAACAACATAAAACATCTTAATTATTGTCTGTTTTAGGCTATTTCCACTTGTTCCTGTTTTATATTTTTTTTCTTCAACATATTCTGTCCAATTGTTCCCATTTATTTTTATTTCTATTAGTTCTTTTAAAAAATAGCTTGTCCATTTGGGGGTGGGCGTAGCGTAGTTGGTAAATCGATTGCCTTGTACGCAGCGCACCTGGGTTCGAGTCCCGACCCCGCACATAGGGTTAGTAATTTTCCATAAGAGATTTTTATAACCCGAATGACCTTAAGGTTAAAACCTCTATAATCGAAATAAAAAACTTGTCTATTTTTTATTTTTCATAGTTATTTAATTTTTTTCTTATTATTTTCATTCTTGTACTTTACCATTGTTTCTATTTTGAAACATTTTTAACATTTTCCCATTTTCTTATTTTGATGCTTTCCATTTTTTTTAATTTGGTCCTAATTTTTATGTTTCAAACATTTTGTATAATTGTTATTTTTACGTCTAACTCGGTGTATCCGTTTCGATCATTTCTGTATTTCAAGCGTGATTTTTTTTTGTCAACGGCCAGTAAGCAACATTCACGTTGAGAGATAATTCCAGACAAAACCGCAACTCGCCGAAACTGGATGTAAACGTTCTATGAAAGAGAAAAGTTTTCTCTTTCGTTTACTGCTGTGATTTATAATTGGCGATTAATCGTTTGCCTAGAATTTCCTCTCAAAAAGGATTTTGACAGAATGCTTATTGGCCCTTTTCAAAAAAAAACGCGAGATTTGTTTATTGTAGTCTTGTTTTTACATTTTTGTTGTATTAATTTTTCTTTCTTTTGCCATTTTTTCTGTTGTCCATGTTTATGTTTTATTTTCATTTTTTTTATTTACCCGTTTTTCACTATTTTACCCCTTTTTGCAATATTTTTCTAAAAAATTGCTAATTTCCCTTTTCATTTCCTCCGTTTAATTTGATTGTATCAATTAATCAATTTGTTTTATTTTGCTATTTCTTCAAGTTGTTTTCATACTTTTTTTTAATTTTTCAATTGTCTTAATTTTGTCCGTTTTCTGTTGTTTCGCTGTTCTGGATTTTTTCTTTTATTTTTGATATTGGTAAGTTTGTGACTATTTGCATATCATTAATCTTTTTCATTTATTTTAAATTTCATTTTGTAGCTTTCTTGTTTTTGTTCTATTTCATCTATTCATAAGTTTTTCCTCGTCTGTTCTTTTTTTGTTTTACTCTCTTTAAATTTACCTTTATTGAATGATCATTTTGTATTTATTCAAATTTATTACATTTCTATTTCGCTGCTATTGTCATAATTTTTGACAAAGATTCGAAAAAATCCATGCAATACCGACATCTGGATGAAGCCAATAAAAAAATCATGACAATTTAAAAGGTATTGCGATCAAAATTTGGTAGGCTTAAACTTGCCATATTTCTTTCAACAAATCCTTTATTTTCCCACGTGCAGAAAGATGCCTTTTTCACTTGACATTTGCTCTTCAGTTATAAAAGTATTGTCCGAGCAAGAGGAGCAACACAGAGAAATTTTGCTCGCCTAAAGATTGAATCCGAATTACTTGCAACAGCGTAATGGCAACCGTGACCGATATTTTCAACCATATGAAGTTGTCGAAGCTAACATTGAAACATTTGGTTTGGCAGGCGTGTGTGGTTTGAAAAGCAATCTTTTCATTGCGTCAACAAGGAAATTTATGTGAAAGAGTGCATGAAAAAACGTTTGCTACCTTTCATGAAGCAATACGATTATTCCACGCTATTTTGGTCGGATTTTGAATACTGCCATTACGGTAAAAGGACATGTAGCGGTATAACGCCTACAAGGTTCTGGTGGCGCCCAAGGACAATGCAGGACCGTCTTAAGACTACTCGGGGCCCCGGGCACTACTAAACGAAGAGGCCCCTATAGTTGAACATAATTTTTCGTACTTCATGACGCGTTTAAAACTATGTTCGTAAACAATGCGCTCGGCTATGTATAAACACGTGAAAATTGCAACGTCTATTATAAACGCTAATATATGTCAATAGATGCCAATTTTCGTTGATAGATGGGCAAACATTACTAGTTTAGACATCTACTGCTGAAGTATAAGACTTTTTGTTACATCAAATAGCAACTAAATACGGGAACAATTTATATTTATCAATTTTATTTTTTTTTGTTGGTTAATACTATGTTCAAATATTTTTAGGGTTTCCCACTCTCATTGCTATCCTCGAAAACGTTGCACCACAAGTATTGCTCAGAACAACGCAGAGTAACCATTATTTAGTTCAAATACAGTTTAACGTATAATGTTCATATTCTGTAAATTTGGAGCAAAATCTTTGTAAAGTTTGAGAAATTTGGTGAGTGTTCTTTCTATAAATTAACATAACCAGAAAATTTAGCAAAGTAAACTTTAGAAAATTCAGCTCACACATCGCATGAATTCTAAATAATCCCATCGCTAACGCAACAAACGACTCGGGGCAGTGAACGCCACAGTTTGGAGAGTGCCTGATATTCTCCGTTTGAGATAGATTTGATATCGTTGAAAAATACAAATATGCAATAATTTGAAATTGGAAATTGGCAATCTGCAGTTGCGGCAAACGAGATCAAATACATGTCACAACCGGGATTAAGAACCAGGGCAAGAACATTTTCACAAAGAGTGCCATTACAAACGTCGACTACCTCTTTTAGACAAGACTGTGGTTCTCCGGAGTTTTGACCTGATTTAACATCGTGCCGGTATGCAAAATCAGTTGTAGCAATGTATAGAGTTATCAAAATAAATTTTGTGCCCCAAGACTACAATACGCCAAACTGTCCGGAACTTCAGTAAATCAAAAGATACTGAGACATTGTGAGAGAAGTTTCTACTACTGTATAAAAGTACCATCCAAACCTTTTTTTTAAATATTATATATCAAAAACTGAATATTTTTCCTAATTTGGATAACGAATTCATTTTTGGCTACGGTTTCTCCGTAGTGCAATATTTTCGTGGACAACTTTTTGTTGTAAAACTAAACATATCTAATACACTAGAGGTACACACGATATAAACTACATAAATACCACTACGTTTGAAGCGTTTTATTTCGGACTGAGCTAAATAAAATAAGAAGTGCATTCGATTCGTTTGACCATCCATTATAATAGGGCTGATATAACACTATGACAATCTACGAAAACCAAATAACAATTTGCCAATAAAACTCTACTGTTAAAATTATGCGAAGAATCTATCAATTTTTACTGATCTCTATTTTTAAAATACGGGGTTCACTAAAGAGTTATTCGTAACATATTGAGCCAGAGAAGTACCACGTTTCTGATGTGATGCAACCGGATATAAGGTGACCTGAGAAAAGTCATATTTTATTTTTCAATAAATATTCCTTTTCGCGAACAGAAGGCTTTGAAATCAATCAATACTGTGTCGGCGAATCCCTTTCAAAAGATTTAGAGTCAGGATGATTCTTTTTCAAGCCTCGTGTTTCTTGCTGCAGAATAAGGAATAACGATTCTTTAGTTGGTTGAGTATATGTCATCGTGACTCATAGTTTTTCTTTGCGTTTGACATTAATCTAGTTTAACCAAAACTGAAATCAGCAACTGAAGGATATTCTACTTGTGATCGGTATATTAATCCAAGAATGCTTGTCGAAATAGTTTTTGAAACAAATTAAGATTGGGTCGCTCTTTTTTTTTGAAGTTTTCATAGCGCCAGTAGTGCAGACAGTCAGTATGATTTTATGCGCCTATCCTCATCGCCGACCCCCTCAAAATCCTGGGGCCCCTGACCTGAGCCACGTGTGCGTAAAGACGGTACTGAAGGACAAACCCCCCCCCCCCCCCCCCCCCAACACACTTGAGCTCGGCCCAATTGAGGACTATTGGTTCAGCGTCAAGCGGAACCTGAAGAAGACCAAAAACTGTTAACTGGTTGCGGCGAACAAATTGGACGAGGTGGCTGTACAGAATTTAATGGCAGTAATTAAAAGACGCTCAACCGAAAGCTTAACTGAATATTTTTCTGTATTTAAGCTATTTGAACGTATAAAAAAATAATTTAAAAATTTTATCGTTTTTGTTTGACCAAATTTTGATCATGGACGACGCCGATTGTTGAGTGGATGGATCGAAGTAAGCAATGCCTAAGTGCGGACGGAAATTTTTTTCTCGCGTTATTTATCGGAGTTCGAAATTTTTTTAAAAATATTTTTTTGCTTAAATGTCTTTCTAAACTGTGTTTCGACTGCATGTTTTGACGTTTTTATAGTGAAGAAATGAACCGTTCAAAACTTTGAAGTATTCTTGTTCGAGTGTGCAAAATAATATTGTCGGTTTAGTGAATACGTCAGCATCGCTGTCGGGTTCCATCTCATTTGCAGTCAGAATCGTCACCCGGGTCCTCATAGATGCCTTCTTCATCAACTGCATCTCAGAGCTTTCATTGTTGTGGTGCCTGATGCCTGCCACCACCCAAATAAATTTGGAGAGATCAATCCGGTTTATAATAATTTTCATTATCCATTTTGTTCAATATATAAAATTACTCCACACCAACAACCCATTTTCTTTCCATACTAACAAAATCTAACCTCCGTAATACCTATGTAGATTGCGTGGGTTCCCCGTATCTTCTTAAGTAGGTATTCAACTAACATTCGCTTCCCTTTGGCGATCGTAAGGACATGGCCAGATGTGCAGTCAACTATACGGTCGTATAAAAATAATTCAGTAAGTAAAGTTGACCGTAACACCCTTTGAAATGAAAAAAGTCATTGGAATTAACACTTGCATTCTCCTATAGTTCTCCATAAAATACATCATAGCTGATAATTATTTTTTCCAACAGATTTCGTGCTTGACAGTTTCTGTGATTGAAAAATCTACAATGATGGAGGGGGCTCTTATGCTGGACCCCCGGGCCCGTAATTTCTCTCTACAGCCTTGGTCCTGACACAGGCGTAATTAAAGCTAATTGATTCAGCTATTTGGGCTAGAGTTGTTGGTCATTGATATGGAAAACAGTACAGTTTTCAAACTACTAGAGACTTCGAAATTGATGCAACCACAGCCTTGGAAAGTGATTTTCCCTCCAAAAGTAAACAGCACCTGTTTTGCTCATTTTATTGTCCGTACTTACCCTGACGACATTTCCATACAAGCAGAACAAATTGAACAGCTTATCGGTGTTGGCTGTTCCGTTGTCAAGCCCGTACACCATCATTACTGCACCCTGTAATGAGACGAAGGAAAATATTTATACGTGAAAAGCGACCAAACAATGTTAGATAAAATATATAACTTATCAGAATTTTTTGTCTCTCCGTGAAAGAGTGAAAAACTGCCCACAGCTGGAAGATTCAATTAAAAGATAAAAACTACGAAATGAAAAAAATATATATTGCGGAACAGAAAGATGGCAGGGCGGTCATTATGTTGCCTTCTGCGCATAATTTGGTCTCCAGAGAGCTCTTGTTTTCTATAGAAGAAAATACCAACACTTCATTATGTCTCTTGAAATAAGAAAAAGGGACGAAATGAAAACATATATGACAGTCGGAGTTGTGAAAACGAAAAAAGACCACACGCTCTAAGAAGAAATAATACGCAAACGACACAAAATTTAAAAAAAATGATTCATCACTTTTCGTGAGAAAAATTACAAAAAGAAAATAAAGCGAATATCGCAACAGTAATAAATCCTCGAAATAAATAACTTGAAACATGTTCAAGGGTTTTTATTCGCTAGAGCCCTTACACTACTGTTGCTAAAGGCGCAAACTGACAACGAAATCCCTCACTGTCTTTCCTTGCTGAAGTGTAATGAAACTATTCAAAAAATGCCTGCTGCAATTTATTTCTGTATTACAGTTCATCCAAATTAATTGTGCTGCGTTAAGACATCGTCATGAGCTGAATTAAATTAATTTCGCTGAGTTAGTATGTCCTTTCGCTGACAGATAAATAATGATTCAATTCAAACTAATGATAAAAATAACGTGGGTCTCATTTCAAATACCGAAAATAATATCACGACCTGACTGGCATCAGTAGCAACAAAACGTAGCCAGTAAATATATTGGAAAATTCCTTCACAGTACGCTTCACCTTCACCATCAATTGAATGGAGTGGCAACAGATAGCATACTTTTTGGCGCATTCCAACATTCTTCTCGAGCAAAAATGGCATGCAATGAGCCGAACGGATAAGTACGAGAAACTAGGAAAAATGCCACACCGAAAAAGGGAGGAGAGCAACGTGCCAAGCGTCTCCATCAGTTGATAGTGACGCACATTGATCAGCAGATCTTGTGAACGTTCAGGAATCTTATTTTGCCCCCCGAATGAAAAACCTCATTCGTTCGTGCCAGTGCAATAATGAAAACAAACGCTGATGCGGTGAAAGAATACGTTGTAAATCTCCCTCCTCCTTATTTACGGTACGATTAACACGGATCAGCCAATTACTCTAGTGATGCTGTTTCGAAACGAACGATGTAATGGCGGCGGGATGATGATACATTTCCGAATCGAGACCGTCGAGCACGCTACAGCAGTATTGAACAAAAATTACACACTAAAATTTGGCACGAACCTGTTGCTGTGCCGGTTGAATGAAGTTGGCCGGCCCGTTCCGAGTCAGGGGTGGATCCTTCATCAGTCCAACGTGTGTTCCGGCCGGGGTCGGTTTCCAGTTCTCCGACGGGTGGAATTCTGCCGGTGGGAAGTTCGGTGCAAATCCATTGCCTCCGCCGGCTCCCAAGAGAGCTGGTTCTGGAAAAAGTTAAAAAAAAATCAAAAATTAGAAAAAAGGTCATAAAATAATTATGCCGACGGAAAGCGAAGTTATTCCAGCGGGCGCATTTTTGATTTATCTCACAATTGTCAATCATAATATGTTACAGTTATGAAAAACCAATATGATGTAATCCTCCCTCGTAACGACCACATATACTAAACAAGCTCGATTCATTTTGATTATCTGTTTCGCGAGGACCCTTTTGCACGTTACACTGTATGCACTGTACAAGTGTAGTAGTTCACAAGGAGAAAGCCTTTTTCCGCAAGACACACTTGAAGAGTTTTCAAGGATGCTTTATGAACGGAACAACAAACGATTATTGCACCCAGCGGCTCTACACATGAGCGGTGTACGCTAAGGGACACGAGAAGAGTCCTTTGTCATCCCGTTAAGGGAAACTACTTACATGTACGTACATGCATGTTTCGCGTATGCAGTAGTTAGAAGTTGACGAAAAGGCGAAGACAAAGATAGAGGGCGAGAAGCAGCGGAAACTTTAACTGCGTTCTCAAGCTCTTATCGGTTCTTGAGAGCTCCAGTTTGTCGCGCTTTTGACTTCAACGGGCTGCTGCTGTTTTATCTTTAACCACGTGGGAAAATCGATCTAGACTTGAGAGCAAACAGGGCGCAGATTGCTCGGAGGAGTTTCATGAGTTTGTTTGCACTATAAGGGAATGTGACAATAATTCGTCTATATGATATCTTCCAAGTCCGATGGAGAGTATTACGATGTACATCAACACACTTATGGGCTTGGCAAAAGATAATATTTTTTACTTTGTCAATATTCAAGAGCGCAAGTTTTTCAATGCACTTTATCTTTAAAGATACCTTATGGACAAAATTTAACTCTAAGTTGGTAATGTACAAGCTTTGCAAATTCTAGTGAACTATTTAACAGCGTTATTGCTAGGACAAATTCCTAAGGCGCAGAATCTTATATTTTGAACAGTACCCCATAATCTTGCAAGCAAACTTCAGTAGTGAAACGATTATCACACAATTGATCCCAGTAGAGCATAGGAAAAATTTATGAGAAAACTACCATGCGCCCGCATTACGACGTAAATACAAAAAGATCGCGTGGTAGATTGTGCAGAGTAAATATTGGAGGCATCTGAAGAGGAAGGTGAGTAAGGTTATTTCGGTAAAAAGGCACATTTGTTTTAAAATTGTCATGAAGATGCAGAGAGTGTTATTATATTCATTCAATTTCCATTCAACATTACCACAAGTGAACAATCTTTTCTCAAAACATTAATATGAAATACTCAAGGTTAAACGAGTGACAGCGCCTCACCGAAAACTTGTTTTGCGGTGTACGTCATAATCAAAATCTACTGAATCATTCGTTTTAAAATTTTACACAGTTCTACTTCATATCATTCTCCAAGAAATGATGAAAGCTTATATTTTTTTCTCGATTTATGAATTGTTAACATTGAGGAGGAAAAGAAGTCGAAGCTTATCCTGCCGAACTCTCAGGGATTCTCGGTTATTATTTGCTTTGCTTGCTCCTCAGCTATTCACTTATATCCTTATATCCATGAGCTGTTCTTTCGAATTATTATTAATGGTGAACAATCTATTTGTTTTATTTGAATATGTAGCGAAAAAGATGACGAAAGCATACTAAACAGCTAGTTTAAACATTTAAGTTGTAACGACAATTATTTAGCAAAGGACTGTAAGGTGTGAAATATTTTTCAATATTCAGAGCCACAGGAAGAGCAAGGCGTTGAAGAAATCGTAGAATAGGGTCATATGAGGTTCCGACAGCATAAGTCACTGAGTGACTTTACGCTTGTCCGGACATGCCGCAGACTCAGTTGATTCAATGCCAAAATATCCGGACTCCTGTGTGTAGAAGACAAAAAGTTAAGTCGCCGGGAAACTCTATGCTCGCTCATATGACCCTATTTCACGCGTTTCTAAACTTTCTTCCTTCAACTCATTGCTCTTCCTTGAGTAACATGGCTCTAAATATTAAAAATATTTCATACCTTCCAGTCCCTTGCTAATTAAATGTCATTACAACATAAAAAAGAAAAACATGACTCACTCTTAGTCGTTAACAAATTTAAAAATTCGCAAAAGTTCACCCCTCATTTAAAACTTATCATTGTTTTAAATTTTGTGTTCAGTTTCAACTACTCTATTTGGTTCTCTCTTTGGTTCATTCGCTCTAATGACCATACGGCTTAGTGAAGATTCGGCCTAATGACCATTCGACCTGATGTCCATCCGACCTAATGTACGAATGTCCTTCGGCCTAATGGCCTGGTTTATTGAATTGAAATTGACTGAATATGCAAACATTTTTTGCATCGTACAAAAAATTGCAGGAGTGATATTATTTTCACCGAAAATACCTTAACGATAATGATAAACCCAATCAGTATTTATATTATCAAAGCGGAGATATACTGTGTCAAAGATTACACAAATTAGTAATAACAGATCTTTATCGACTGCCTAGCGCTTCATTTGTAGAAATAGACCGTCATTCGATGAAACGTCTGATTTTTTTTTTCGAGAATTGCCTACTGGAGCTGAATAGCTGGATTTTCAGAAGGGATCCCCGTCAGAATCACTCACTACAATTGCAGGTGAAACAGGAAAAGTCGTCCAAAAACGCTACTTAATGCCAATTTCAGCGGGCTGTGATTTTAATTAGGATATTGAGTGTACAGTGCGAGTGAGTGTTTATTTGTGCCCGTTTAAGATCGCGTTAATCAGATTGTAAGTGCTATAGAATTCACAACATTCTTGCGGCGTTTTTGCGAAATCTTGGGCGTAGTTGTGTGTGGATGATTGTGATTGCATGTTCGTCTTTGTGTACCATTGCAAAGGGCTTGTAAGTTAACGTATTTGATCGCGTGTGCGTTTGTATGGCGAGTGTTTAACCACTGGCGGATCCAGGGGGAGGGTCCTGGGGGTACGGACCCCCTTCGAAAATTTTCAACTTGTTGGGAAATGTTGATTTAGTTTCAATTTTATATTAATTTCGAACTTAAAATCATTTCAAACCAAATTTGACCATTAACACTAATTTTCATTAAGCGAGGTTTTTACGCATAACGTATTGTACAATGTTCATTCCAAAATCAAAATTTCGGACCTCTCCCGATTTTTTTTCCTGGATCCGCTCCTGGTTTTAGCGTGTATATAACTTCGACTGCATAAATTTGATTTTATAGTCGTGTGACCATTCGCATATTCCCGTGTATTCGTAGATGATCGCGCGCGGACTGTGAATCTGGTACTTAATTTTAAGTCTGTTGTTCAAAACTAGAAAAGAATAAGTTTTCCCATATCACTAGAGTTCCCGGTCATGTCGCCATGGAACATGTTGTCTAGTGAATATAAGCGGGATTTCTTTTGATTGGTCCAACTGAAGGCATGAGTCTGGCTGCTACAACCGAGAGTAGGAACTTCCGAACGTGACGTGACGTGACGCGTTTATTACGAGGTTCGTGTTATCGCGAAGGACAGGATCGTTTGTACGCTTGGAATGAGCCAGGTTATGAGTGTATATGAGAGCATATGCAATTGTTTGTGTTAGTGAGTGTTAGTATGAGTCTAATTTAAGATAAAGTAAAAAAAAACTTGTTTCAATCCACCTAGTTGTGCAATTATGCCTGTCTCATTTATCTAAACTATAATTGCATGACTGGTTACGTTTAAATGCCTGTGAAAGTTTTATTACGGTTGACATCAATATACAAGCTCTCGACTTCCACGAACCTGATGAGCCACGTGTCAGCACTGAAACATTTGCAACAAAAAAGTAGAATATTCATTTAGCCTAATCAGCGTTAGTTCAATTTTGTCTCCATGCTAATTTATTTTGGTATTCGGCGGTGAAGGTGTAAGGGTAGGGGTATAAGGGTGAATGTGTGAGGATGGGCGGGTGAGGGAGGATGCGAGGGAAATGTAATTCCCAGCTTATTTTGGTAAACGCAGTTTTCTGTCAGAGGTTTTTCATACCTGATGCACAAATATGCTTGATGATGTTTGCAATACCGTCAAACCCGTTTACCCTGGGGGAGGGGAACTTTCTTACAAGAAATTATTACACTTTTGATGAAGCGATGTCTGAGTCCATTTTGCATGGGGCATAATGGCACATGATGGTGAATCAGCAGTCGAATCCCACGATCTTAATTTTTTTTTGCGAATTTACGACTAGGTGCAACTCAATAGTATGTGTGGAAGAATTTTAGTACATGCCATCAGTCATCTTTTGACTGCAGGCTTAGTTCTGCAATTCACAGCATAGAGGGCGCCAATACTAACTTTTCAATGTAGAGATAGTAATGAAGTGTGTGAATGCTGCATATTAGATCTTTTTCAGTAATTCCTGATAACATATCCATATTTTATCTTTCTTCGTTTAAAAGTTAGTGTTGGAACCCTCTATGCGGTGAAATATGGAACTAAAATATTATAGTCAAAAGATGACTCATATGACACTAAAATTCTTCCGAACATACTATTCAACTAAACACAGCCATTATTTCGTAAAAAAAAAGAAATTTCGTGGGGATCCACTACCGATTCACCATAATGTACTGTTAGGCCCCAGGTAAAACTGACCCAGACATCGCCTAATTTTAAGTTGAAGAACTTCTCGTAAGAAAGTTAGTTTGATTTGCATTCTTTGACGAAGTTGTAGGCAACGAAATTATCTTTCTTATTTTCAATTCAACTGCTGTGATAAACTGATGTGTACAGTGCCGCTTAACGGTGAAGATGTGAACTAGTTTGGTTTTTCTATATGAATTGCCGAAAAACCCCATACAAACTTCAAACATGTTAGTTCCCGAGGTTAGACATGTCCGATTTGGCTCAAATTTGGAGCAGTTGGGACTAGAAATCGACTCAGCGGTGGTCTGATTTAGTTTTCAAAAATTCACAAGTGTCATTTATTATTAATTGATATTACATGACTCAATGCGTGAGCTTGACTGAGCCCTGAGCCTTTGATGAAAATTATAAAAATTAACGAAACATTAATCTCTGTTCGCTGAATTCTCTAGACGCAGTTTGCTGTGACGTGTTGAGATCCTCTATCTAAGCAGAAAAATATTTGCAGGACTGTCCTTTACAACTTAGGATGCATTCTCCTGCGTTATCATTTACTTGCGTGTCGTCATCGAAAGCCCTTTCCTGTTGTTCACGGTTGAATGTTTTTGTTTGTTTCTTCTGGTGTATATTCTATACTTCTACATTGGTTTGGTAGTACTTGTTAGGTTTGTTTTCAGATGCAAACCGTACCAATTATTAGTCGGTCGTATGCTTGTGCTTCAGTAGTGTTGTTTCAATGTTCACTGTTGTTTATTGGTTTCTCCTTTTTATACATATTTATTTTCTAGCGGCTTCAACACATGATCTTCCATAGTGTGGCGTTTAGTTACAATACTTGCACATAGGGATTTGATCGTGATATGTACATAGCGTTGTTTGCTTTCACGAACCTCGTTGAAAATACAAGTGAAAAAGAGTCTCCAAATATTCATCGCAACGAATTCCTTTTCTTCAAATTTCAGCATAAATCTTACAATGTGGTCTAATTCAGCGCGATGTGTTCGATCGTGTAGACGTACTTCGATTTAATCACCATCCATATATACGAGATTTGTTTAAACTTTATCATGTTCGACGTTGTATTCATAAACATCTTTACGTTATGAGCTCCAAGTTCACCTTTGATAACTATTGCAGCTCACGTTGCTAAGGGAGTGGTCTGCTTTACAAGAACGAAAAAGTGAAGCTTTTTTATTGTTTGCATCAACATCTAACCATCTATTATATAGTAAAAATATTTCAGAACCCAATTCAAAATATTTTCGAAGATATAGAGCAGAATGCGCGGGAACACCACACATACATGCGAGCGAACGGACGAACGTGGTCGTGAGAAATGCCACTCAAATGAATCAACGTTTTTTTCGCGTTTTCATCTTATTTCAGTTTAAAGATATTTTCGATCCAGCAAAAAAAATTGCTAAACCAATCCATCTAAATTTTAGTTGACGTTTAATTTTATCCCAAAATAACCCAAATCTATCCAGTTTTTTTGTATTCATGTAGATCAGTGATTCTCAACCTGGGGTCGCGGACCTCTAGAGGCCGTAAAGTAATTGCTGAGGATCTGCGAAGAATATCTTGTCCGGATAGATATTGCAAACTTGAAATTTTTTTCGTAACAGGTTAAAAATAATATATTGATGGCATACAAAATTGATTTTAAACGGTGAGGGTCCGCAGTCCTATGGTGATTTTGAAAGGATCCGTGGTACGAAAAAGGTTGGGCACCGCTGATGTAGATGATATACATATCTTTTTGGTTTCATTCTTTTGAACAAGAATTACAAGCTGCACTTTTCCCGGCAATCAGATACTACAGGAACAAGTTTTCAGGAAACAAGGTAGTGTCGTTTGCTTTCCCGGCTCACTCGTTTCGTCTGGGTTCAATTGGTGATTATGCTGTTTGTACAGTGTATAAGTAACAAAGTGATCGTTTGCTCTGCTATTCACTTTCCGGCACTAGCACTAGCGCAAGCGCACTGAATGCAGGTCGCTCTGAAAGTGAGTCATTTGCGCGACCTCCGGAGGGTTAACAAGCGGTTAACAGCTTCTAGTCTGATAGCTCTCAACAGATTATATTTGAGGATAAAAATCTATTCACATCTATTCATAATTTTCCCACGAGCTAGCCGCCGATTTATCCTTTTTTCCGGTTAAGATATCAACGATTTACAAGTTTCTCAGAAAATTACAAATTCGACGTTAAATCACAGTAAATATGAATCCCCTCGCCAATAATCCACAACTTCCATTCCACACTCTGGCGACTACGAGAAAACCGAAGAAGTACAGTACGCAGCTGTTAAAAAACACGTTTTTTCACCATTTCCTTCAGCGGTTTCACGATTCTTCGCATCATGAATGACGTCAACGAATTCCATTTATTATTTATCTTACTATTTTCTAAATAATCAGCAGTATTCATACTATTCAAATAAAAGTTGACGCGCTGATTTTCTGGGCGTGTAGATTGATTTATTTAACCTCGAATGACCTATCGTACCCTCAGATTTTAAAAACATCGAAAAAAGTACCATCGCCTTATTGGATTTAGCTTGAAAAATATTTAGCCTGGCATAAAACCATTATTGTCAAAACGTTGCCAGATGTGAAACCTTTCCAACGAGTGCATGTTTGTCAAAATAAGTGCAAAAATACCATTGCACGAGCTCGCCAAGACCCCGCTCTACTCTAATAAATAGGCGTAGGTAAGATTCTTTCGTCATGTCCAGATATTTAAATTTTTGAATGCATAAAGAGATATACAGAACACTGTACTTGCCCAATGTCATGCGCATCCAAACTTTTTGAATGTCACTTTCAAGGATGCAGGGAGGATTTTTGAAGAGCCCTAGGGTCAAGCAATCCTGATACTCGCCCGTAACAGGAAATCGATGACAAACTTTAACCATAGCTGCACAGTTCGTCCATTATATGCCTGATTTTGATTCATACTTAATTCGGAATGAAGCTGATCCTACTGTGACGGAAATGGATTCTATATATCACGTTTTCTCATTTGATTGGAAATAACTACACACTCTTCTGTCAACTGCTGCTAGGATAAATATACATGCAATCAAACGGGTTTGAAAACATCAATTTATTCTTTTACTTATTTCCCGAATCCCGGGAAGATGAAAACCGCCAAGAAATGGAAGCTCTAATATAAACCATCCATGGCTCCGTTAGGCTCATCGAGACGTGCTAACTAAATCAATTTTGAAACAATGTTTAGAAACTGTTTGTCTAAATGAAAACAATAATTATAAATTATACGCCAAATAAAATGATATGATTTTATTTTAATCAATGACAAAAGAACTTGGGTTGAAAGATTGAAACCGAAAAAATTTGAAATTAACCGTATTATAAAATTTGAACTCCTCAGGTTAAAAAAAATCTAGTCCACCGTATGTATGAAGACAATTACAGAATACTTATATTCAAAGATTTCATGATTAAAGACACACGTAGCTTGTTTCAATATTTGCATTTGTAAAATACGTTCAAACATATCTCAACGTATTTCAAAGGTGTTGTCCCAAAGGATTGAATAGTAAGTGTCTGCCATACATAGGCATCAACAATGCAAATGACTCAATTGCTGATGTACCTCATCGCATAATAAACGTTTCGATGCCTGTCAACCACACACACGACAGTTTATAATTCTTATTTGTGAAACCGTTTCAGTACCATTGGAAGTTGTAAAGATTCTCCTGGGTTTGTTCATCAAGTTCGATGGTGTTGCGACACAGTTATTATGCAACGCAAGTGCAGCTAAACTAGAATACTATAAATCCTTTGTGAGAACAAGACTGCTGATTGTGATCAATGCGCCCAGTGGCAGTTACAGACAGAGCACAGTCCATGGAAAACAGTTGTTCTGACAATCCGAGTTCACATCTATCTCGGTTCCAAGCAAGATATCATTTTCAATTAGGACCAGTATCTTTTTATAGCATATGTACACCTATCCCGGCTTGTACGTCCCACCCGCGCGACGAGCACAGGTCGCAAGTCGTCATCGTCATGGTCCAGATTACTCAAATGACTTCTGGCAGCTACAGTCTAACTTTCCAAGCTGTTTCAGTCACAGTCTCAGTCCCAGTCCTAGTCCCTAATCAATTTTCTTAACATTTCCGAAGACAACATGACGGCAAAACTATATATGTACTGTAACTCGTTACGAAAACAAGTGCAAATAGAAAATTGTATGCTACAAATAATTCAGCCCGGCCGGCATGCCCCGTTGCCAACGAGGTTGTAGGTATTTACAGCGACGGTAACATTCCCGACTCGGGTGTTCCGTGCCGCCTGTTGTAACAGTGTACATGAACACGTCCCATCGATGCGACCGGTTCTCCCGGAAAAGATGTACGGGTTGAAGATAAGACCTAGCAAAATGCTATTGAATATTTCAGTGGCTTATTCTACGGGAATCCCTTCCGGGGTGGGTAAGGCTGGAAGATCACACACCAGTGTGAAGTAATGTTTTCCGACCGTTTTGTGGCTGGCGGAGAGAGAGAGATAGAAACCTTTATCAGTATGAAGATATTTACCAAGGTGAAAGAGAATCAAGCAGGTGACGTATGTGTGACAGTTGCGGCCGACTGTGTGCAACCCTGGACCAATGGTCGGTCTATGCAGTTTTGAAATCCAACGGTGTAATTTACGCTGGAAGCAAATGGCACACGAGCTACGGTTTGTTTATTTATGTAGATGGAGAGAAACTAGGTGTGGCATAATCTGTTCAGGAAGCTCTATTTTTCCTATTCGTGGTGCAGTTGTGCAACTGTGCTAGTTTACATTGTTGCACTAGCGGCTTCAATTTTCCTGTTTTATTTTGTAGGCTAATTGAAAGTCTTTCTGTAGGATTTCTGCATGATTACTACCGGGGTGGAAGATTGTATTTTAAAACGGTTTGTTTTTCCATGCATTTCCGTTCAACGAGCAACAGTGTACGATTTTCATATATTACATCAGTGACCCATTTCGGAAAATTTCAATCAACCCCTAAACAATTCGATATTGCTTCTCTTTCCGCAATCACTGCCAAACATAAGACGAAACGACACTTTACAAACAATTTTCCATGCAATTCGCGCTGTACTCGGTGAGCACGTGTCGCACGGAAGAAGACCAAGCGCCGCCAAAGGGATTGGAATGGATCCTTCTGCTTCCGGTTTGTGTGTACGCGCAGCGGATAATAGGGCGAAAACGGCGATGGCGAACGTTCCCGTGCATAATGCGCTTGTGATGAAGTTTAAACGGTCTGCACTCGAACGAAGCGCACTAGATGGTCGTTTATTGTCTGCATCTTCTCCCCGACTAAGGGCGGTTGAAGATGCTTCGGATGATGGGTTTGAGTGGGAAAACCTACTGACATTTTTTTTTTGCTTCTGTACAGCACAGCAGCATCCCTACAGGTAGGTACTGAACGAAAAACGAGCAACTGTGGGAAAATGGCGATAAGAAGACATTCTTACATGCATAAAATCAGCCTGCCGGGATGAAAATGTAACTGGAGACTGGTGGATAGTATTTATCTTCCCCTCAAAAGTTGCCTGTCTGTCAGGACTTGTTTGAGTGGTGAATTGACTTTGTTAAACCTCTTCGCACCAGATTTCCAGATTTGATCAATCAAGTTGGATCCCTCCATTCCGCAGCACAAAAATCTTTTGCCAACGACTGTTCTATTAGCAGTTCCTTGTTAATAATATTGTTTGGTTGGGAAAATAACGTCGTTAGCCAAGAAAAATCAGTCAGCTGCTCGAGGCGCCATTCATTCAAACAGTACCGGCTTGAATGTTTCTCGCAGCCCAAACAAGGAGAATCAAGTGAACACTGGCGGGTCCAGGGAGGGGTATGAGAATACGTGCCTCCGATCCCATATTCTGCAAGAAGGTGTTTGCATTTCTTTTTTGCAGCATTTTCGCAATTTCTTGGATTGGTCTTCTTTTTTCCGACAAGATAACGCTTCGATTGTCGACAGCAAAGCAAACAAACACAGTAGTTCTGATGCTTTGCTACCGTGAAGTAGAAATTAGTGAGCTACAGAAACTAAAAGCTACAGAAACTAGAAATCCCTACAAATGGATAATACAATTGCAATAAACTTTAAACAAACTTGCATTCGGCTTACAGTACGTGAAGCGAAACCGGTCCTAACACTCATGAAAGTATCTCATATACAGCTACATCATACGCGTAATGTTGTACTGACAACAATTAGAAGCTTAACCGTGGCAGAAACCTACATTGTGAAGAATAACATGCAATAATGTATCAAATATCACAACGTTAAAACCAATATGCCAGTATATAGGGTGTCTCAGAAAATATAAGCACGATTTCTACACGAAACAAAACAAAAACGGCAAGACAGGTGATTTTCACTCTGTGTCTTTATTCACTCATAAAAATGAAAGGTATTTCCCCCGAAAAGCGTAAACATATTGTGAATAAATAGTGCTCTATTCTCACTATTTCACTAAGTCAACTGGTGATCTTGGAAAATGTGAGTATCAGAGCGGTTCGAAATGTCATCCGGAAGTTTGGTGAAGATTATAGCTTTGCGGACGCACAGCTGTAGACGCTTCTGTATTTCCTTCCCGGGACATCACTCGGGACAAGTAAGTTGCTTTTGAAGTTCACATATGTCGTGCGAACTGTTTGGATTTTTTGTGTCTAACTAGTGCTATTTTGGGTACTAGTTAAGATGCATCGTCTAACTAGACACGCAGATTGTGCTAGTTACTGACGAGTTGAATTCGAAACACAAAAAATCAATACTTAATTTAATTGTTTAAATAGTTCAAAAACTACTTTCAATGAGATTCAACATTAATACTAGAGCTTATGAGCCAGAGGTGTGTGATGTACAGAGCAGAGCACACGTGCGAAGTAAGTGTGACGCCCATTGGAATAATTTGTTTGTTTCGTACGAGCTAGTAGGGAATGCTGTCGCCGAATCATTTGCTTGTGTCGTTCTAGTTAACAAATTTACCTATTCTGAAAGTTTAACGGAGGTGGATGGACTTGTTATTCCGTTTACCACAGTCATTTTCAGGGTTCCACATGAAGTGAAAATTATATTTAAATATTTTCCGTTAGCGATAGAAACAGTGAAAAGTGCATTCGATTGTAAAATTTATGCTCTCTGTTGAACAGTAGACCACCAATCAAATCACAGGTATGGCTGCTTTCACAAAATCATTTTGATCGTAATTTATGGTAATCGTACCCTCTACATAATACGTTACACAATTGTTGAGAATATTTCCTGGTAGATCGCTCAAAAATATATTTATTCCATTCAGTACAGCGACAATAATTGACGTTGAAAAACAGCTCGGCCACTTCAGCTTCCAAACATTTAGAAATGATAAAAGCATTTTTCCGCAATGGTCACCTTTCGGATCCAAATTGTTATAGGTATTTTCGTACTTCTTTTCAATTGAACAGAATATTTGTCCAATCGCACTTTTACGGAAATTGTTATATAACATAATGAACCCGATGAAAGGGGAGTTTTTTCCCCAAAATGCGAAGTGAAAATTTCAATCCGTATGAGAATGGTTTTGCGGTCCTAATAAGGATCGTTGGTTGTGGATATTTTCACAGCTCACCATTTATTTAACAGTAAGAGTGCGGCTTCTTAACACATCTCGTGGCGGAAGCAATTTTGAGAGTACTTTTTGTTGGCTACTGCTAGCGAGAATCATTCCTTCTAGGAACTAACAAAGCTGGACACCGGCAGCAAAATGCTTGCGGCTTCTACGACGTTCAAACGCGCACTGACTGGTGACTGAAGATATGAGTATAACAATACCCATCGTATATATTAATATTAACGGTAGTATATCATATTTGTTATACTCAACCCTCTGCCGCTAAAATTTTGAATAACTACAGTGGAGCACAACCAGTTTGCAACATACAAAAAAACTAGGGGTGAGTAAAGTCCGGGACACAATCGCGAAGTTGACGTAGGACTATTTGTTGGCGTATCATATTGGTAAAATTCTTTTTATATCTCTTTCCAACGGCTAAATTTACACATTAATTTGGGTTTACTGGGTTCAGTAAATTTTTCTGAGAATTTGAATAGTATCCCGTTTGGAAATAAATTCAGTCAAACAATTTTATTACTGAGCATTCTACATAAAATATATGTTTAAGCATCTGTCAAGAATAGTATATAGTTTTCGGTAAATTTCTGCTGATAAAAGTTAAAGAATTCTGACTAGCTCAGTAATTCGAAAATATAATTTGGCTAATAACCAGTAAAAGCAGTATGTTTACTAAGGATTTTTTAACGTTATGCAGAAAGCTTGTACACAAAATAATGTCCTGGATATTACCTACTCTTAGTTTTTCGAATAACTTTTTTGTTCTGGTCGAGATGTTGTCAAAAAGCTGGGTATTTCTAAGAGTAATTTCCAACGTACCAGGGTTAGAATGCATATAAAAACCTTCAAGAAGCAGAAGATTCCGAAACGGATTGAAAATCATGTTGTAACCTTTAAACCGCAGGCTCGGAAGCTGTATGACGCTCGACTATGTGGAAACTCGGCGTGTATTGTCATAGACGATGAAACATACGTAAAATTTGATCAAAAGACACTTCCGGCAGATCAATTACACTGTGCGTGAAGGCCAGAACGTCGATGACTTCGATAAAAAGGCAATGGTTTGACAAGCGATTTGCGAATGCGGTCAGAGCCGTTTGTGACATCATAGACAATGAGGACTGATACGTACATCTGAGAGTGCTTGAATTGGCGTTTGCTGTCACTGATCAGGAAGTATGCGGATTCAGTATTGTTTTCGCTGAATTTGGCATCTGTGCATTATACGAAAGACACCATAGCATGGTACGACGCCAATAACGATCAATACGTGCCGAAACTTATGAATCCTCCGAACAGTTCTCAAGCCCGACATTTTGAGCAAGAATACAACAAGAAAAATTCATATCTAAGAAAATATGTTTAAGCAACAGATATCATCGAAAAATCGGCGAAAGACTGGAGAAAGTGTCTAAAACAATTACGAAAGTGTCCGTGCAAAGACTAATGAGCAGTGTTAGGGAAGAAGTACGTTCCTTGGCTTATGATTATCGCAAATAGAAGCTTATTATATGCTACTGAGAAAGAACATTATAGTGAAATGATTCATGAAATCAAATAAAATTTTCTTCAGAAAAATTGTTTATATCTTGATTTTTATCGTGCCTGTAGCCTATAGTCGCTGATATAAATTATTTCGCAGAGTGACTTCGCAAAGTATCATTTAGCCGAAACCCATTTCGCTACGTCGTTACGTTGAATGAGTCTTTTCGCCGAAAATTATTTCGCCGAATTTAGTTTTAATCGAAGTGATTTAAGAAGTTTTAATAATAATAATATTAAAGGCGATTCGATATTTAAATTTGAGACGATTAGGTGATTAGATCCAGTGAAGATCTTCTTTGAAGTTTGCTACTGTGCCAATTATGCTCGCTACTGGTTACGCAATGAAAAGGGAGCTTAGGCTTACCGAAGTCCCTTTAATCCGGTTCCATTATGTCATGACTTAAGGGGGTTCTCTTATATTATTGTGCAAAAAGTACCTAAAGTTTGATTGTTTTTTTTTGAAGAAGTAAAATGGGTTAGACATGTGCGCTATTCTGCAAAATGTTTATTAAGGTTTCAACAATAAAATAAAAGTTTTCGAGTGTATGGGTGTCAGCAAAAGGTGTTTTGAAAATCAACCTCATCTGCGGGCACGATACAGGTCGTTATTGTTCATCTCAAAGGAGCATACCAAAACGATCTTGAACATTACGTTCCGTAGAAGCCCCCCAAACTAAGGTACATGAAAAAACCGATATAGAAACAAATGGCGGCCACTTGAAAATAAAGTATCATTTTTTCGAATGATTTTTCCACTTTGGCCGGCTGTAAAAAATCGTTAATGATCAAAATATTGTGATTTTGTAGGTTACAGCGCCCGAGAATGTTGTCTTCTTTTAGGCGGGCAAAACCCGAAGTTGATTGGTTGAATGGTTCAAAAACGAGAATGCCCGCAGATTTGAAAAATTTTGTTCCGTGAAAGCCGCCATTTTGGACGCCACCTTACACTCGAAAATTTTTATTATGTAGGTGAACCCATAATAAACATTTTGCAGAATAGCGCACATGTCTAAGTCATTTTACTGCTTCAAATAATAAGCATTAGGTACTTTTTGCCACAATTATATAAAAGGATCCCCTTCAGCAAAAAGATTAGTTTTATAAAACAGCCTAAACACGTGGTTGTGTGTTATAGCTTAGAAATCCAATAGGGGAGAGAGGGTAACGGTGGATCAGCAGGAACTATGAAACAATCGCAATAAAATCATAATGCATGAACATAATCGTCTCATTCCCTCATATTTCATGGTTTCTAATTCTTTACACGTGTTACTATATTTTGGAAGATTTCTGATAACACTAACTCTTTTAATGGATATTTGTTTGTTTTATAACAGTCAGAGTAAATTTGCCATAAAAATCATTATTTCATTTTTATGAGTTACCGTTCACCAGAAAAATGTTTATTCTACTGTTATTAGTAGCAAATTTTATGCTCAACATTTGCCGCGAACAAAGTTTTTTGGTAACTTGTCATGGTTCTGTGCAATTTGACAATCTTCATAAATAGACCCATTGGGTAGCTGTGAAACGATGATATATGGGGAACAGTGAAAATTTCTTGTCTTTGTGATCTATATTAAAATGTGAATGGGTTCCGATTTTCCACGATAAATACATTTCATTAAATGGAAAGTTTGTCAATTTGGGCAAGTTTTGTAGAAATTATCGCCTCTTTCAGGATTGCATCTTATATGCATATATGGTGGTCCGATATTACGCGATGATATAGTGATATCTTGCGGAAACAAACAATTTGCGTCTCAAAATAACTTTAATAGGAAGCTTTAGGATCTTTATTCGTCAAAACAAAAGAATGAAATTCGCAAGTAGAATATTTCACTGTAGACGACGTCGTGTTTCATAGTTCCTACCCATGGGGCTCACTGGTACATTTTACCACCGACTGTTGATTACCCAAAAAAGTTGTTTCCCGTGAATTTTACCAGCTGGAAAAAATATATGCATTAGTTAACAACAGAGTGAAACTATGTATCACTTTTAGCTACACAAATAACATGTATTATCATCAAAATGAAATCGTATAAAAATGTGTTTCATTGTTACCCCTTCTCCCCTATATGGACGATTCAGTATAGAGTAAGCCACAAATCCAATTAAAGAAGTTTTTTCGATGCTATGTGTTATTTTATATTTATATTTCACGAAAAAACTTATTGAGACTATTTTCCTTAAAAATCAACCTACCAGTGTGAAATATATTTTCTTCCAAAAATTCTTTTAAAAAAACTAACCATCACAATATAAACTATGGCAGTTTTGGTTATATATCTCGACGATTTTAAGCTGATTTTATTTATTTAATTTATATTTTGGAAATCATGCATAAACACGTTGTTTGATCTAAACCGTGTCGTGTGCTACAATACCAAAAGTTTAATTTTTAAATTAGAAGCTTTTCAACTGAACTAACACTACACTGAAAAGGAAGAGTAAATATCTTCTTGTCTATATCCCCATTTTGTTGTTTAATTTTAGCAAAGCTTGTCTTGAAAGACATGTGTTTATTTTTTAAGATTTGACCAATTGTGAAAAAATTAGATTAAAGTTTTCGGTAATAATTTCAATGCTACAGAATGTGTGAAATACCGATGAATTTAAAAAAAATAAAATTTGATATGAACATTTGAATTTTTGTTCTAGCTACTCTACAAGGGGATGACAAAATAGAACACAGTTACATGACCTTGCTCCGCGCACTTGCGATGAGGCCATCGAAAAATACATGTCGCAATTCGGAGAACTGGAACTCGTTTCGACTGATACAGGGAGGATACACAAGGCGGTGCAATGCTACGTACCGGCACATGACGGAAAACCATACTTACAAAACGGTAAAGAAAACCCATCTATTGAAATCAAATCCAACACACCGGCTAAAATACCATTACAATCGTAATCAGTAGCTTAATTAGTGCTTGCTGTTTAGGAAATAATGACACCTGTAATAATGACATATGCCAAAGCTGCGTCCAGTATCTCAAAATCAACAACCAGCACAACCATTGAGCAAGCAATTATCAAATTTGGTGGGTACGGGTGTAACCCGAATGTGTAAGAAGAGACACTCAAACGCGAGCAGCACGGGAGCATTAACATGACAATAAGGGAGCAATGAATGATTCCTAAGACGCAGTTAGATAGGAAACAAATGTTTCCCCACCGAGGAAGAAGATCTCTATGCACTATGGCAAGTCGAGCACACGGAATTAGTCGGACAGCTACTAATATTCGTTTATTAATACTATTTTTTTTTATCTTAGAACCACAACTCCTTTAAGCTAACGCATTATGTGGAACGACCCACATAAACGAAAAAGTAAAAATGGTAATTCTAAGATCATACGGCACACTACGGAAAACCATACTTAGAAAGCGGCAAGGCAAACTCATATAGGAAAATCAACTCCAACAAACCAGCTACAATACTAAACGGCAGCCAAATCAGTGGCTGCTGTTCAGGCTATAATTGCAATTAAAAAAGCTGCATCCAGTACCTCAAAATCAACAACCAGCACCATCATTGAGAGAGCAAATATTACTGAAGGCGAGTTGAAATTTGTGACCCGAAAGTGCAAAAAGCAAGCAAAAACCTCAGAACGCGAGCAATGCAAAGTGAAGCGCATAAGATCTGACGGATGGCCACATATATTTGTATCTTGTTTTCTTTTTTTCATTTTCTAAGTATAGAAAGAACCACAACACATTTGTTCTAATATATTAAGCGGTGTCAAATGAACGAATTTAACGACACGTACTTAGCGAGGTCTGAAGAGTGCTAGGGGTTGTACTTGAATTCGTGAGGTCAGACGTAGGAAGTGATTAGTCGGAGTGTCACACTCTCATCACACGAATTCTGTTAAGATCGCCGGGGAACAAGTTCCTCCACGATTCAAACAAAATAGGCACCACATATCTAAGAATTTTGATAGTAATACCAGTGACACGACCATAATACATGATAAATCATTCTGTCTGGGCCAAATAATTGAACTATTTTAAATTGCGTGACTATAAAAATAACATTTGTTACCTTAAACTATTAAACGCTACTGTGTTATTTCGACATTTCTGGTACGATGGAGTTGTATGATGTAGACCGAAAACATATGAAATTGACTTTGTATTTTGATGACATACCGAGATATGGTGTCACCTCGAATAGTTTTTTGAGAATCGGCTTTCGAGGTGCTAAACCTTTTGCTGTGTGTCCGGTTTGAAAATTCAGGACGACCATTTTTATTAACATCCTAATGCTCAATTCACTGCAGTCTGCCGTACTTTATCAGTCATCCGATGACAGCATGTTTGTACACGTGGTTCAGGCGTCTTCGCCATTCTCCATTGTTTCACCGAGTATTAAGTATTATTCTCTCAAACACACCGAGCACTACAACGCTACAAGGAGTACCGGCGGTTTGAATGAAGTGAAATGGAAAACGATTCTGCGCACATAATTTGCAGTTAGGGTATCTTAAAAAAACATAATAAAGTTTCTGAACTCTGAGATGCAAGCTAAAGAACTCAATATTCTAAAGCCATCATAAAACAATTCTCCAAAAATGATACATCAACAGAGATAATTGTTGAACAAATCATAGATCAATTGACCTAAGTGACTTCCTTGAGCGAAACCTATATGTAATACGAACAATATATTTGCTGTCAGTATGACGTACCTCCTCTTTAAAAACGGACTAGAGCCGCCTGTGCAAGCAAAGTGCAGCAGCTCAGTGGTAACGGTTTACAAATCGTTATCCTTTGTGGTACTTTTTCATCGTTGATGGCCAACAGATGGTGCCTGCCTGCCTGCCTGTCTGTCCGCCATGGCCGTCCCGGGTTAAAAAGAACCTGGCTGCGGTTAGAGCGCTATGTTCCTAAAGTCCAGCCCCAGTGAAGTCGATCCGAAACGAAGGACTTGCTTGTGGACACACAAGCACAATAGACCAGCTAGCAAGCAGCAGCAGCAGCGTCATTGCACGGAGGCAGGGAGGACAAATGATGCAAATATATTCTGGTTTATTACTCCAGACTGCTAGATACGGACAAACAAACTCGTCGCACTATCACTATAACTATGACTGTGTTTGGTTGGCATCAAGAGTGTTTGAGGTCGACCATTGGCGGGTGGGTCTAATCTGCCTGACCCCACATAAAGCGACGGGTCGATGAATGGAACGTGAAAAAATGAGTCCTCCTCCTGGTACACTCCCCAGCAGCAACCCGATTCCCACTGACAACAATGCTTCCGGTACGAAAACAGCAAATGCCTTGATGCCATTAGTGTTTAGAGCTTTGGATGGTGTTCCTGCTACTGCTCCTGCTGCTGAATCGCTCACTATCTCGCCACGGACGGACGGGAATAAATGGTTAGCTCGGTACGTACTAACTACGTTCCACTGCTACTCTCTGGATCTTTTCCAGAAACCAGAAAAGTCGGGCTGAAAAGATTTAGCGCTGGCTTCAGACCGCAGCGTATTCGAACGGTGGGTAATTTCCTGGCAGCCTGAGTAACGTGTGTGGCTGCCAAATTGGGACAGGTCGTTGAATGACCAACATTAAAAACCTGGTGATAAGTTGTTGCATAAACTGTAAGGCTGGTAACGGTGGTTTGGAGAAATGGTACAGTATAGCGTTGGTGGAATTCGAAATAAAAAATACTTTCGCCTTTCTTTTGTTTCTCATTAATTAAAATTAATGATCATTCAGCCTCAAATGTAAAGTCGAGAAGAACATTGCGCTATCGTATCCAGGAGACCTTTTCAACTCTTTACGATGCATATTAGTGAAAAAACGCCTGAATGTACACGCCAAATTTTAGCAGATTTTTGGTTCTAAAAGTTTATGATAACACCGACAACTAAAATACGGGAATACCAATCCATTTCTAATACCGGAATACTGGATCTGTATAAAAATACCTGAAATGTGGGATTCAGAATGTTTGTTGACAAGAATATTTATCAATTGCCAATAAGAGATAACCAATAAAAACACTTCTTGTTATTTATAGAAATCATTCGCCAAAAAGGGTCGCTGCAAGAAGCCCTAAATGCGATATCTTCTTTGATTTCGAGGCCAGGGGAGCGCTTTTGAAATCAAAAAATAGAGGCGAGGTGTTGACAATCGTGACACTTAAATGCAGGAGGCAATTTTTTTAAAGCTTCATTATTATTATATTTATTTATTTATTTATGAAGATTTTAGTTTTGGTTTTTAGGAAATATTATTCATTCAAATTCGATACAATTCAGGCAGAAAATATACGAATTTTATTTCGGTCGTATATCCTGGGTGCACTGCTTGCTACTGGGCATGAGCTTATTTCTCAGTGGGGAATCTATATTTTCATTATATACTTTACCCTCTCCTGCTTGTTGGTTAAGAAGTCTACCCTCTCCATCGCTCTCGTCCACGTCGTTGTCACTAGAATAGTTTTGATTTTCACCGTTGGTTGTTTTGATGCTGCTTGTGTTTCTTATTGATTCTGGTATATACGTCTTCTTTTTTGATTGTTCCATAGCTAGGTATGATGGATGTTAGTGTAGTTATCGAAGATTGTCGTTTGACCGGCTGTGGCTCAGCAGATTAGGGCAATTTGTTTTCTGTGCCTTGTAGTACATAAATTTTTCTGTGGCAGTTTTAGACACATGGTTTACAGTGGTGTGCCGTCTGGTTGCAGAGCTGGCACGAAGACGTCTACCCATGGTATGTGCATAGCGTTCTTTAAATGTAGATGACACCTTGAGGTGACTTGCATACGAACATCAAGTAAGAAGGAATAAGTTGGTTCAGCCGCATTCTGACCGCACGAACCCCGTTGATAATGCCAGGGAAAAAGTTGCTTCAGACGTTACCACATTCCTTGTGTGATGAAGTTGGATGTGGGACACTTCTGTATAATCAAGCACCATTTTCAGTGAAATTTTTTACCTTTTCTACCTCGCGCATTGTAGTTCTAATTCCAGTATGCACGAAGTCAATCGCGATTATATTTACTCTTAGTAGGCGCAATTTTTGTGATTTATTCATTTCTTTGGCGTAGAAGGGAGAGGGGGACGCGTTGAGACGGTACTGTCTTTCTTCAAGTAATTTTATTACAAGATGGCGGCTACGCACCCATTTTCTGCCGAGGCATTTGTTTTGGAAAGAGTCCGTCGACAATCTATCTTCCGTAACTTTAGATCTACAGCCAAAAATCAAAGTTTTATCGATTCCTTAGAACGATGGCAAACGACGTACGCAGGATATATCCGAATTTTGGTTTTCACAAAAGAATGCCCCATTTTATTAAACCAAAACACTGAAAATGTCGGCTCAAAATTATTTATTAAAAACAAACTGCAATAGAAAAATGAAATCCTAGGCACATCGCTGGAGAAGACAATTATTCGAGATACCTTTGCGGCCAGTTTTCTGTGCGTTCAAAGTTTTCAGCACGCTCGAAGTTTTTTCCAAAGAGACGTTACGGTCGGCCACTTCGGATATTCTATCGCCGTCCATTCTCAAGATTCTGAAGCACAATTAGGACCGACAAAAATTGTTTCTATTCAAATTTCACCGTCGTATAACCTCCGAATATTACATCTTGTAAATACATAAAACACTCACGGCTCCGTTAAGCTAATGCATTGAGAGAAATTAAAAATATTTTAAAAATTGGTGTTCGTTATACTATAAATTTAAAACAACAAACCGAAATCAGACGTAACACAGGCCACAAACCAATTATGTCGGCGCACAACGAATACTGGGAAAATGGATAAAAACAAAAACAACATTCCGTTATTTAAGCTATTTGTAAACATTTTGAAACGTTATACAAATTCGTTGTAATTATTTCCATCCAAATAGTGCGGCAATTTAAATATTCCGTTATGTACAACGGAAGTTAAATGTCTAATGCCACCTTGTTAGTTCTCATATTGAGAGACGTTGCTGGAAACGCTTCAGAGTACTTGTTGCCTACGCTTCTGCTAAACTGGTGTTGAGATAGGACTGTTAAGGAAGTAGGAAATTAATAGTTGGCAGCAGTTAACGTTCATGGGTTCCTTAGATTTTGAGGGTTTATTCGTTTGATAAGATAACTTAGATATCGTGATTTTTTGAGAATTCTTGGAATGTTTAGAACTTTTAACACCGTTAACATTTTTGGTTTTTTTAGCTTTTAAAAAATTTCTAGCTTACAAGCTGAATTTATTAGAATTTGTGAATTTCTCCTCATTTTGGGTTTTTGAGAATCTTTGGATTTTGGGGTCTTTCGAATCTCTTGGATTTCTAGAATTTTTGAAAGTCTTAGACTTTTTGGATATTTTGAATATTTAGGTCTCTTAAATTTATTAGATTTCATCCCATTTTCAGTTTTCGAGAACCCCTGGGTTTTTTGGATGTTTTGAATCTCTTGATTAACAAGATTTTTGAAAATCCAAACTTTTGGGATATCTTGACATGTTAGATCTCTTGGATTCTGTATATATCAAACGGTTAAACTTCTAGTTTATAGATTTAAATGACGATATCAAAATTATACACGAAACGTTTAAATTGGTCAAAGTACCAACAACAAAGGTCAACAATGATTTGAACTCGTTATTCACGTACAATTTCGCTAACTTATGCAAAAATCTGTCAGAGCAGAGAGTTACAACTAACATCTTTCTACTTCCAATTTGTGCAACTGTTGGACGATTTCCTACATTGAATATGAGGAGTCCTTTTTTAATTAATCCATCAATTTTAGCCTCAAAGTGAAACTATTCCTTTCTGGAACGCAATTATTTTTTGTTTTAAAATTTGTGGCGTACCAAGATTTTTAGAATTCTTGATCTTCTCGTTTTTATGGTTTTTGATTATAACAAAATTTATTACCGTAAACCGGGGTGACTTTGATCAGCGGGGTGACTTTGATCACTCGAAACTTTTTTCCTAGATCGCATATTAAACCAGAATAATCTACCTAATCATTTTAATTTGAACTGATTTTTACTCTAAACTTATCAAATACTGATTTGTTATACTTTTTGAGTATATTGTTCTGTTTTTGGGTACAAAAACTACAAAAAACCGAAATTTGACATTACCTGATTTTTACGAAGCTTCGTAAAGTGTCTATTTTTTATAAAACAAATAAATCTCAGATTTGAGCAAGAGTAATAAATTACAAGCGTTTTTTTTTCTTTTCCTTTAGGTTGGGATATGCTAAATTTAGTTTTAAGAGTTTGTTTATTTTTAATACCTTTTTTGTGAAACTAGTTGGCAATTATTTAAAATTATTTTAAGCTAAAATTCGCAATATTTTTTTATTGTTCAATATTTCAACGTGTTAAAATGGATGAAACTTTTTGTACATTGATAAAATACTGAAACAAAATAATTTTAGTAGTTTAAAAGCTTTTCAGAATCTTTTATTCTAGTTGGACACGAATTATAGGAATTTTGGTTACTCGAATTCTACAGTACATTGGAATACTTTGTATAATAACAATTAACATCTATTTAACAATGAATATCTTTCCAGAATCAGTTTAAACAAGCATTTCAATGAAAAACATTGACAATGATAACTTAATGTGGGTGAACATGCAGGTTATCAAAGTCACCCTGGAATACGAACACGGACTTCAACTTGAAATCATTTTTGGAAGAATAGCTTTAAGCGGACAATTTTAGGTAAAACCATCCAATCTTATTCTCCATACATCAGTACATGGTTTAAAAATATTAAACTTGAAAAAAAAGTTTTGCGTCTAGAAATATGTAATGATTACTTCGAAAAGTGATCAATGTCACCCCGGTTTACGGTACCTAAAGATAAAAAATTGGATTGAACTAATTTATGACAACACCATAAGAAAAATAGGATGCTGATGTTTTTAATTCATATAATTCAGTAACTAACACCGACTTAGGGCCAGTTAGACGCTAAATCCAAACTTGCACCAGGTGTTTGGATCCCAGATTAAAAAAGAGTTCGTTTTTGCTTTCGCGTCAACAAATCGATCGAAATCAGCCAGTTGCTAAACCAATACCTATTTAAGCATCCGGTTCTTTTCGATTGAACATAGTTCAAGAAAATTCAGCCGACTCTAGTTATTGAGAAGCGAACACATCGAACTTGTTTCTTGCCATTCCAGCGCACTCTCTAAATAGTGGATGTTTCTGGAGGCATTCAGTTTTGAAAACTTTACTCTGTCCCATCCCAGGAACTTTGGACCAAAGGAGTGCCATTAACCCTCTTAGCCAAGTCACTCCCAACGATTTATCAAACCCCCATCAAATTGAAACGGTCGGTACGGTTGTCCACGTTTCTTCTTTATTCAAGGTTCAAAATGATTTGTTGAAAAAAAATTCTTCATTAAATGATCAAATTGAATGGCTAATAATTTTGAATCGTCTTCCATTTGGACGCTGCACAGTTGGCCTGGTCGCTTTAATCATTGTATCACATACCGAATGTGCCACAAACATTAATATTGAGAATAAAAAATGTAGGTAAAAGTCTTCAATTTTCCAGGATCCCTACATGTATTGGCTGTGTATGTGTATACTAGACAAGAGCATTCAGTTTTGTAAATTTTACCATTGACAGTGCCTGTTGTGACAAAAATTTCACTTCGCTTCTTACAGGTGTAGATTGCTTGCTAAACCAGATATTTCGATATAAATCTTAACATTGTGGTTCAA
This sequence comes from Topomyia yanbarensis, assembly GCF_030247195.1. Classification (NCBI taxonomy): domain Eukaryota; kingdom Metazoa; phylum Arthropoda; class Insecta; order Diptera; family Culicidae; genus Topomyia; species Topomyia yanbarensis. Next base: position 107,349,650 of record NC_080672.1, on the reverse strand, counting down.
TGTTAACTGATCCTTGAAGCCTTCTGAATTTGAATCTTTAATTCAACCGTCCTATGATTACCTATGAAAAGCTTTCATTACTTTTGGGACGACTGATTAACCCTCCGGAAGTCGCGCTTATGGCCCACTAAACGAGCAGCCGCTGGTGCCCTAAGACGATTTCGCTAAATTTTCAGAGCAGCATGCACTCAATGCACAAGCGCGACTGCCGAAAGGTTAAGGTCCCTTTTTATATGAGTGTGCATGTTTTTTGCACTCGACTCAAATTGAAACAGAACAACCAACATACTTCAACAAGAAACTATACAAAATTTGATCCAAAAAAATCTATTATTTTTGTGAGTTTCTTGAATTTGTTGGATTTTTGACATCTCTTAAATTTTCTAGATCTTATGTATTTTTTTGGTTTTCTAGGATTTTTAGTTTTTCCTGGTTTTTGAGGACATTCACAGTAGAATTGTATTTTATCAGAGTTTCAGAGTATACAAGTCCAGCATTCTTTTCAAAGTTTTTAGATTTGTTGACTAATTTGTACTTTTTGAATTTGTTTTCTTGGACGTTTCTTGGATCCATTGTTCCTCACCAGTTTTACGAATTTCTTGAGATTTTTTTATTTTTTGAACTAAGTGCGATTGCGTTATTTCCTGGAATCATTCATTGTGTTGGAACTATTAGATTTGCGGCATTTCTTGGAATGCTTGAACTTTTGGATTTTTTGAGTTTCATGAAATTCTTGTATTTTACAATGTTTTCAATTTTTTGTAATTTACAATCGCTTTCTTGGGTTTATAAATTTACAAATTTGTATTTTTAGCTTCTCTTGAACTATCTATTTTTTAATTTTTAGAGTTGAGTTTCTTGAATTTGTATAATTTTTTAATAATTTTTCAAATTTTGATTCACCCTACTGTAGGTGACAATTATTTATATGAAAAAAAAAAGATGAGGGCACATCGATAGAAGTTTGCTTTGTGCGGATCTTTCCCCATGTATCTCGCTTTCGCCTCGGAGACGTGGTGTATAGTGCCGCGCGTCAGTGCTCGTTGATTACCTCTCATATCTGGTATCACACATAACTTCCAAACTGGTCAATACAAATCAATACTTTGGAATGATTGTCTATATGAGGTCATAGGAATACGTACTACCGTTCAATAGTACTAAGTAGCTCAACAGTGACATTATTTTTAGGACCCTAAAGTAGGCCAAAAAACTTCCTCGAAAATTGTACAGCGGCGTAAACTTTTATACTACGAAGTTCCACTCCATTTTTGTCGTGACTAACGACTTACCTTTCAATACACGGGCCCTATTCAAAATTTCGGAAGCACAGACATGTATGGGTTGGAACGATTATATCTTTTGCTGTACTGCATGGATTTAATCAATTTATTTGCCATTTTGTCAAAAATAAGTTCAACAATGTTGTATAAAATTTTGAGGCATGTATAACATGCATTAATAACAAAAACTTTTTTCATTTTTAATTTCGACTATGTTAGTCACATTTTCTTTTTTTATATTTTAACGACATTCAATTAGCTAGAGATTACTGGGTAGGGAAAGTTATGAAAATTAGAGCCATAGTACTCAAGTGAGAGCAAGGATGTGAAGTAAACGGATCGGAAAACTAGAAGCAACAGGGTCATTAGAACAGGCTTAATATCGTACGGGTTTAATCTTTGTCTTCTGTTAATGAGGGTCGAGCTTAGACAGTATAACTACGAATGGTTCTAGTTTTCCGATCTGTTTACTTCCCATCCTTGCTCTCACTTGAGTACTATGGCTCTAATTTTCATAACTTTGCCTACCCAGCAATCTCTAACTAAATGAATGTCGTTAAAATGTAAAAAATAAAAACTTTTTTCAAGAATGGTAAAAAATTTCAGCTCGGTCTCGGTCAGAGCCGTCAATATGGTGCACCAACCGAATACTTAAATGATGGAAATTTTTAAATATAGGCCCGTTACAGATTTGTTTCATTATCATTCGTGTTGAGTTGTTTAGAGTGTACATAGCATTTCCTCAAAGGGCTATACAATACCAAGAAGGAAATATTTGTAAGCTGTACACGGCTGGTGGATGAATCAGTTTGTGTTGTTACCGAATACTAGCAAAGACAATTGTTTTTATTTTTGATGGTTAGAGTAGCATATACAACGAAAAACTAGATTTTAAAACACCCGATAAAAGCGTTACGTGATTAATTATTGCATTTTCATGCACCCTGCCGCAAATCTTGAACAAAAGTAATTGTGATTTTAGTAGACTTCTATTAGTCAACCTTGTTGAGTAACTGGAGACTACATTTCAACGTCGGGAGAGAAGGTGATAATTAGGATTCAATTGGTTCCGTTGACTGACTGTAATAATTAGTTTGTACAGCTCCGTGTTAGTAACGGTGGCCAATTCGAACAAAAATCTTCTACCAACATTTTCTTTGGAAATAAAATCAGCCCTCTTATCAGCGCTATCAAATCATCAACTAAGAATTAAATTCGAAAAATTTTCCTTCAACAACTATTATTTTTATATCCGACGGGTCGAAATTAGCATACACATACGGTAAAAACCTTTTCTGAATCATGCGAGTGAAACTCATTCCTGGTTGGTTCCCACTAATTACTTGCCGGAAATTTTGAATAGTTTTTGTTCGAAGCTCTACCTCTTTGACGATGGAAGTAAACTGATTTCATTCGATGGCCAGCCCATTCGGCTTCGAACATAAACTGAACCTTTGCGAATGTTAAGCAGCTGTACCCAATTTTAAGCGTTAATAAATCTTTAATGGTTGGTTGGATTGTCTTGCACTCTTTGACAAACTTGTTCGCCATATCTTCAACAGCTTAACGTATCCCTAGGTCCGTGTTCGGATATTTACAGTGACATCTAGCGGCGATATTCTGAACAGCGAGTGTTTCCCCACACATTTTGGCCAAAAATCCCGTACAAACTACAAGGTTAACCGATTTCGCTCAAATTTGGACAGTGTCATTTTTATGATTTGGAACGACACTAAGGGATGTAGATTATTGATTTCAAAAATATTAGTTTTATTGTCACCCTATTATACAGACTTTAACCTTAGAATTATTCGCCTCTTTGTTTCGGGAGAGCGAAATCTTTTTTAGAAAAATCGCAAACCCTATGTGCGGAGTAGGGTTTCGAACCCAGATGAGCAGCGTACAAGGCGATCAATTTACCAACTACGCTATGTCCGCTTAATTCGGGGTTTTACCATATTTATGGTTTTAAAATTCAACTTTCTTGAACATTTTTGTTAATTTCTTCAATAAAAATTTTAAAATGCTGGTCACTTGTTTTTTTTCTCTGCATAAAAACATTTGAAAGCCTGCAGGGGTAATCGAGCACAGGAGAGCTCCGTACAAGCTAATCCATTTACAAACTATGCTTTTCCCGCCTCCCGAGTACCTTGACTCATTGGTCTTGTTGACAATCCTGAGCTTTTTTTTTAATTTTTTGCCTCCTTTGATTTTTTGTTTGGGATTATCGGATTTCTAGGATTTTTTATTTTATATGAATTTATGGGAGCTTCAATGTTTTGGATTTCTTGAGCTTCATATACTGCCCATGATCGCAAATCAGTCCCAGGAAATCCCATAGAAAACGGCAAAAATATGCGATCATGGACAATATGTGTCTAGAGGTTTTTGAGTATTTTGATTTCAAACATTTTTCGAATTTTTAGTATTTATTGGAATTGTCGTATTTTTGTTAACTTCTCTATTTTTTATTAATAGTTCGAGTTTCTTAGAATTCCATTATTTGGATTTCATCGATTTTTGGATTTCTTGAATGTTAAGATCTCGTAAATTTCACTAATGTGTTGTATTTCTTATATTCTTTTTAATTGTTTTATTTTTTATTTTTGAATTTTTAGATTTGTGAGGTATTTTTGGATATTTGCTAGTAATGTATTGTTTTTTTTCGATTTCAAGGATTTTTAAGATCTTAAGTTTCTTCATTTTCTAGGATTACTTGAACCATTGATACTTTCAGGTTTTTCTAATTTGTTTTTTTTTCAATTGTTGGTTGCTACGATTTCTTAAAGTTATAATTTTTCTTAAATTTCCTACATTTTTGGATTTTTGTTTCCTTATTTACTTTGGAGTTCTTGATTTTTTTTGATTTCTTGAATTTAGTTTATTTTTCAGCTGATTCGGATGTCTTGGATTTATTTACGCTATACTTGTACGCGTAAAAGATAATTAATTCTGTTGGTGATGGAATTTTCGTTTCGGCTACGTTTCATCAGAATCCAAGACCAGCTTAGTGATATGACTATACTAGCGCCGGATTGAGGCTAGCTCCAAAAAAAACGGAGACACGATTTGTGTTCCTGAGCAAACTAGTCTAGCGTGACGTCCCACAGTGCGTACGAAGTTTCTTTTTCGAAGCGGTGAAGCATTTTCAGCCAAACCCGATTATACCCTAGGGTCATTTGGTCCGATTCTTTGATTGACGCGTTCGTTCATACTGTCTGCTGCTGCTGTCTTAGAGATTGTTTATTTTGGATCAAGCTGTACTTTTGTGTTTCGAATGTTTCTCATCAGTAACAAGCACCAACTTGGGACAATGACGGCGCCGGTGGTTGAGTGGTAAGCGTGACCGCCACCCATCCCACTTGATCTGGGTTAAATCCCAGCCAAGGTCGTTGAGATTTTTCTGAGGTGAAAAAATCTGCCAAGTCTTCCTTCGGAAGGGAAGTAAAACCGTTGGTCCCCGGTCTATGAGTTGAGGGGTCAATATCTAGTCCAGATAGTGGAGTCGCCTCTCTGGTGTCGGTCTTTGGCTTCGTAGCGGAAATAGGCTGACCTCTATACTTACTAACAAATATCCTCCACCGTGATACTTGTGGAGTGCGCAGTAGTATATACGGCCTCTAGCAAAAGCAAGTATCGGACTAACATTACTTCCCTTTCCTTCCGCGATCTACGTTCGGGCCTGGCCGGCACCGGTATCGATCAATAAACACTTTAGGATTACCAGGAGTTGCACATTGAAAGATGTTTCGCTACTTCCAAGCATAATTATCTACTGATTCCCTGTGCAACTTCAGCTAGTCCAGATCGGTAACGGAGTAGCAGCCGGGAGTGGTCGTACAAGCTCAAGGTCAAGCTCAGTAACAAGCACCAACTTGGGTACCTATAAATACAAACTAGCACCAAATTAGCACAAGTAAGACACTAAATCCAAGCAGTCACGCAACTTGTGTGAGCGCGTATAGCTAATGGCCGGTCCACAGTCATGCCTGGGGAAGCAAGCACAGAAGCTCTGGCACTATGCAAAATTAGCTGTACTAGAAACATTTGGCATCCAAAACGATCATTAGGCAATTTTATTCCGATTTTTGATGGCTTTTCGTTCTGCTTTTCAGAGTAAACGTATCTAATTAATTAATTAATAATTCAGAGTAAACTTAACTAATCAATAAAAACATCCACAAGAAGGTTACTTTGACCAAAAATCGATCTTATAGAAATTTATTGATCAAATATCGAGGAGTCTAATATAAAAATATAGATTTATAGCATAAAGTTGAATAGTTTTTTTTGTTCAAAATTCACCAAATATCTAAAACCAAACAAATTTGCAAATCGTTCCAAGAAAACGTAGTAAGTTCAACTGCAACAGGACTCGCTGTTGCCAAGATGAACTGGTATTACACTTTGTATTAACTGGATCTCCCAACAGCAAGTACAATTTCAAATTGTACAACAAAATTGGATTAACGAGTCCTCATTTTAATACGCTACAATAAGTCATTCGCGTGGAAATACATATCCCATACAAAGTCATGACAGCGTATAGTGTAACATTATAAAAAAAATGGTAATAAAATAAAATACAAAAAAGGTAATTTTTCGATATAAATTAATTTCACGGTACCCTTTTCCCAGATTGCAAATTTGTAGCTCTCTCATCAGTGTAATGACGAGTTAATCCACAGTGTGGAATGGTTCTCCCGATACCGCCTATATTATTGTGCGTGTTCCCGTTTTTTTTGTTTTTTTTTTAGCGCAACGCAATTAAGCCCAATTGTGAAAGAGTACCGAACTACAACATTTTAATCAATCAAATGCCTCTTCCGGGACTACACAGCTGGCACTGACTGGGCGGTAAATGAAATTCCCACGTCAGCCATCGGTTGATAAACACGTCACCCCGATTGCGGATTTAAAAACAAATACACGGCACGATATGAAAATTGAAAACCCGATTGAATCACACCGGGATACACAAAGGTGATTTATTTAATTAGTTCTTTCTGGGGCAACCGATTTACGCATTTCAATTGATCCTATAATGTAATAGCCCCATCGAAATCGTTCGCGCTTCGCAAGGTCACTGTTGGATGCTATTTGCTGGAATTGATACTGCATTGGAACCTGCTATGATTTAATATTGGTAGTACAAAAAGTAAAATTTATAGACATTGTGGTTTAATATTTAATGTTGTTGTGAACATGAGTTGTCAAATGAACTAAAGTATTCTTCCGCAAGAGGAAACCGACTGAAAAAAATTCGACTTCCCCCGAGACCTTCTGCAGGCGATCCCACATCATGAAACGTTTCTTTACAAATCCTTATTTTCTTAGTGAAATCACGCTGATTAATGACTTTCACTATACCAACACCAACAACACCGTCACCGCAGGCTGAGAAAGGATTCGAAATGACACAAGGACACAATTATTTATCGTTTCCTCGCACCTGACCGACAGAGAGGGAGGTTGCTATCCGTGCTTCACACAATTCTTGAAATAACCATTAACAACAAAGTCAACACCCGCTCGCTGTTGTCACCTAACAGTGGCTACACCCTCGCCCAATTCTCTTTGTGAGCCACTCACGACCGAAAATGGATTTAAATGTGTTTCATTGTAACCATTCAACTCTTTATGTACCACAAAAATCCCGGAAAACGGAAAGATTAATTATCCTCGATTATCACGCCCAGCCATGGTCCATGGTTTTATTCAAACTTCCTTCCGACTGTCCGATGGGGAACAACCGTTGCATGCCAAGTTTTTAATGTGCTGCTATTCGCAAAGTTATTTCTGTCACGGCTCCATACGTTTCTGAAAGTCATTCCACCACAACACCATGTTTACGAATCAGACACCCCTCCCTCCCCTTGTTACAACATCGACTCGGTCCGAAAAACTGTAATGGAAAACATTTCACTAATCTGCCAGAAAGCACCCGGCGGCTCCATTGACGCTAATTGACGCATTGGGAATTTTCTCGCACACACCCATTACCCAATTTACCGAAACTGACTCATTTTGTCAGTGACTAAATACCTAAACGAGTCAAACGATCCTGGTTAGCATTTGGTTGAAGATTGCCACCTCCATCAGGGCAAGGTTGGTGCGTACTTTGATTCAAATATACAACCTAGAAACTAATTGGAACATCAACAATCCCTACTTACAACCTAAATTAACTTTCGACACTACCGTCAGTGCCGCTTCAACAAGGAACCTCATAGATTATGCATGTGATCCACCTGCTCGCTAGCGTTTTGGTATTAACCCAAGCAACTCTCCAATCCGTGTTTGACCCCACACTTCCCTCAATGACGGGCAAAAATCAGGATTGGGTTACCAAGTGTGCTTAATTGCTTGTTGACGCTTTGCTTTTCTTGGCCCACTTGGCTGGTTATCGCCAGGTTGTACTATTCGATTTGCTTAGGTGGGAAATGGTATGCAATTACTGGATAACGGTGTGTAGTGTTTTGCATTTTGTTTAGATTTGTTTGTTATTTATTAACTTTTCTGAAGGACGCTGCGAATGTAAAACTAAGTATGCTCACGATGCCCTAAAATAATATTTTCAATAAGTAGCATTTCCAAGCGCTCTATACCAGTAGTGGTTCTCAACCTTTTTCGTATCACTCACTCTATCGCCCGAGTAACCGCCATTACGCAATAATAGATATAAATTAACACTAATGCAGTGAAGACCCGATTTTATTAGCCCCCGACTTTGTTGGCCACCAATTTTTACTACCCCAGATTTCATCAGCTTCTCGTGATAAACCGTTTGATGGACTCTAGCAGAAGAACCCAGCCAAATTCAAATAAATCAAATTTTGAGCATTTTTTCTTATATTATAGATGAAAATATTTTTTATAATTTTACGACGGAGGATCACCAGGCAAAATTATACTAATTAATAGGAAAGGGTTATTCATAGAAATTAAAGGAGAATATTTTAACAGCCTTCGGATTACTAAAAAGAAAATATGTTCCCGTTTTATCAATTTAAAATAAATCATGGGGTCTTCACTGTATTGCGTGAAAACACTCTTCGTCTTTTACAATGCAATTGAGCTCTACTTTATCAATATACATGCACAAAAGCACAGGCGAACTGTAGCATTAATGGAAACTCTATAAATGTATATAATGCTGATATAACGCATACAAACCATAATGATCTTTATACTACGTTCAAATTACGAGCTAAAACCTGTTTTAACGCTAATTTGATATCATTTTTTCTTGCTGCTAATTATTATAACGTGTTTTAACTCTGTAGTGTAAACATGATATTAAAGAATGTGTCCTTAACATAACCATTCCGTGCTGTTATAGAGCTACTAAAAACCCAATACAATGCTAATGAAATGCATTCGAATAAATCCACCATAGCCTAAGCAGCAAAATGAGCGCAAATGCTGCCGATTGCGAGGCAAGGTACCGCAGTTTGAGACTCATTTAAATGTAATAATCGCAAAAGAGAATATATAACATGTGAAAACAAAATTCCGTTAAGATTAAAATATTCGTTAGAACGTTAGAAAACGCTAATTACAGTGCCAACCATTATATTAAATTCACCTCTTTTTGTTTAACACACTGAAAAGGATATTAAGAAAGCGTTGCAAAATAGTTGTGGAGAATGACAGACAAATGAAGCTGTCAAATAGCATGAGCAGTGCCGATAATAGACTTTCAGTTTTGAGAGTTTTAGATTGGTGTTCTATAAAAGCGTTAGTAATGCAGTAAACGAGCTGTCAATCTCTTCACAATAAAAGCACAACATTTCCCCTTTTCCAGCATTATATCAGCATTAAATTGTAATATTAGCTGCCCAATATGAAGATGTAAAGCAGATATAAGGCTACGTTATAATGTTTATTGGTTAGTTGAGCGAAATCACCATGAGCGCTCACTGTTTTAAATAAATTTTGTTTGATATCAGTATAATATTGTCAGCCCATCACGAAAAAAGCTGCTTCGCAGATCTGCAATTCCGGGGACCACAAATTAAGAGAGAGGAGGGGGAGGGTAAGGTGCATTTGACGAACAAAAAATATCACAATCAAAAAATTCTTTTAGCTATACCGAAAGTGCTAGTCTATTTAGTCAATTTCCATACAATATTACAATATGTGAAAAGTATTTTCCCAAATGTTTTATTGCAAAACATTGAAAATTGGATGAGCGACAGTGAATCTTCAAGAGGCAACTCGAAAAAATGCGTAGTACACCGTAACTCAAATCTTCTGGACCAATCACTTTGAAATTTGACACAGTTCTTCTTCATAACATTGCCCAGGTAACTACAGAGGCGTCTAGTCTAGTCTAGTCTACACATTCACAGCCAACACATGTCGGAATCCTGCACACCTAGAAAAAATAGTGTAAATTTACGTCTCCTGACCCTGACATATACGAGCATCAAAAATGACTTAGTCTTACGTTTGATTTTAATTTTACATGACGTTTCGTAAATCATGTAATTTTACTCCTCATATAGCGTTTGTTCTGAATGGTAGGAAGTGTAATTTTATGTCATTGCGCATGTAAAGTATATGTTTCATGTAAAATTACACGGAACACGGTAATGTTCCGTCATTTCGTAAATTACGGTTTGTTGAATTGTGTCATGTTTGCAATTACGTCAACGATAAAATTCAGATTTTTTTGGTGTGTGGAAAATGGCAAACATTCGCCTACAATTTTTCTTGTCAATATTAATGTTTGTGGTACATATGGTATGTGACACAAACATTAAAGCGGCCAGACCAACTGTGCAGCGTACAAAATGAACAAGATTTAAAATTATACGGCAATCAAATTATTCATTTAATGAGTGATTTAATCAACGAATTTTTTTGAACCTTGAATAAGGAAGAAACGTAGACAACCGTACCGACCGTTTCAATTTGATGGGAGTTTGATAAATCGCTGGGAGTGACTTGGCTGGGAGGGTTAATGTCACTCCTTTGGTCCTAATTTCTGACCAGGTAACTACAGAGGCGTTTAACAAAATTATTATTATTACAATAAGAATAACAAAAGCTTCCATCATTGCCTGGGGAACGATGTGAAGAAGAGCAGTGCAAAATTTTGAAACGACTGGTCCAATAGATTTTGAGTTATGATGTAAACCGCAAAACAAATTTTTGTCGAGGCACCTCCGGAGACTCACTGCTACTCGCCTAATTTTCAGTATTTAGCCATGAAAATTTGAGAAAATATTGTATAATTATTGTATTGAAATTGAAATAATATAACAACATTCTCTGAATCACTATAAGATTTTTTTTTAAAAAGCTCATGTTTTACCAAATTAACCTTACCCTCCCCATCGTAAATGCTACACTAAACCTATAAATGATATTTTCCTCCGGCTTTGCAGTCTATGGTAGTAGTAAAAACGATGTATAACTTCAATTCCGACGTTTCGGTGATTTATTCCTTCTTTTTCAAGGAATCCAAAACAGTCTTTTAATTTTTTATCATTTTCGATTTGTGTTTTCACTTAACGTTAGGAAGAGTTTACTGTGCGCATGACTTAAAGAGGATATTTGGTTTTTTGTTAAGTGTGTGTGTATGTTTCACATCAAATCGTCACGATATACGATATATAGAGCATCTACAATCAAAGAGGAAAAAATAAGTGAGTTTACAATTAGGTCACAACGATATTCGAAACTGATTTCCATTCTTTATTTCATGAGCTGTTCTTTAGAGTGCATATTTTTTCATCGAGGATGACAAGCTATATGTATCTAAGATCGTATAATAAATGTGATTTCCGTACATTCTCAATGCAATTGACATTTGAGTAAGTGTTAGCTCGGTTGAATTAAAATTGCCGGATCCTTTTTAGGAACGTGTCTACTGGAAAACAGACAGAGAAAGAATGACCGGAATGGTGAGAATGAAGAAACGGCGAAAATTCACCCCTTTTATTGGAAACACTGCGAAAAGATATGTCCCAGGATGCAGAAGAGGAAGAGGTGATGGTTTACTCATAAGAGAAATTGGGGGTCGATAGGTCCATTAGTAGGTATTGGAGACTGTGGCGGTGATCACGATACTGTCGGGAATATGTGATGGCATCATCATAGTTCCTCGTTGGAGGAGTGGTTAACGCACCCAACTAGAGAGGGAGATCGGGAGATCGCAGGTTCGATTCCTGCATGAGGACATATCTTTTCTCACTGTTTACAATAAAGGAGGTGAATTTTCACCGTTTCTTCATTCTCACCGTTACGGTCATTCTTTTGGTTCAAATTCGGAGCAAACACGCGTGGTGGGGCTAGGGGTCGCCGATTGAGTTTTTGAAAATTCATTGTTTCCTGAGCTGCCTAATACCCACGATGAGTAAATCGCCATGCGATTACTCAATTCGATCTCGAATCATCCATACTAAATAATTTTGGGACAGCCTTACTGTCAAATCAAACAAAGGCATCAGTCACAATACCAGTGTGCTCTCTGCTGCTACCCAAGCCAGCGCAAGCAGTTGCTTTTTTCTTGTGTGCTTTGTCTGAAGAACAAAGGAAACCGTCACTATTATTCTATCAAGATGACTGAGTCTCGACAACAAAATGTGATTCTTCGGGCTAACACGGTGGCCATTGATTTCCGGTCTTTCCGCATAAGACCGAGTATTGGTGATGTGGAACATTTGCTGAAGGAGAAAATGCAGCTTCGGTTTTCAGACGTCAGTTTCATTCAGTTGGAGCACGTCAGACACGCGGTGCTGCTAACGTTCAACAAATTCGCCCAGGCAAAAAGATTCATTTCGCAAAACAACTTGAAACACGTTCTGGATTGTGACACCGCAAAAATCAAGATCCCTGTGTATATGGATAACGGAAACGTGCAAGTTAAATTACATGATTTGGCACCACGTACTTGCAAAGTGGCCATTAAAAGATTCATGTCGTATTTCAGAGAAGTGGAATCAATCACGGAGGATACGTTGAGGAACTACTTTCCATGTATTTCAAATGGTGTTTTTGTGGTGAGAAGCCGGGTAGACCAACCCATTCCCTCCTACCTTACCCTGCAATAAACAACAGAAGGGGGTGATACCATTATACAGCGAACTCTATGTACATATCAAGGACAACCTAACACGTGCCAGTATTGTGAACAAACGGCACATTACGGACAACCCTGCCCAGAAACCGCTAAGAAAAGCTCATCTACAGAAATAAATACCAACACTCAGTCTCCAATATCATTCCCTGAGCCACAAACGGTTGCCAAATTTGTGGCTGCTGTTCAAGCAATAATGACAACTGCGAAAGCCGCGTCAAGTACCACAAACTCAACAGCTAATTCTAGCAAAGAGGGAGCTACTAGCAATGACGGAGGGCTCGCGGTCGTGACCCGAAAGGGAAAGAAGTCAGGAACAACAACTAATCGCGCACATCAAGGCAGTAACCCCGATGATGACCCGATCAGAAAGAAATAACAAAATTATTACAGACTGAGTCACTTTGTTATGATAACAAGTTGTGTTATAACTTTGGTCTCGTTAGTTGGTAAAATAACAGAAAACATAACAGAAATTATTCTAGTATATATCAAAAATATGACAACCTGTGATAGGCTTCTATCAGAATTATAACAAATTTTGTTAGGTTCTCCCACGGCCAACATAGCTTTTATTACCTATTGTATAGTATCAACGAATTTAGCGTGCATGTCTAAAAATAGAATAGAATAGAAAAATATAGCATACATTAAGGCGTTTTTCGCTTGAAAGCAAAAAGCTTTATGTTGCAAAAGCTTTTTTTATAGTTCTGTCAAATGATTGCATACATGCTGACTGATTGTTATTATGAATATATGACACGCTGATTGATATTTGTGGATGATATATAGCGATTTGAACCTGGGTATTCTGAGTTTTATGCAGATGTTTCCTGCATGAACCAACGACATTGCTTTCGACCGATGTTTAATGTTAGCATAATATTCTACGCATTCGTCAAGGGCAAAACGATTATAGATGCATCTTGTTTCCAGAACGCAAACATTGAACTTTGCCAAAGCCTAAGGACTGTTTGTTTTCCTTGTATCGTACGCTTTGTTTTCATACAGTTTTGCTCACTACTACAGCTGCCTATATTACGATAGACTGAATAGCTTTATAATATCATTTCAGATTAGGAAAGTGGGGCTATTTTTAGATTCTGAATAGTGCGCCTCGGTACTTCTCTTGTACGTTTACATGTTTTAAACGATTTTTAGAAATAATGTCGATGAGATATGGTAACATTGAGCGGATAGTTTACCTACATTATTTTACGGAGAATACTACAAATGTTACTTATGATTCCGAATAGATTCAAGGAAACAAATACCAAACTTTTGAGGTTTGCATTTTGAGATTTCAAGTAAAGTCGCTTTCGGGGTTTTGTTATTGGCATTTTTAATATGAGAAAGATTAAGCAAACTAGTACAATTATCTCACACCTAATAAATTCCCATAAATGCATTTTTTTACAATAGTTCAATCTATCAACTAAAAATTCGAGGAATTGTTGAGGATTCTTCTGTGTGACGAATTTTAGAATATTTCATGTTTTCTAAAATACATTTTCTTTTCCAAATTTTATTTAATTTTAAGGAGTAAATTATTCATTATTTTTACATTAAAGCCTACAGCTATTTCAAGCATTATCTAAAACACATATTTAAATTGTAAGCTTTGAATATCCATGCGGAAAACGCAAATATTAGTAAAACAATAAAAACTTCGAAAATTTGCTTTAAAAAGTTGAATAACGACGCATAAAAAGAGGCTTCAGCGTATTAGCAAATAGACGGTCATCTGTGTAATATAACAATCATTCACAGTTGATTGATTGATTTGTTTATGGAGGCTTTAACCAACTGGTCATTTGCCCACTTTACCGATTACAGTTAGCATTCAAAGATAATTGTGAAAGAATATGTAATGTATTATAACATCATCGTTATATGCGTACATTAATATCATATTAGCAGTTCAATGCTATCACCAGAAGATATAATCTTGATATAAGTTTCCTTGCCTTGCTGATTGCGATATCACAAAGATAACACAGTGCGTAATAAATATCAACATGAGATATAAATTTGATAGCTTTCTGTTATGTCGTTCTGATCGGGGACCCGGACATGTGCGAAGACGACAAAGATACAAATGATCTCCTTGATATAGTTGACGTGAATGCAATGATGTCCCCGACACGAAAACGGATCTCCGCGCGCAATGGCAAGTCGCGCGTACGGGATCGATCTTAGCATTAATTGTTTGTTATTTTTATTGTTTACATCATGTAAATATATAAAAGACCCACGGCTCCGTGAAGCCAACGCCTTGAGCCGTGCCAAATAAACGAATTAAAAAAAGTGTAGAATACGTAGTTTGTTAACTGACAAACTACGTATTCTACCCTTAAGTTCCTAATCTAACGATGAGTACAGATGTCGGTTGCTAAGCATCGCGTGTATCCGATTCGTGAATATGTAAAGGAACTGCATGACTGCTTCCAAAATGGATTCCACGTGGTCAAAAGCACTCTAAATAGCTAGAAAATATACCAAGCTTGATTATTTCAGCTGTAAAACTTTTTCAATAGACAACATTTTGTAGCAGAATGCTAGTAGAGTTTCCCGCTTATAGTGCAGTTGGATTGTATGAAGCGGGTACTGACCATAGCTAACATACTAGTCAAAATCGATTAAATCGGAAATGCGGCAACCTTCGAAAATGAATTCTACATTTGATTTGCGCCACGCTTATGAAACGTATCCTGTGCAAGACAGCAAATACTTTAGGTGAATGGATAAAATTAATATTCGCTTAAGGATACACTTCATTGTGGTCAGATTGTGATAATTATGGTGCCTTTCCTAAATGCTTCGTCACGAGTAGTGAGTACGGTTTTCAGATAATAAGTTTACCGTTGAGCCTGCGGCGAAAGGTGCTTTCTACTCAAGTTCTTTTTTTTGAAGCGGCAATTGTATTACTAAATGAAAAGGATCCACTGAAAGGTTTCGGTTAATGCAGGCGCGACTATTATTAATATTATGGACGAACAAGCAGCGGTTATTAATAATCTTCTTTTGGTCTATCCCGCTAGCCTGTTTCAAGAGATGGTTATGTCAACAAATAATCGAGAGCATACCGAAATTACCGTAAACATGTAGACAAGGCTTTACCAGTTAAATACTTTAAGCTCACTTTCTGCAGGTACCAGGTATATAAGCTCAAATCCGTTGTTCACTCGTAGATGGCGTTAGTGAGCGTTTTGACGACACTATGAGCACGTCATACATTTTTTACTAGTTTTCCAGTCACAGTCGTTTTGATCTGGTACGATCATGTTAATTTGACGGTGCCAATCTCTTAATATTTTAAATTTCTTAAAACTGCGGAATTACAATTTGATTAATTTTTTTTATATATGAAAACTAATAGGCACAATTTTGTAAAATTGCTGAAGATGTTCACTGCACTGATTAATCTTAACATATGCCAAACTCAAGGCCGGAAGAATATGGCGTATACATGGTAGCGAAATAAAGAGTGTACGGAATTCAATTGCATAACTTTCAAACTTTTGGGTGAAATTAGTTCAATGTGTACTGTTTACATTGAGTGAGTTTTACTAGCGATTGTAACCGTTGAGAAATTGGAGTCTGAGAACATCATCAGTATGAACAAATTTTGCGCACATATCTAGAAAATCCGGATCACTCTTACCAATCCAATCTACAGTAAGTCGTGTTTTGAAACGGTACAACGAACATAAAAAATAAATTGCCATGCCTATTCTGTTGGCACCATGAGAAGGATTGTTGTTGCTGTTGCGACCGGTACGATTTCGCAGTCAGGATTGCACAAAAGATATTGAGATGTCGAATCTCTCATTTGACATTAGCTGCGGAAGAAAAACTTTCGTATATGCGTACTGGAAGGATTTTAGACGGTGCCGGTGGTTGAGCGGTAAACGTGTCCGCCACTCACTCCAGTTGGTCTGAGTTCAATCTCATCCGAGGTAATTGAGATTTTTAGGTGAAAAAAGTCTGTGGTTACGCCTTCCTTCGGCGCGGAAGTGAAGCCTTTGGTCCTCAGTGCATGGGCTGATGGGTTGATATCTAGTACCGATAGTGGAGTTAGCTCTCTGGCGTCGGAGTTTGGCCTCGTAGCGGGAATAGGCCGACGGAAAATAACTAGAACAAGAACATGAAGAAGAAGAGGAAGATGAAGAGGAAGAACGAGAAAATAAGATGATGAAGGAAGGAAGGATTATGCCCTTCGTAGACTCAAGCGAAATTGCGAATTGTTGGTTTACACCATGTGTACTGGTACATAAGAGCCGTACCGACAATATTCAAATCGTTTCATAGGATTTTCGACTTGAATCACCACTAGACATAGTTACCAGGAAACTTTCCTTATTAGTATATAAAGGGAAAAAAATGTTTATGAAAGTGCTCCAAGTTAATGATCTTTATTTGTGTTTGATAAGGTTTAGTTGTGTATCAACAATAATCAACAAATAAATTTGTTTTCGTAAAACATTAGAGAAAACTTATGAATGTGCTGTCACCAAGCGAATGTCAGATAGGATAAGAAAATATGTTCGTTTATTGCACAAAAGGCGTCTCTTCCATCTGCATGACAATGTTGATCAATGAGGTTGCCGTATTCCAAATGTCTTTGACATGACCTGCGGAAGAGAAACCTACATCAGTGCGTACTGAAAGCTTTTAGCCATTTCTAGGTCCAGCAATAATGGCGCAACAGAAACGAGACGACGAAGTGCTGGTTTATCCCATGCGCATAGGTCGTGCCGGCAAGGTTCCAATCGTTTCATAAGCTACTCGACCCCAAACACAAGAAATACCAAACCGCCCTTATTGATATACATTTGCGCTTGTTAATAATCTGTGCTTTTACCAGTGAATAAAACATTTAAAGCAAATTTTCCATAAATTATTAATAATCTAAAAACTCAAATTTTTGAAAAAGAAAAGAAAATCTGTGAATATGGCAACCATGTCACTGAGCGAAAGACACCTCAAAGAGGATGAGGAAATGTTCTCATTTGTTGCACAAAAGGCGGCCGTTCCATCTGTAACGCAAAGTTGATAAAAGAGGTTGACGTGTTTCAAACGTCTTCATTTGACATGAGTTGCGGAAGAGAAACGTTCGTCTGCACTGGAAGGATTGTGCCGTTTGTAGGTCCAAACGATGATGGCGCAACAGAAGCGAGATGACGAAGTACTGGTTAGTACCGTGCATATGAGCCTTACCTTACCTTACCGGCACAGGTTCAAATTGTTTCATAGGCTACTCGACTGATAGGCTGACAAAAAAGAATATTAACACAAATGGAACCTATTTTTTTCTTTCTTTTCAGTAAACCGAAGCTGTTAAAATATTCTTCTGTTGTCCCTAGCCTCATTGTTTGGTTTAAATTCCTCTCAAGGGGGTCTTCCAGTGACGAAATTAAAAAAATGCATTTTTGCATCGTTAAGATAAGAATAATATGCTCAAGAAGGGATCCATTTGAATTTGACTTGATTCGGAGATTTGTACCTTGGTATGTCGTCTCATCACTTCCTGATGAGAAGGGAAGCGAGATGAAAGAAAAAGGCAGGAAAATGACAATACAATACAAGCACAACACAAAACAATAATCAGCATGGATCTTCACTCCCGAAAAAGCAATGAACCTTACTGATAAAGTTCATAGCTCTTTACCATACTGGGTTAGGAATCATAGCATATCCTTGAGTTTCAGATCCCTGTACATTAGACTGCCCAGAAAAATAATGAATTTTTGAAAACTCAATCGGCCCACCCCTGATTCGATTCCTAGTCCCACCAGGATTTCTTGCACCAAATTTGAAGCAAATCGAACAAGTCTAGCTACCGGACCAACGTGCCTGAAATTTGTATGAGATTTTTCGACAATTTACATGGAGAAAACCCACTAACTCGCATTTTTGCCGCTAGGTGGAACTGCATGCATCGTATTATCACAGTATGTGAAAATAAGAAAGATAATTTAATTGTCTACAATTTGTCGAGGACTGCTAGTCAATCCAGCTTTGTTAAAAGAAGTTATTAAAATTTTAACGAAGTGATGTCGGAGTCAGCTTTCCATGGGGCCTAGCAATGCATGGTTGTGTATCAGTACTCGATTCTCACGAACTATACATTTTTGTGAAATAGTCGTTAGGTTTAGCTCAATAGTATGTACTCAAGAATTATACCACATAATACGGTTTATATTTTGGTTGGAAAATTTTAGTTCCAACTGGCACCGCATAGAGGGCGCCAACACTAACTTTTGATAGAAGAGAGATAGAATATCGAGATGTTCGGGAGAATTATTGAAAAATGCCTGTTCTACAACTTTCTGAAAGACACCTAATTTCTATCTCTCTCCATTGAAAAGTTAGTGTTGGCGCCCTCTATACAGTACAATGTGGAACTAAAATTTTAATCGAGTATTGATACACAACCACGCACTGCTAGGCCCCATTGAAAACTGACTCAGACATCACTTCGCTAAAAGTTTAATAACTTCTTTTAACAAAGCCGGATTCACTAGCAGTCTGCGACAAAGTTGTAGACAATTAAATTATCTTTCTTATTTTCACTTATAGTGATAATACGATGCGAACAGTGCCACCTAGCGGCGAAAATGTGAGCTAGTGGCTTTTCTTCCTGTAAATTGTCGAAAAATCTCATACAAACTTCAGGCACGTTGGTCCGGTAGCTAGACTTGTCCGATTTGCTTCAAATTTGGAACAAGTACTCCTGCTGGGACTAGAAATCGTCTCAGGGGTGGGACGATAGGGGTCATTTTTTTCCTGTCACCCTACTGTACATAGTTTCAAATATGTTAGGAGAACCAAAAACCCGGATAAGCAATTACATTACTGCACGGAGGTTACATATCAAATGATATGAAGCACCGTAGTTGGATTCATAAAGATCTCACAAGTACTCAGCACGCTGAATAGTAGCGATGTGATAATTGAGTTAGCAATGTCCAATCAGCACCCTGATTAGAATACTGCAATTGTGCTTGCAAAATGCAACAAATCCTTGACATTTTCGGACCCACATCCGAAAAAAAAGTTTTTGTTTGAAGCTTTGCAAGCTACGCCACATGATCGGAGGCAACCCAAGAACGAATCATGTGCTTTATCCATGTTTCCCGTAAACTTACAAGGCGCTAAACCTCCAAGCGCCCATTTGATCGATTCAGCTGTCGGAAAACTTCATTCGTTGGAAACACTCCTATAAACTAGTCGACAGGACATCTTCGCAGAGATCCCAATTGGTAGATTTGTAACGATATCTAGGGAGAAGTTTAAAGGATTACTTCCCGAGCTTTGGAAATCCTCCTTCATGTTTCCAGTTTACCAAAAAGAAGATAAAAAAGAAGTTTGAATCACTGCAAACACTGCATCAACGAGACTCAACAGGGATTTATACCGAAACGTTCAACATCTACGAATCTTCTTTGCGATAGATGCCATGTCTGACGGCCTTCAAGCTGACGAAATCCATATGGGCTTTTTAGTTACTCTCGACAAGATTAATAACGCAATGTTAGTGGCAAAGTTGGACTGACTTGGCTTTGGTATCAATCTACTCCGTTGGATGCAATCGTATCACGGTAATCGTCGTTTACCTGTCAAGATAGGTGGTTGTGTATCCGAAGAGTTCTTCGCTTCATCTGGCATTCCGCAAGGCAGCCATCGCAGTCCTTTGATATTTCTTCTGAATTTCAACGACATTGATTTTTGCTTAGAAGGTCCACGGTAGCCATTCGCTGACGACGTTAAGTTGTACCACAGAATCTGGAATACTGACGACGCAGAGCTTTTCTTCGACGCCAACTGGTAAACTTTTCGGATTGGTGCAAAATCAACCGAATGACCTTAAATTCCAAAAAATGCCCGATCACGTTTTCATGGCACGTTTTCGAAGAAAAAAACGCTTTTAATCCACCTAACAGTGTGATGAGACATTTCTTATAACTCTTATCACTCTCTTTGGATATTATATCGTTTGAGAACATTTATAACTTGATGCTTTGTGATATTTTTGATAACACATACTACATGGGGTAGTGGCAGGACTCAGCGAATCGCTCAAATCAGCATAGGACAACATCAGTGCTAGAAATCTCAAACCAAATCAATGGGAAAGCGAAAAATGGCCCATAAAATAGACATACAAACGAATTATTGCTAATGCTCTGTTAATAAAATATCTAAATTACTCAATCAATGCATTGTGGTGGGAAAACTGAATTTTCCTAAAGGGGTTATGTATATTGTACTGAGCCAAAAAATCGAATTTTTTTGAATCGAAATGAAGTTTATACTTTACTCGAATTTCCAACGCGACTGAGACCTAAAAATCAATTTTCTGGAAAAAAGCGATACTAGCAGTGACACCATTCAAAGAAAATCAACAGTGAATATTTCCAGACTTGGTTTTATTTCCTATTAAAGAACTATTGTGATTTTTACATCCTAGATTGCATGATTCAGTGATCGAAACCCAAAACTTCATGAAGTATTTGAAATTATTAAATTAAAATTTGTGTTTGCTATTGAAATTGACAAAATGATAGTATCGCCCCTTTGACGATTGTTTACTTTTTCGGTCCCACCTATCAGCATTGAAGTATCGCCCTTACGTTTTTTTTACAATACCAATTTTACAATTGGTGGGGGATTGGTGAAAATCGATCTTACTGTCCAAACGGCATAATTCCGAAACCGTAATTTTTGAAGTTTTAAAATCATGCAGAATTAATTTTTCAGAAAATAGTAACAGAGTTCGTGTCTTTAGCGAATTTGTTGAGACTTTATTGTAGTGATGAATATTAACCTGAGAACATTCACCATAAATACTTCTTGGACGATATACCGTCAAAATAATTTTATCAAATGATGCGCTGTTTAACGTTTGTAAAATTCATCGAAGATACTAAACCTCCGAAATTGGCGGTTTCAAAATGATGCTATCTTGACCTTAAATTACTGTTTTTAAACATTTGACCTATACATATAATTGGTCATACAACAAAAATCAAATTCTCATCAAAATCAAAAATTTTAAACTAGTTTTAATTTTAAAGTAGCAACCACTCACTGCATACTCCCTCCGGGCCGGTATGATTGACGATTTTTAGAGTGATTTCTATATGAGAAAGGCAAAAATGTACCAAAGTCCAAAAAAGTCAATTTTTGTCAAACATCTCAATGTTTCATGCATTATAAAGTCATTTGGCATCAAAAATACAAATTTGATTTTGAAAATTTATCATTTCAGTTTATATGGGAATTTGCTGTGTGATTGCATTCTTCAACTCATAACTCCGGAACCGGAAGTCCAATCAATAAAAAAAATCAATTGCAGCCGATGGGAAGGTTGTACCTTTCATTTGAGACTAACTTTGTGCAAATCGATCCAGCCATCTCTGATTAACAGAGGTCATATTTTTTCCACATACACACATACATACACACACAGACATTTTCCGATCTCGACGAACTGAGTCGATTGGCATATGACACTCGGCCCTCCCGGTCGGGATTAGATTGACGAATTTTAGAGTAAATGAGAATGGCAAAAACATTTTTAGCAAATATTAAAAGTTATGCATTTTTTGGTGCGCAGTTCTATGTTTTATAGACATTAAATCAATGTTAACTTCGCTTCCTATTAAATAAAGACCCTTATTACAGTACATCTCTACAAAAGCGAGCTCAATTTGAAAAGAAATCTGAGGATTATGATTGATTACAGAACTCTGGAATTTTCTATTGGAATGTTTTCAGGCAGGATTTTGATATTGATGCAATTAGACAACTGTGAAATCAAGACCAATAGATCAGTTACATATCAGGACCCCATTCCGACAATTTATCAAAAGTCCTCATGATGTTTACAACAACAGGTTATCAATCTACGGATCAGATAATTGTTATTGTAATATTGAATTAAATCAGTCTGCATCAATAAATTTTCAATTTCAATCCAATTTTTTTTGTGGGTATGTTGGGGGGGGGTGGGGGCGTTGTATGGTGTTAAACCCCAAAACCTTCTCTTGGCAACGCCGTTGCTTGGAGTTATTTATTTCGCTTTTCATTTTCCGATATGTTTCAGATCGATCCGATGGTTATGAGTTAGAAAAATTGCAGTCAGAAGGTTCGTACTAATGAACATTGTTGTACTGATAAGGTATCAAGTTCCTTCCAGACAACTTGGAAGTGTTCGGTGATTATTTCTAGCGGTTGTACATAGAAAAATGAAATACAAAATTCGTGTTATCGAAATAATGTTTGGCTTATTTCAATGGATTATTACTATATTGAACAATAAATAGGCGACAAAGAGTAATCCACAAACAACAAGCCATAACTTTTAAAGTATTCAAAATAGATATTTGAAGTCTTCAGTAAAGTTATTCGCAAAAGTAAGAGCTACAAATTTGCTGAAGGGATCATTTCGATATAATCACTTCCAAGAAAATTTGTGAAAATATCTCACTCATAGGGGGATTAATCAGCAAAAGCACAATACCAAAAGAAAGGGCATATTGCCTCCATTAAATTCATCGAAGATACTATTGACCTAAAATAAGCCGATTTGGCGTTAAAAATAGATTACATGTTTTTGGTCATATTTCTGGCAATGGGAAATGATAAAAATCTTTCGTCCGAATTTAATGTTAAATATCTCTTTTGATAATAGTCCGATTTCAACAATCTATAGCTTGTTCGAAAGGTATTCGTTAAAGCTATCTAAAAACATATAAATTGTTAATCTATATTGTCAATTTCGGCAGATAATTCAAAAAAACTGCAAAAAACGCCATTTTTTCGCATTCAAACATTCATATCTTGGAAACTAAGCATCAGAATCAAAAACAAATTAATAGCGTTCATACTGTTTTTTAGTTCTTTCATTTAAAATTGGTTTGGATAAGATCGGTTCAGCCATTGCTGAGAAACACGAATGAGAATTTGTCCGTTACATACACACACACACAGACACACACACACACACACACACAGACATTGTGAGTCGATTGGTATATAAGACTCGGCCCTCCGGGCCTCGGAAAAAATCTTGAAAGTTTGAGCGAATTCTATACATTTCTTTTATAAGAAATGTAAAAAACCAATTCGATTCGAATACTGTCTAGCAGAATCCACGATTGACAGAGCGAATTGTGTCAAAGATCTCGGAGTATTTCTCAATGTGTCCATTGAATTGAATCAGTACAGTGCAGATTTGTTCAGTTTACCTTCCGTCGGTTGCCTTGGAGGAACCCACCCCAGCTGCCATGTTACGAAAGTCACGAACTGCTTATCGGACTCGGCGAACCAAGTAAGTGCGGTGGGATCTATCCCATGCTATGACGATTTCGGATATTTTAAACGATCGAATTGACGATTGCTTATTAGTGCGATAAATATGAACGCCCGTCCTTGTGTTCTCCGCAATAATGTATTCTTCCGATAACCTCTTCACCTGACTAATGCAAACCAATTCCACAACCAATTTAACGAACCGTAATTCACGACATGACGAAATATAACCGTGTTCCGTTTAATTTTACATGAAAGATGTACTTATTTATTTATTTTTTTTTATTTTTAAAGATGTACTTTACATGCACAGTGCTATAAAATTACACGTATCAACATTTAAAAACAAACGCCATATGTGGAGTAAAATTACGTGATTTACGAAATTCAATATCATGAAAAAATTAGAATCGAACGTAAAACTGTGTCATTTTTGACGCACGTATATGTCATGGCCAGAAGACGTAATTACACACGATTTTTTCTAGGTGTATAATTAGGATCATACTGTGTATGTTGATATTAACTGTATATAAATAAATAAATAAAACAATACTGTCAGAGCAGAGAATTACATCAAACAGCCCTTCCTTGCCAGATTGTGCAAACCTTGAGTGATTATCTCTATCGAGTACATAAAGATTTGTAATGTTCCATCAATTTAGTGCCTCCTACATTGACATCTGAACTGCCCCAAATTATGTGGTGGGTATTTGCATGACTGCCGATTATGAGTGGAAACTCATTTCTGCCACAGTATGATACAACCCTTATGAAATCATCAGAAGGTGATCATTTATTATGCGGAAAATATGCCGAACAATATATGTATTTCTTGTTTATGTTGTCAACAGTCAAGACTGTGATATTTGTGCTTATCAGGGACCATTCATAAATTACGTAACGCAAAAATTGCCCAAAATTGACTTCCACCTCCCCCCATGTAACAAATTGTCACAAATTTCTTTATCCCCCCTCCCCTATTACGTAACAAATTCCTTGAAAAAATTTTTATCTTCGGTGAAAACATGTTACGTAACGATCTAGCTTACTCCCCCTCCCCCCTATGTCACTATATGCAAAAACTTGTCGAACGCCCTCCCCCCTAAAAGCGATACGTAATTTATGAATGGTCCCTCACGAGTGGTGAGGACCGATATAAGACATGCGTCAATAGCACTATTCGCAAGTATACATGCACGAGGCATTTCACGTGGATTTGTCATGCCAGTTTTTGTTGAAATCAGTACTTATTGTACAGAAACTAAAAGATACCAAACCAAAAATAAATGGTTCAAACAATAAATTAATCTAATAAAACGTCTATACATGCAAAA
Organism: Topomyia yanbarensis; assembly: GCF_030247195.1. Classification (NCBI taxonomy): domain Eukaryota; kingdom Metazoa; phylum Arthropoda; class Insecta; order Diptera; family Culicidae; genus Topomyia; species Topomyia yanbarensis. Next base: position 107,324,622 of record NC_080672.1, on the reverse strand, counting down.
TTAAGATTTATAACTGCAATCTTTAGACAATAAAATAGCAAATGCCGAATTCAGGATCACCATCTATATGGATGGTAATCGAACCGAGGTGCGACAACCTGATCTGTGACCGCGTACTATCGGTAAAACAATCCATGCCGCACTGTAGAGAACTCGATTCCGCTTCGGAAACGGCGTTCTTAGGGTCGTAAAGCAGCACGAGCGCTCTATTCCTTCTTAATATACCAAACGCTACTATGATTGTAACGACATTCTAGTACGATATTAGGTTAATTATAATAACAATTCAAACCAGTCCAAAGTTATGCAGAAATACATCTATAAATTAGCAAATGTTTTTGGAAAGGAAATCTATTTCCTCTCCACCCATCGCTGGCTGGCATAAATCTGTTGCGAGTTGAACTGAATGGAACTATTCTATCGGAAACGACGTAATGTGATGTAAAGGGACCATCGAAAATACAACTTTATTTATTTATCTTTGTCAATCGTACGATAATGGATGCAACTACAGTTAAATCTTACGTAGTTCGGTGTGGTAACATAATTTTTTAAAAATAATTTTCCGACTGCTATTAACGATAAAGCAACCTTTTTTCTATTCAGAGAAACTTTGCCACTAGTGAGGTTATCTTTGGTGGCTTTTAGGAATACTTAGAGGGACAAATTGTACAGCTATGTTAAGTAATGGCAGCATGCGTTGTAAAAGTGCGTGATTCGATTTGGGTATGCCATTTGTTTAAAAAAATTGTCATTCATTTACTATCATTGAAAATGTAATTTATTAATCATACATTCGAAGGTAACAACTACTCCAAGTCTGACTGTTTAATGCATACACATTTCTGTCAGCATTTGCGTTGATTTCCATCATTTATTCAACCGGAATGTTCCCGCATCGAGAGAGTGGTGAGAGGCCATCAGCCCATCATCCAACCCCACGCGACCCCGCTGATCTCCATTAGAGCGAAGTCATTCACTGACTATTGTTGACCCTCGCTGTGTACAACCCCCTCTCCCACCACCCATCTCAACACACCAGTTAGCAGCACTAAGTGAGGTGGTGTGAAAAGGTTCGATTCGGGATCTATATCCGCGGAAAACCATTAATACAAAGCTACTACAGACAGGTTGGCGCGGCTGGGCGGAAATTTGCCCGAGTGCGAAAAACTCGTAAAATTTTCAGAAGGCTGTTCATTTGCTAAAACGCTTTTTATATCGCACGCAAGCAACGTCAACAATGTCAAAGTGTCCCGCTTCTGAAATTAAATATTAATTGCAATTGGCGAACCAAGTTGGTCTATTAAATAGTATGCTTTTAGGCAAATGAGCCGAAAAGTTAATTAGACAAAACGAGTTGTGACATTTTGCCAACAAAGAGATCAAGGAAAATCACCCGCAAAATATATCGACCAGCTTACGAATTTGCCTTCGAGCACATATTTCAATGGGTATAGAACTTGCCCATCAAGTCGTTTTCAAAGGATGACAATACGTTTCGCTCTAGCGCCTATCCTATATATAAAGATACAGCACAGGACACCGCCACAAGTGCCATCCCGCAACGTACCCGGCCATATTTCCCTAAGCCACAAAGCTAATATTGGCACGGATCTCGTTGCCTCTCGAGAAGAAGCAGAATAAAAAGAAACAGTCACAGCCATTATAGTGGTACATACTTTTGCTCCTCTCGGCTGCCGGGGCTGAAAGTACAGTACACGCTATCGTTTCATTCCTTTCCAATAATGTGATATCAAAAACCGTCTAACGACAATATTGGGTGGTTTCGTGTTCCGCAACAATCGCGTCTTACCGAGATTAGTCCCTCCTCGAGTCGTACATCACAGCGGTCGGTACGATTCACGTGCAATATACGACGAGCCGAGGAAGCAGACCGGAGCAGGAAGCAAAAGGGTGCTTTGGATAGTTCCTGCTGCTGGTGGTGGTGCTATTTCTGATCTAGGTACTTTGGGGGGAAACCGAAGTTTGTCGGAACGACAAAACAATCTGCTTGATACGGTTCTCTCTATATGTACAACCGTTCCGAAAAGTCGAGTATGTTTACTGATCGAATAGGTACTTCTTTCTGCTTGGATATGAGGAAATACAATCCTCGTTCAACCAACAGAATGAAGGACAGCGATTTTTGTTTCGATTTTGGGAAGCGTTTCCAAATAAAAATAAAATTCGTCTGAGGCTCATGGAAGTGGACCACGTTGTTCTCAAGTGAGAGAGGGTTCTTCTAATGTTTCAGATTACTTTTCAAGTTGCACAAGGCAGCATCCTAGGACCTTCATTATTTTTTACTGTTCGTTTTTTTCTCCAAAATTTGTACAACTGTGGAATCTAGGTATATTTCAGCATCATTATAATGTTCCAGCACACGTTCTGTATACTACGAATCGATAACAAGGTCCGATGTACTGAGATTTTTACATAACTCCGCAGAAAATATACCTGCAGAGACCTTCAATTAAAAAATTAACAGCACGATATCAAAATTATAATATAGCAATCCATGAAAATCTTTAAAGCGATACTTTTAACGAGGTAGACATAGCCGTCTGTCTTGCGTCTGGGAAACAACTTTCTCGCAGAACCCTTGTTCGCCGTTAAGCATTTTATGTTCCAATCGAAAGCTGTATTATTTTTATCGCAATCGTTTTGCTCTATGTGCTCCACCAACGAGACCCCGCTTACGTTAAGGTTCGCTTGATTTACCACGATTTTTTACGACAGTCTAGCTCCAAAATAGATTGCTCCTGGGGGAGGGGTGCGCCGCGTATGATAATCTTATGTAGAATTTATGAGGATGGCTTTTGAAGTTGGAGGTAGATTAATTGTGGCGTGTGTTGTCAATTTGAAATTAATTGCATTTCTTCCAGGCTGGAAGAAAAAAATGAATCGAGATACGACCGCTCGTACAGGGTTCACACATTTTTCTTTTTTTAGTGAACCTTGAATAGTTCCAGCAGTAGGGGGAGGGGTATGGGCACAAGTGCCCCCTTATTCAACCAGAAAGTGTTTGTATACAACCCTTTAGTGATTACTTGTTGTTGTAAATGATTGGATGTTTATTTAGTACATTGCAGCTTATTGAATCAATATCATCGAAGCATAAAGTGAATACGAGCAATCCTTAGTGGCTTCCTTGAGGAACATAGCAAATAATTTTAAATAATAATGAGGATGTTGTGCTTACTCTAATGAAGCTGGATCGTTTTGAAGAAAAGTCCAGCCGGTCGGACTGGAAAATTCCTAGTTGCTGATTTGTCAATTCCGCAATACATAACATGCGATAGTCTTCAAAATTTGGTGACACAAATATTACTCGGATCGTATAACGCAAACTACAGCAATCTAATTAAAAATAAACAGAAAAATAACCCCTAAACTTATTCTGTATATGAACAACATCGTTTTTTACCAGTTATAACTGTTGTTTTAGGCAAGATTTATTGACCAAAAATAAGTAAGCAACTAGTAACTGGGACCTTTCACCTTTCATTTGAGCGACCGAAAATAAAAATCGCAATGACCGAACTTGCTTCGTAAAACTCGCTTCAAATATATTAGAATATAAAAATGGAATATAAACTTCAAGCATAAAAATCGGACTGAGACTTTTCTTTGTAAGAGTCGGATAAAAAAACTACAGCTTAGCCCATGAGTTTCCCGTGATTGATCAAAGCCTGTTTAAATTTCATATTGAACCAATTGTATGATACTTGGGAGTAGTTCATCACACTCAACGTGCAACCTAAAGAGACTAAGATTATAGTATGATCAATAACGTAGATGCAGGTCAATTTTGGGATGGGAAGGAATGTTAGTTCAACACTTGTGATTATTATGACCGAGGATTTATCTGCATCATCCACAAGTGTCGTAGGATAGGATTGATGTTAGTAGGTAGGGAGATGAATCAGGATATTTCTTGGTAGATTTTGTGCTTTAGCCAATTACTCACGCGCTTTGTCTTTTTTAACTCAAAGTTTTCAGGAGTGCGACCTTCAGTAGAAATATGAATGCCGAATATGCATTTTAAGAATTATTATTCCGCGGGGTTACATAACAGGATAAAGCCGCGTGGAATATAATAGAGGTGATGATATGATCTTATCAATATGTACGAAAGTCGCTCGCGATCAATTTCCGATAATTCGGACCGAGCAATTTAAACTCCGAGCAGCCGGTCATTTGGAGTATTGCTTCTTTTTTTGTTGGAGACGAACCACTGCGACCAGTCTTTAGATCTATTGTTGTATTGCTTCTTATTAACACTTCAATGATTATTTCCAAAGTTTGCAGCACAAAGCAAGCGTTCAAATTATAAAAGATATCCCAAATGAATATGTAAATTCACTGCGAAATGTTAATGACACGTTCGCATCTCCACTCTCCCTATCAGAAACGTTTCCGTAATTGGGTTAAATGCCGAATTGCAAACGACATGCGTAATAAATATAATAATCAGCAATTCCATAAAAAAGTTATACGATCTCTCAGAATTCTGCAATATTTGGTATAATCGTTCCTTTTTTTATTTCGTCATTAGGGTGTCACTTTCCACGTTAGACGGGTTCAAAAAATCGTGATTTTTCAAAGTTGATATTTTTAAAAATTCATAACTTCTGAACCACTGAACCGATTTTCATGAGTTATAGGTCAAATGAAAGGTATTTAAGTGTAGTTTCAAGAAAAAAATATTAACTTTAGAAAATATTGAGTTTTGTACGAACAAAATATGCATTAAATGGTTTTTCTTGATTTTCACTGCGAGGGTCCTTTAATACTCCATACTTTTATATTTTTATTTGAAAGATCATTCAATTCTACACAACATCTTCAAACATATTTTTGAACCAGATCTAGAGGTTTCGGAGATATAATTTTTTGAAAATAAAAAATCAATGTATATACCCCATATGCATGGAAACGATGTAACCGCATGGTAGTTCACCATACACTTCCAGCGAGTCACAGCAGCTGTGAATAAAGAAATCTATGATTTACTTACAAACTGGGTGCAACATTCGTTTCAACCTGGGGGCTGTCCATTAACCATGCAGAAAAACATTCAGACATTGCAGATCCTGTCCTTCCCTCGCGTTCAAAATATTTTTACCGAGCTCCCACTTTGGGTAGATTGGGAGTGTTGCTCGGATTTGAAAAAAGAGTATTCAACCTATTTGCTGAGACAAAGGAAATGGTTGGTATGACTAGCAGATAGTTTTTGGGTAGGTAGGGAATTTTTACCTTTATTTCGGGTTTGTTTCTATAGCTTTTGTCGCAAGCAAGTTGAAGAATAGGTAAATTTTGCTTTTGCTGGTACTACATCACTAGCTCGTAGGTTCGAATATATTACATAAAACCAGGAATGTTTTGAAAGAAATTATCAGTTAGAAAACAGAGTTTCCTACAACAACAGTTCAATTGAATAATCTCTTAAAATGAAACGTAAGTGTTCAGTTTGTGGTATTTGGGTGTTGAGTACGCGTATCAGAAAATTCACCAATAAATTGTACGATTGTGCAACGAAAAAAAAGATGAGAGCAGCTCCTTCATTTATTTTTGTTGCTACAATAAACTGTATGAACCAAATGATCCCGAGACCGAAGAAGCCGTTGCAGGACCATCGAGAGTCGCTGTTCCAGGTATATTATCGAAAATATGATATGATTGTTTTTTTAAATGTCAATTCTTTTCTTCAAACTACTAACACGAACTCCTTGAAACCATTTTTCAGAGTCTTTCGAAACATTGGCCGCCATTGCAGGACCTTCCGGATTCGTTCCATTTTTCTACTAAGGTAAATGATAAAAAATAATGATAATGAAATTCTTACACAACTTAAGGAGAAATATAAAGAAACAAGAGACAGCAATGAGCGATACGGATTTTAACTACACTTCCCAAAAGTTGGACTTTAAATTTAAAATTATGCAGGAGTTCAATGTTTCTCAACATACGGCCAACAAAGCATTGCAGCAAGAGAAAGGAATAATGATGATGCCTGAAAAGAGTTTAAGCTCTGCGGCAATACGAAGAGAAACGATAACATGTTTTACGAATTTTTATAATAGTGACGATGTAAGCCGCGTCTGAGCAGGGAAAAAGGATTATTTAATATCTAACAACGAAGAAGGCAAAATTTACATACAGAGAAGATTAGTTTTGTGTAACTTGCAGGAGGCGTATTCTATCTTCAAAAATACTTATCCTGATATCAAATAAGATTTTCAGATAAGATTCACTATATGACCTTAAGGGATCGAAACAAGTATAAAAATATTTCTGAAAAAATTTTAAGAATCGAAAAGAAGACTCCAAAAATAGAATTTTACGCTTGGTCAAGTCTCCCCATGTTCCCCAATACATAGATTTTTTATTTTCAAAAAATTATATCTCCGAAACCTCTAGATCTGGTTCAAAAATATGTTTGGAGATGTTATTTAGAATTGAATGATCTTTCAAATAAAAATATAAAAGTATGGAGCATTCAAGGACCCTCGCAGTGAAAATCAAGAAAAACCATGTAATGCGTATTTTGTTTGTACAAAACTCAATTTTTTTTAAAGTTAATATTTTTTCTTCAAACTACACTTAAATACCTTTCATTTGACCTATAACCCATGAAAATTGGTTCAGTGGATCAAAAGTTATGAATTTAAAAAAAAAACTTTTGAAGAATCACGATTTTTTGAACCCGTCTAACGTGGAAAGGGACACCCAAATGACGAAATAAAAAAATATGTATCTAATATTTTTCGGTAAGGAACGATTATACCAAATATTGCAGAATTCTGAGAGCTCGTATAACTTTTTTCATGGAATTGCTGAATTACAATGACAAGGGCTTTTGATCCATCGGCAGTCCAGAAGAAGAATGGATGGGAGAAGAGCAATACTGGCAAAGACCGACTATATGAGCGATTAGAACTAGAAAGAGTGACCCAGAGTACTGCACTGGATGATTTCGAAGAAAGGACCAGAAGTGCGAAGTTTTAGCTTCCGATGGCCCTACATTTTCTGACAGAGTGAAGTTCTGGAGTGTTCAAATGTTTATCACTGTTTAGGAAAGCAAAGGTAGCACAAAGCTAGTGTCAGACCTTCATGAAACCTCAAGAAGTCTTTTGCAGGTATTCGTCAATGTAGATTTGTCGGTAGACGGTTCCAGATTTAACAAAAAAATGGCTTATTTTGACACATCTACAGATAGCTTGCCAAACAAAACACTTTTTGCGTAATTCGACAGCTTCGTCTTAGGCCAATTCAAAAAAATTCCTACATGAAAGTTTGCCTTCTTAAATACGGTTTTTAAACCAAAACTTTGTATGTTAAGCCTTGGTGTGGAAGAGCCGGTATATTAATACATGCTGTTACTTAGTGTAGATTTAGACTGCATCATTTCCGGCTATTGTACAACCGCCAAAAAAAACCTAAAACGTTGGTACATAATCGGGAACTGCGAATCAGGAAAGGTGACTATATGTAAGAGATTTACTCAATATAGAATGGATAAAGGCTATGAGAAGATCCTTCCAGGTTAAGTCTTCGGTACGGATCAATATCTAAACCTAGGCACTCCTAGCATGTTATTAGTCGCCTCTTACGACATGGGAGCTGGTTCGTAGTGGTTCTATTCTTAGCTGAAATAGCGCAAAAAAAAATTAAGCCCGCCGGACATCACACGGCTTAGAGTCGGATAAAAAAAACTTCGGTATAAAAACCGGAAAGAAAGATATCCGATTCTTACAAAGTAGTTTTTGTTAGCCGACTTTTATTCTTGAACATCACGATATACGGATGCTTCTGCGAATGGTTTATTTATTTCTAAGCGATTTTTATACTGGAGGTTCATCCTTGCCGAGCTTTACGGGTGAAACGGAAGCGTAAAAGTCGAATAACTATTTTTGCGCTTCCGTTTACGTTTATTTCCGATTCTTATATTCTAATATATTTGAAACTGGTTATACAAAGCATGATCGGTCTCTGCGACTACTATTTTCGGTCGCTCATTTGAGAGCTTACAATTAGAAATAATATCCGTAGAACTGAAGTTGTTGCAATTTGTCTGATAGAACTCCACTGTCAAAATAATTTTCACTTACGGATGAAAAATAAAATTATGATATATTAGCAAAACCTTGCAATATTATTGAAAACTGATAAAACCTACCAATTTAGACTGTCTTCGACTATTTTGCAAATATTCTTGAATTCTATTAAGCACCGTAATTTAAAAATTGCTTCTAGCATAGCAAAGCAGGTACTAATCTTGATCAAAACAATAGAAAGTGAAAGTGATTTAAAATAACACTTGTCGGTTCTAATTAAAACGATGAGTTACACTAAATCTAGCGAATAGATAGATTTTAAAGACTGTATGATTTGTCCAATTCTTCGCCACTCTCCAGGCATGTCAGGAAGCGCGTTTCTAGAATTGGAAATTCTATTTTCCATTTCGTAAAACAGATACATTCAGCCAAAAGGTCAATGTGCCTTCCCCTGCCATCAGCTATGGTTCCAAGGAGTACTGGAGCTATACAGGGTGTTTGGTTCAGGATTAAAAAGGTGATAGAGAATCATATTTGGGGGAAGAACTTTTACTTATACCATCCAATCTTAACTGTTACAGAGTTGTTGAACTTTTTGTATGTATGTATGTAGTTGGAAGCCACCATCCGTTATACTGCCCATGATCGCATATCAGTCCCATAAATATAGGAAATCCCACAGAAAATGGGACAAATATGCGATCATGGGCAGTATAGGAATTACCAGTGAATGCGGGTAGATTCATAGTAGACAAAATTTATTTATCGGGTAACTTTCATATTAGAGCTTTCAACGAAGGGTCAAAAATGGGGTTGGGCGAACCCGTAAACAGAGACGACTACGCGCATTTCAGCGGGGAATCTGAGAATCTCCTTCCAGCAATAATATACGACCACATAATAAAGAATTTCGCAATACCAGCTTAAATCCACCTGACGGGTGGTTTGTTAGAAAGGTCACCTTCAGGGGGAAACGGGACGATTCCCCCAAGTGATTCAGGCAGTCCACTCCCATCATCCAGTCTTCCTGTCGTAAGGTGCCCTGTTGCAACCCCTCACATTCCCATGAATTTGAATGCAGTTCGTTTAAATTAACATATGAATTTATAATATAACCATTAATATGATGTAAGTGTTCGGATAAGAGTTGTTGAACTTTTACTATAAATAACTTGTTTGTCCTAAAATACCACACAAACTATGCTTTGTATTCCCAGTCATTTTGGTCCAATTGAAAGCTAAGAAAATTTCCTACTAAGCAAAACCACCACATATTTCAGCTAATGCAATTAACTAACCTTATAATAATAAAGTAGTCAAAAGTTAGTGTTTTCGATGAGGTTTTTGCTATTTTCTAAAAAAAACGAATTATGTCCATAACAATACTTATTATCGAAAAGTTTAATTAAAAGACTATGCAATATATTATTCCGATCCCTCCTTTCTTTGTAATTTCATAGTAAACTTTTTCTGTAGTCGACTTGTAAGTGTTCTAGTCAAAACAGTATGCTTTATAAACTTATTCTCAAAATTTCATTAGGAAGCTGAGAAAATTTCCTACCGAATTATGTACATACATCTTCTAGTTAAAAGTACTAAGTATCTTTTAATAGTAACATAATTTAAAATTAGTGTGCTTCCGTGAGTTTTGATTTTTTTTCCATTTAATATTCACAAAATTTATCACTGCGATTGCTCATTTACCGTCCCTTAATATTTGCAACTTTGAAACTTTATCGCTATTTCGTTCTATTTCTCTGTAATTTAATAGCAAACATAATACGGCGCCACTATAAATGCGTGATTTAGGATGGTAACAATGATATCCCAAAACATGGAAGACGAAAACAATACATTAAATGTTCAAATTTTCAATTCTGCGGCGACGTCCTCTATGTATATCCCGTGTGTACTGAAAACTTTAACCGTGTTTTTCTCGAAACCGCTTTTTTGAGCTGGCTGGAAATATAACTCGAACAAATGATTTTTGATCGCTTTCAAATTTTCACTGTATATTCAAAATTGATTTCTCCGGCGACGTACTAGGATTTTATTTTTCTATCGCCTAACTTTTTTTTAATTAACAATTTTGTGTCGACTTTTATGGCATTATGCTTTATGCTATTGATATAAGGAATCAGAAAATACTTAAATACTTAAATACATTAACTGAAAGATATGAGGACACCATTGGATCGAATTTTTTCACACCTTCCAATGGAACTAAAAAAATTAAAATACAAAGTATCTTACCTCAACTAGAGGTATTTTAAGAAAGACAAATCATTTACAGAAAAATTTCAATAACTCTGTAACGGTTGAGATTTAATGGTATGAGTAGAACGCATTTCTCCCCAAATAACACTATCACCCATCAAGAGGTTCTTAACCATGAACCAAACACTCTGCATAAATAAAGCCAAATCAACTTTTTTGACGTAGGACTACGTCTTCGTTTTCGATATGGAGGTGCATTTTGCAAATTCAACAAAAATGGTATGCAATGAAAAGTGGTTAGGTTTTAAAAACTTTTAATTCAGTCGCTCAGAAATATTTCTAGGAACAGATTCCAATGGATAAACCCCATAGATTTTTGAAATCATGGCATTTCAAACAGAAGGTAGCGCTTCCCAAATCTGGCACATCAGATTTATGTACCTACGCTACGCTTTTGTGAATGACGTCATCATCGACTATTTAATGAACAGAATTGTTCGAACAAGTTCAATTGCCTGAAGAACGACCACTGCACTGCCTGCTTTCGCAACCAGTGTAGCAGACTGATAAGTCCGCTTATACTGACTGTGATAGTACGCTACACAATGCTGTTCAACAGCCGACTGAGTTTATTCAACCAAACACAATGCTTTCCCTTGTGCTAGGCTCGTTTCAAGCACACATACGAATACATGGTTAACATGGTAGCGTCATGGTACTAGTTCTCTTTTTCACTCTGCCCATCATCACTCATTTTGCTTGGTGCGTATCTTCCATTCGTGTACGGATACGATATACTCACACAACATGTATTCGAGCATTGTCAACTGTACACCGTTTGTTTGAGTTCAATGTTTGAGACGAATGTGTGTACCTAATACCGCATACATTGCATGCGTGCTTGATAGCAATATGTGCTTTCCGTTGCGCAAAAACGAAAACTTTCTTAAAAACAGATTTACGCGAATCGATGGAAACCGCAACGAAGGTTTAATATTTACGTTTATTGGTTCCATGTGAGTCATTTCCACTCAGCCTATCCTACTTTGATTATACTAATACATACTACAAAGTCTATTTATGAATGAATTCACTGCCACTCGATTATTTTTTTTTTCGAGAGTTGTCCTACTGGAGCTGTAGAGCTAGGTTCTCGGAAGGGCTCCCCGTCAGAATCACATACTACAATTTGCAGACGAGACAGGCAATGTCGCCCAATAAAACACTGCATTAGGCCAATTGTAGCGGGCCGTGATTCTGAATGTGATATTCATTGTACGGTTCAGGTATGTGCGGGCGTAGGGACTCGCGATCGCGTGTATCATCGCGAAGGGCTCGAAGATTTGTACGTTAAAGTGCTCGATCGCGTGTGCGTTTGTATGTCGCGTGTGCGTTTGCATGTCGCGTGCGCGTTTGTATGTCGCGTGTGCTAACGTGTATGAACTTCGCGTGTATACATTCTATTTCATAACCGTGTGCCTTTCGCATCTTCGCGTGTGTTCTAGAATGATCGCGCGCGGACCGTGAATCTGACTCTTAATTTTTGATTTTTGGTGTACGGTTCAGATTTCAAAAGAAGGTGGGTTCTTACATATCATTAGAATTCCCATTCATGTCGCCGTAGAACGCGTGATCTAGTGGATATGAGCTTTATTTTTTTTTTTTTTTTGATTGGTCCAACTGAATGTATGGACCTAAATTGCTAGAATGAATGCTAAAGATTTCCGGACGTGACCGATTCATGATCGCGCGCGTTTGCGGGTTCGCGTTTGAGACCGCGTTTGTAACGTCGTAAGTACTAAAACGTTCACACAATTGCCGGAGTGTTATCAAGTTTACGCGATCTCGGGCATAGGTGTGCGTAGATGATCGCGAAGGGCTTAAGCGTTCGTATGTTGACGTGTTTGTTGCGTGTGCTCGCGCGTATGTAACTTCGCGTGTATAAATTCGATTTTGAAACCCTGCGGCCATTCATATATTCGCGGACCGTCATTCTGATCTTTAGCTTTCGGTGTACGGATCACATTCTGACAGGGAGAGAGTTACCCCATATCACTAGAGTTTCCGGTCATGTCGCCATGGAACGTTTTGTCTAGGGGATATGGGAGTTATTTTTCAATTTTATTATTTTTTTATTAATTAACAAGGACCTAGATTGTTGGTACCGAGGATAGAGACTTCCGGACGATCCCGATTCATGATGGCACGAGCGCGGGAATTTGTAGGTTGACACTTGAGATCGTGTTGCTAAGTTTATGAGTGCTGAGATTTTCACCTTATCACCGGGATGTAATCACGTTTGCGAGTTCGTGGGCGTAGGTTGCTTGGAAAATCGCGAGGGGCTCTAACGTTTGTGCGCTGACGTGATTTTGTAACGTGTGTTCTTGAATGGTCGCGCGAACCGTGAGTCTGATATTAAATTTTCGGTGCGCGGTTAGAATTCTAGCAGAGAGTGGGATCGTTTATATCGATAGGGTTCCCGGTCATGTCGCCATGAGACGTGTTGTCTAATAGGTATGAGCGTATTTTCTTAATTGGTCCAGCTGAAGGCATGGACCTAGGCTTCTAGGATCAAGGATAGACTTCCGGACGTGATCGATACGTAACCGCGCGCGGGGGCTTTTTTATAGGTTCATGCTTGAGACCGCGTTTGAGAATGTGTGAGTGTTAAGACGTTCACTATCACCATCTTTGCTGACCCAGCTGAAGGCGGGTGTAGAATGGCAGTATAGGACTCAAAAAGAAGAAATAAAGGACAATATATGAGAGACGTAATAGATTAGGTAGGTACAAGATACAGCTGAATTTATGATCATCACATGAAAGACATACATTAGTACTGAGAATTGGGCCCTAAACCCACATTGTATATTATTTGACCATGGCAGTGGACAATAAAAGTCGCCAAGTTAAGTACTAAAATTGATCACAATGTAGCTTAACTAAAAAGAAAATAATCGTATCCCAAGTTTATGTGATATAATCACTGTAATACTGCTTTGGTGGAAAAGCCCCCGGACCACATCAAGGTACAGTATCATGCCGAGGGGAATTCACTGCCACTCGATTATTGTATATTTATTGCTTTGATATATGCATTCGATACATTTGTATGTGTACTTTAGGATAGTAACAATAATATCAAAATAAAACTAGAAAACATGTTAAATACATGAAATGTGACTATATAGTATATACCATGATTTTCCTTCACCGCTCCTGGTTTTGTCGCCAAAAACGGCTTTTATCGTTTTTGAGACGGCATGATTAGCGTTGTTTTAATCTGATTTGGCGTTATGCAACTATTCCATAAACCGTGCAGAAGAGGTGCTGCGGCAGACCACAATTTCTGACTGGACCCTCATCCCAATTTCACACTGCACAACGCAAATATATCATCACTGTACCTTATAGTGAAACGAAATGAAGAAGAGTTCTAGTCTTGCCTCTGCCGGCGGCGATCAATAGTATTTAGCCAGTATTCATTTCTAACACAGTTCAGTTTTACGTCTCCTTTTCGTTGGTTTGTTCAAGCGCCGTGAATAGATGCTTCGCGTTGGACACAGCAGACAAAGGATCAAGGGGTCTTGGGTTAATTTTGTTGATTTTGTGTCGAACGACATGAATCTACTGAACTGGTTTGAATTGTGTATGATCGAAATATTGGGGTATGATGAAGCGCAAACTTCGGAAGATTAAAAGTAAAGGAAAAGGACATGATTAGGAGGTGGGCAAAAACAGAAGAAAAGTACCGGAAATGACCGTACAAACTTTAACGGAGGGCGTCAATTAAAAATGTCACGCATTTTACTTAAAATTATCACAAAATTTAATCGACATATGTAAGCTAAAATAAATGTACTAAATTACTGAAAACCTTTGATTTAATAACTATAGCCGATCTACCAATCAATCTGAAGTGTCGCAAAAAATAGTAACTCACCCTTTAATTACACATCAGTTGATATGATGTTTCGTGATCGGATTCACAAAGATCACGCGAATAATACTCAGCACGCTTAATAGTAGCCAAGTGATAATTGAGTCTGTAATGTCCAGTCAGTGCCCTGACTACAATACTGCATTAGTGCTGTGTGAATTACCAAATTCCTTGACATTTTCGAACTCATATATGGCAGAAAAGTTTTTGTTTGATCGCAAGTTTGCAAGCTACGCCAATGGTTGGCATGTTGTGATACAGCCCAAGAAAGCATCCCATTTTTCATCCAAATAATCGACAGTGGTGAAACGGATCACGGCGCAACACAGCCAGTCGTAGCTCCTACACTAGCCAATTCGTCCACAAATGAATTTCAATTAAAACCGAAATGACCAGCCGCCACAAAAAGGTAATAGTTTTTTTTTAAATGCTCAGCGCATCGATTTAAGTTTGACATGTAATGACTAATTTTGCTCTCGAATCTGGCGACCTTGATTTTTTGACCTGGTTCGATAGCCACACCATCAATCTCCACAGTGCGAGCAGATACGTAGACGCGATAGTCTCGAGCTACAGCAATCTGGTTACCCTGGTCGGGATGATTCACTACAATACGTATCATATTTGCTCAAACACCTGTTAATGAGGTTACGGTCAGATAGTTTACAGTTACATCCTGAGGAATTTTCAGTGAATTAACCGATTTCTTTTCGGTCCGAAAGCTGATGAGTTCAGTTCAGTTGAGTTCAGTTCGTGGAATCAGTTTCGGAATAATCAGGGACTTCAATGCTAATATTAGGTGTTTTTTTCCCTCAGTCATTTATGCAAGAAGGTGGCAAGCTGTGCCCGTGTTAAAATGAGTTTATTTTAAGCAGATGAGAACTAGTGAAATCGGAAAATTGATTCGGTTCAGCAAGCCATTGCGATATGCAATTTGCATATTTAATTATAGGTTTTGTGCACTTAAGGCGCAAAAGTGGTTTTATCCTCTTTCCCCTTAGTGAAGAAAATTTAGCTTTAACCCAAATTTGTCTTGGACCTCACGATCAAATTCTTCATCGCCTCGTGCACCTACGAGTCACAGGAGCAAACCCGCCATCATGGATACTATCTTCATCGCCGATGGACTGGTTGTTGATTTGGGAGTGCTGGACGCTGTTTAAGTAGTTGTCATTATGGTCTTAACAGCAACTACAAATTTGGCAACCGTTTTTTGCTCACCATGTTCTGCGCAAGGTTTTCATTGGTGTGCCGCTTGATTACAGTACTAGCTTGATTATAGTAATCGCTTTAATGGGTGCTTAACCCAGTTTGTGCCATTTTAGTTTCTTACGTTTTAAATTGTATTCTTAAGCAGAAAGAAATAGGTGTCATCGTTTTTCTACAAGAACACCGTTCAAACTACCTGGAAAGAAGCTTCTCCGAGTATCAGGTGTAACGGATTCTACTTCTCCGTATTGCGACATGTACTATACAATTGGCTCGCGGGGATTGTGCGGTGTTTGGTCGTGTAGTCGTATTTCTATTTTGTTATCTTTTATATACACAGAAATCTAAATTTTAACGCTGGCACTTTTAACCACGTGCATAGGTTGTTCTGAAAACGAAATTTAACTTTGGGCCGAATGATATCAGCACGGAATGGCGCAGGTGATGAAACTGAAAACAGGAGACTTCCTGCTGCAGAAAATATTTCACCTTATGAAGACTCGATCGCTCAGCACAAAATTTTATATCAACGATCGCGGTGTTGAATCGGTACGATGTATCTTCGTCTTAACTTAACTCATGACGACAATATTGGGTGCAATATTTCCAGATCGAGAGCTTGCTGGTCGTCGGCTACTTCGCTCGTTTATAGAGCTCTAACTGAAGCAGAAGTAGAAAATAGACTGACTCCAGCTGCTTTACAACATACTAATCGTCCCTGAATCAAACCTATGAGCTGATCAAGCGAAACCCATAACTGTGCCACTATACAGTGCCTGTAAAAAAAAAACAACTTAATAACAGATAAATTCGAGACTATAACGTTAGCGGCAACATAGAGAAAATGTTGAGAGGCTCTGATTTAGAGCTCCTTATGAAACATTTCATGCTTGTCTTAAACAATTGAGTCGTTTATTTATGTGAATAAAGTGGTATCGCTAACGTTGTTTGCCGCATAGTTTTCCAATTAGAAAAATTAGGAATAGACCGTTTCTACGTACAAATTAAACGGTATTAAAGGATTAATAGTCTGAGCACGCAGTTCTTGTTTGTACAGTCGAATTATTCGATCAGTCCTTGATTAGAATAAATTGAATAATAAATAAAACTAATAAATTTTAAATAAAATTAATCAGTTTAGTTGGTCTTTTAGTTGATAAGAAGGTAGAAACAGCAAAAAGCAACAAAAACTATTTTTTTTCAATTACTCTTTAACTTACCTAATTGTTGACGATCATCTGAAAAGATGAAAATTATGGTAAGTTATTTAAATTCATTTAAAATATCAAACTGTAATGATTATAATATAGGTCATTGAAAAATTGAGACATGATGTATATTATCAACAAACTGCATTCGCTCACATATTGCTCAATAGCAAATGAATCTGTTAAATGATTTGTTTCATTACATATTTATTAGCTCTCTAATTTATATTACCATATATCTGATTTCGTTTCATTATAAGGCCTTTCAATATTGGAGTTCACTAACTACTTCGGCTAAAACGGAGGTTGAGAATTGAATCAAGATCTGCTGTGTACTCAGGGAATATTTCTTGTTTCTGTAGCTCTATAAAAGTTAATTAAAGCAAAACCTTACTCCTAAAATCCCTTCCTCGTGGAATTTTTACTTTCTATTTTAATAGATTTCCCCGTCGATTCCAAGCACACAGGACAATCGCATGGCTAGTACCACGACCTTAATAACACTTAGATCCTTTCTTGCTCGAGGTCCAAACATACAACGACTACCAGATTCACTTAAATACATTACAATAAATAGTCGACTACACGCCAGCACCGAAATAAAAATCCAATTTCCTTACGCAACAAAATGTTGGCATTTAATTTTCAATTCCCAAAAATTAACCAAAACGTAGCCGACATACCAAATAGCTGTCTGTGTGCAACCCGAGTAGATAACGAAATGAAGAATTTCAAAATACCAACCACACAGAGATTGACAACAAGCAACTTTGCAGAAATAACCCGACCGTATCACAAAATTAAAGTCTAATTTACTAGCTGTTTACAAAACTTTCGACCCGAAAACCGCTGCCACCAGCACACACACCGCGTCATGCCAACTAATTTGCTGTCCCGCCAACTAACTACCACTCGCAACGCAACAGAGCCTACCCTTTTTTAGGTTGGAAGCGACAGCGCAGAGGAGATCTTCTCATTCCCGCAAATTAAATTTCACCCAAGTGCAACCAACTGTTTGCCAACATCCCCACCAGCAGAGAGCCAGCCAGCCAAAGGGTCGAGCTAACGCGGCCGGCCATCCCCGCTACAAACTGGTACTATAGGTGGTACTAGCAGTCAGTCAGTCAGTGCTCTACACAGGGCGACGGTGGTGGCGGTAGGGAAAATGTGTCTGATGCGCGCACTTGTCGGTTGGCTGTCCGCGGCCGGTTGAAAATATGCACTGAAAGGCGGAGTTTTTCCGCCATTTCTGGTGCCAAAAATTAGCGAAATTTAAAAATGGGGGAAAAGTACGAGCACAATCATTCATGGTGGTGGTGGTGGCGGTATGCTTGGCTCGAGAGGTGGTTCGAAGATGAAATGTAGCGCTAGATAGGCACCACCCTAGTTGTACGTCATTCGCTTTGCTAAAATTAATCAGAAAGTAAGGGAGCAAGATTGTTTCATATTTTTTTTTTAATTTAGCCCGCGTTTCTTTGGCAATGATAGTAAAAAAGGAAGTTCAAATAAGATTCATCAGATATATTCAGATGAAATTAATTAGAGTTTAATTATACTCTGTAGCAGTGAGCAATGGCTTGCGGAATAGCGGTTACTTTACGAATTATAAATATTGAAGATGGAGCTTGCAAATTTGTCTAAATTAAGTTGTTCAACAACTTAATTGAGGGCAGTCAATCTCTATCTCGAAACCTTAAAAAGTTCAATTACGAATGTTGCTAAAATTAAAACTACCCTAGCTGTAATTTAAACGTAAAGAAAAGTAGTAGTTTTTTCTATTTTTTCGATTGTTCCGTTCCCGGTGCACTTGAATGCCAGATTTTTGCGAAAAAAATCCACTAATTAGCGGTCTTCAAATAAATACATATAATAAAAAATTCAAAAAGCTATTGCAGTTATCTAGGGATTTACACGACCAATAATGTACGAATATTCTTTCTTTTTATTTTAGACTGATCGAACTGGAGCTGTACGGCTTGGTTCTCGAAAGGGTTTCCTGGCAGTATCGCTCCACTGCAATTGCAGACAAGATGGGAAATGTCGCCTACTAAAACACTGCCGAAGGCCAATTGCAGCGGGCTGTGATTCTGATCTTGATTTTCAATGTACGGTTCAGATGCGGGACGTGGAAACGCGTGGAAACGAGCGTTTATATGTTCGCGCTTGAGACTTATTGAGTTTACATAATTACAGCACAGTGGTCGCTTCATATGCGAATAAAACGAACAAATATTTCGGCAAAACTGTGTTTTTATTACGCGATATCATCATTCTGGAATTATATAAGTACAGTTTTATACTTGATTTGGTCAATAATGAACTGATTTTTTACATTTCTTAGAAAAGAAATGTATAGAATTCGCTCAAACTTTTAAGGTTTTTTCCGAGGCCCGGAGGGCTGAGTCTTATAAGCCAATCGACTCATGTCGACGATTTAGGACAATGCCTGTGTGTGTATGTAACGGACAAACTCTTATTCGTGTTTCTCAGCAATGACTGAATCGATCTTTTCCAAATCAATTTTAAATGAAAGGCCTATCACTCAGACAGAACGCTAATAAATGGTTTTTGATTCTGATGTTTTCTTTCCAAGATATGAATGTTTGAAGGTGCAAGAATCGCGTTTTTTGCAGTTTTTTGACATTTTCCGCCGAAACTGACGACGTAACTAAACAATTTATATATTTTTAGAAAGCTAGTACGAATACCTTTCGAACGATAGACTGTTGAAATCGAACTATTATCAAAAGAGATATTAAACATTAAATGCCGGCGAAAGATTTTTATCATTTTTCATAGCCAGAAATAATACCAGAAACATTCAATGTATTATTAGCGCCAAAACGGACAATTTTCGGTCAATAGCATCTTCGGAGAATTTAAATACAATATGCCCTTTCTTTTTGTATTGTGATTTTACTGATTAATCTCCCTAAGAGTAAGATATTTTCATAAATTTTCTTGGAAGTGATTGTATTGAAATAATGCCTTCAGCAAATTTGTAGCTTTTACTTTTGCGAATAACTTTACTGCAGACATCAAATACATATTTCGAATACTTTAAAAGTTATGGCTTGTTGTTTGTTGATTACCCTTTGTCGTCTATTTATTGTTCAATATAGTAATAATCCATTTAAATGAGCCAAATATTATTTCGATGAAACGAATTTCGTATATCATTTTTTTTATCTACAACCGCTAGAATAACCACCGAATAATTCCAAATTATCTAGATGGAACTTGATCACTTATCGGTGCAAAAATTTTCATTTGCACGAATCTTCTGACTTATAACCATCGGATCGATCTGAAACATATCTCGGAAAATGAAAAGCGAAATGAATAACTCCAAGCAGTGGTGTAGCCAAGAGGATGCTTTTGGGTTTAACCAAACCCCCCCCCCCTCGCGCACAAAAAATAATTGGATTAAATTTGAAAATTTATTGATGCAGACTGATTTAATTCAATATTACAATGATAATTATCAGATCAGTACAATGATAATCTATTGTTTGATACATCATGAGGACCTTTGAAAAATAATGCGATCCTGATCTGTAACTGATCTATTGGTCTTGATCTCACAGTTGTCTCATAACATCAAATACTAACTCCAATAGAAACTCATTCCAGAGTTCTGAAATCCATCATAATCCTTATCATAATTTCCTATCATATTGAGTTCAGTTTTGAAGGGTTGTACCGTAATATGGATTAGCGTCGTTTTTTAATAGGAAGCGAAACTGGAATTGCTTTAATGTCTATGAAACTTAGAACTGCTCACCGAAAAATTGCATAACTTCCAACATTTGCAGAGAATGTTTTTATTTTGGGAATGCGTCGAGTTGAGACGAAAACGTAATAGAATTTATAACGAGAAAACCACCTTCTAAAAGTAGGGGAATTTATGAAAAATGGCGTTTTCCGTTCCACCAATTTGGCAGGTTTAGTATCTTCGATGAATTTTACAAACGATAAACAGCACATCATTTGATAAAATACTATTGGCGTTATATCCTCTAAGAAATATTTATGAAAAATTTACTCCTCAAACAAATTCAGTCCCAGACTTAATGTCTTCAGCAAAATTTTGGGGAGTGCTATTACAAACCACTTTGTTGAAGACATGAAGGCTCCATGCGTTCAAGGTATTAACATATTTTAGGCTATTTCTATTTAATTTTATTTTAATTAATTATTATGATTTTAATTAAATTATTATGATTTCACTGTTTATGATAGGTCTTTTCTATTGTTTAAAACCATAAAATTTGCATTTTATTCAAAGTTTGAGTTTGTGAAGCTCACAATAGAAGTTATTTTAGAAAAAAAACTAGATTAAGGAAGACTTCGTAAATATCTTTTTATAACTCGATATACTCCATACGCGTAGTATTCATGCCTACAATAAAGTTGTTTTAAATGAAAGTCTCAACAAATTCACTAAAGACATGAACTCTGTTACAATTTTTTGAAAAACTGATTCTCCATAATTTTAAAACTTCCGTTTCGTAATTATGCCATTTGCCATTTGGATAGTAGAAGAACATGGGGAGACTTGACCAGGTTTTCAGCTAAAACTGCGTAAATCTCTAAAAAAGCCTTCAATCCCTCAAAAGTCATTGAGATATAATGTGCAAAGTTATTGTACGTCTTCATTATTTTCTGCAGAATTTTTAATTTAATTTTTGAAAAGTTACAAAAGTTTTTCTGTGATCATTTTTTTTTTTTTGGTCAAGTCTTCCCACTACGGGGAGACTTGACCAAGGCGTGGAGAGACTTGACCAAGAGAATTTTGAAAAATCATAATCAAAAATAAAAATAAAACATACTGTAATTACTCCATATTGTCGAGATCCTGAGGTAGCAAAAAAAATATAAAAGGGTTGCATTTTATTAATTTCGATTTTTTAATGCATTTCTTTTTAAGGATTAACTGTACTGCTTGCATTGCATGTTCACACGTCACGAAATCAGCCCTACTATTGCTAACTTTGTTTACTAATACTAAAATATAAAGACTATGTTTGAGGTGGGATTTTTTATGGCGTGATTAACATTAACAGTAGATACCAAAGCATAATAAATATCAGGAATTTTGTATCTTTCTTCAGCTAATTGCCACTTGGTCAAGTCTCCCCAACAGTAGTTGTTGCGTTCAATGTCATGCAAATTTTAGTAATAACTATTCCAATATTTCAATTTATGTAAAATCATTTCACTGCTTCACAAGGATTAAGATGGTATATTAGTATATTAATAGTAACTAGTGGTCGAGTAGATATGTCCACACAAAGTTTGATAAAAAATTACATCATTTAATGCAAATTTATTAATCACGTAATATTTTGTGTAAGGATTTTTCATTCCAAACTTTTAAAATTACCTTAAGGGATCAAAACAAGTATAAAAATATTTTTGAAAAAAATTTAAGAATCGTATAGAAGACGCCATAGCCAGAAATAGAATTTTGCGCTTGGTCAAGTCTCCCCATGTTCACCTAAGTTAGATTTTCACCATACCGACTTTCTGACTACGCCGCTGACTCCAAGTAAGTAGGGACAAAGTCGTTCTACACTCGTCCACAAGAAACTTCTTAAAATACTGCCTTTCTATTATAATACATTGAAGACCCGATTTGATCAGCCTCCAATTTTATGAGCCTCATATGAAAATATGTTTGATGGGCTCTAGCAGACAAACAAAGCTGAATTTGAGTAAATTCTTTCTTGACCATGTTGTCCTTATCAGATGCAAATATGCAAAAATAAAAAAAAAACAATTTTGTTAAATTTTTGCACTAGAAGATTATATTAAATAATTAGAAATAGTTATTACACTACATCAAGGGAAGGGATGAATATTTTAACAGCTTCAGTTTATTATGAAGAAAAAGAATGTCGTGATTTAGTCAATGTCCCCATTTTATCAGCCTAAAATACACCATGGAGAGATAAAAACGGGCCTTAAATGTATTCATTATTCACAGTAATAGATGCATCCCATTTCCTGAGGATATTTTCTTTCAGTTGTCCCGAACTACATCAATTTTTAGGTAGCTTTCAAGAGGTTATTTTATCGACTTCTTCCAAAATTCGGCGACCCTATTCCCATTCGTGTGATAGTTTATGTTAAAAGGGTGTCCTAAATTAATTGGTATTCTTAAGGGTTTATATGTTGCAGATACAGAAAATTCATAAATTTTCAGCTTTTCCTACACAATATTACAAATGCTTCTTAAACAACTGTTCCTAATAAGATTATGGCTAGATTAGAATTTTTTAATAGAAATGACGGAAGGTTATCGAAAAGTTTCGTGAAAAATAAAATTCCAGTAATGATAATGATTTTCCCTAACGGGTTTGGAGAGTTTTTTATATGTTCTTTGGAATTAGGATTAGGGATAGTAATTCATATCAAAGATACTACTGGGAAGTCTTTTTTAGAAAAGGTCGATATCGAAGTAAAGTTTGAACTATGCACGCATGCACTTCAGAGGTAGCGAGATATCAAGAGCTGAAATTTCAATGCTTAGTTCTCTGCCGCGTTGGGAATTTGAGTAGATGTTATTGAGAGTATGAACTTCAAATCCATTCGAAAATTTGTTTTTCGAATTTTTTGACTCAGCAAAACATATATAGCCCCTTTAGGAAAATTCAGTTTTCCCAACACAATACATTGATTGAAGAATTTATATATGTTATTAACGGAGCATTAGCTATAATTCGTTTTTATTTCTATTTTATGGGCCATTT
This sequence comes from Topomyia yanbarensis, assembly GCF_030247195.1. Taxonomy (NCBI): domain Eukaryota; kingdom Metazoa; phylum Arthropoda; class Insecta; order Diptera; family Culicidae; genus Topomyia; species Topomyia yanbarensis. Next base: position 107,301,233 of record NC_080672.1, on the reverse strand, counting down.
TCCCGCTTTTCCATTAAATTGGTTTAACCTTTGAGATTTCTTGCACTGATATTGTCCTATGCTAATTTGAGCGATTCTCTGAGTCCTGCCACTATCCCATGTAGCGAAGCATCAAGTTCTAAATGTTCTCAATCGATGTAATACCCGAAGAAAGCGATAAGAGTTATAAGAAATGTATCATTACACTGTTAGGTGGATTAAAAGCGTTTTTAATTCGAAATTCAGATTCAGCTACCAACACCTACTGAAGAAACATAGCTTTGGATCGAGATTTTCATTGCACATATTTATGACTGCCTCTTTTAAGGAATGGAACCATTGTGTGCATCGGAGCGTTTTCGAGATCGCGGGCGTAGGTGTGCATGGATGATCGCGAGAGACTCGAGCGTTTGTATGTTGGACGCGTTTGATCGCATGGGAGTATGTATGTCACCTGTGTTAGTATGTCGTAACTTCGTGTGTGTGCAAATTCGATTATGTAACAGTGTGGCCAAGCACATATTCGTGTTGGTTCTTGACTGATCTCGGAGTTCGAATTCTCTCATATCACTAGAGTTTCCGGTTATGTAGCCCTTGTTGTTTAATGTATATGAGCGAATTGTTTTTTTTTTTTTTGAGGATGGTTCTACTGGAGACATAGACCTAAGCTGCTAAGACCGACGCTAGGGGCTTCCGAATTCCATGATCGCGTTTTTGTATAATTGCACATAAGATCGCGTTTATAAATTCGTAAGTGTTAAAAAGTTCACCTAATCAGAGGGGTGTTTTTGTGTTTGCGAGATCACGGGTGTCGGTTTCCGTCGATGATCACAATTGCATGTTCACGTTTGTGAGCAATGTTGTATTATCTTGCAGGGCTCGAGTGTTTGTATGCAAACGGATTTGATTACGTGGGCGCGTGTCGCCTGTACGTAATCTCGCGAAACTAAATTCGTTTGTATAGCCGTGTAACCGCTTTCATTTTCACGGGGACTTTTGAATGTTTGATCGATTTTTAGTGCATGGTTCTAAATATGGAGTGGAATTTCTGTCGAAATATGTATTTGAAAAATTGGTGGCAAAAATTCAAGATTCAAAAAAAAATAACAGTAATACTGCATACCTCAAAACTTAAGGACACACAGCCTCTTTCATTACGAATAGTTTTCTTTAAGGTTGCATAAGGCAACACATAATTTTATATTAGAATATCTTTCTTTCAACAAAATCTGATCAATTAGCAGTCTTGGGCAATGTTGATCCTTACACGTTAAAGTATATATCTGACTATTTTGGGATGGCACTGGAATTTATTATTGAATTGATTGTTTCCATTGCCGATTTTTTATACAAAATTAAAAAATTGTTGTGAGTAAACCTGAAACAACCGAACAAGTTTATAGTTTGCTTAAGACTTATGGAGCCAATCACAGTTCGATTGAGCGGTGTTCCGAAAAAAGTCAATTTTTGTGCCGGTCTAATATCCAGTTATAGCGCTCCGAGACTTCCAGAGCACAAGGGTTTTTTTTCTAAACGAGACTAAGACTGAATCGATTTTTGATCACGTGAGAACGAGCATTGATATAATTGCACTTGAGACCGCGTTTCTGAATTCGTTAGTGCTGACATATTGACTAGATCACCGGAGAGTTTTATGTATGCGAGATCGCGGGCGTAGTATGTTCGTATACTAATTTTATGTTCGCATACCAATTTGCTGCCGTACACTTCACCGTAAGCACTTTGCGCAGGGAAAATTCAATATTTTGGATGATGAATCGCACCTTATATTTTTGTATCATAAGAAACATTGTCTATTATACTGACAAACTTAATGCAGCACTGGACGATGCTAAATCTACTAGCTAATTGAAATTCGAGCCGAAAGGGTTGGTGTTGGCAACCATTTCACGCTCGTGAAGAAATCATGTTTGGGCGGGATCTTTCAATCTGTCATTATGCGAATAAACGACGAATTGGCTGAATAAATTACCATTTGTTGGATTGCATTGTGACAATGATTTTGGCGGATTGCACTGAATTCATCATATTTGAATGCTGATTACACTGCGAAACAAAATTTTGGGAGCAGAACGAAAAAAATGACCAAATTTTTTCAGTGCCAGGAAACCCCTGGTGAAGAAATTATTGAAAAAAATGGAACGGGGCTTCACTAATCAAAACCAAAGATTGTATGGAGAACTACAGGATAGAATGAAGATGGTGATCTTAAGATCTTAAGATTTCGCATAAACATAAAATGCTTATTATATCGAAAAAGTAATCTATGCAAGTTTTTAGCTCAATCGGACATCATTAAGGGGGTACGGCGTTTGAATATTGATTTAATAATAAGAAAAATCCAAATGAAATACATGAAATGTTGAAAATCGAAACAAAAAATTGTCGAAATATGTCTAAAAATAGCATAAACATCAGCATCTAGTGTCAAAACGCACGAAAACCCCTCAAAACAAAATTAATTTTTTTTAGTTCCAAGGATTCGAAAATCGAAAAGTTTATTGTAATGCCCTATGATTGCAAAAAAAAATCCCATCGAACTGGGCTTGACAGCAGAACAAATAAAAAATAGCAGGGATTTGGGGTTCCAACTAAATCAATTTGAAAAGATTTTTGAAAACAATTGGAACGCGACTTCACAGTTTAAAACCAAAGTTTCGTGATTTTTTTTTTAAATAACATCTTTTAGGTGAAAATGGGCATTTTTGATCGTATTTTCCCAACTAACTGGGCTTGGGAGCAGAACAAATAAAAAGATGGCACGGCTTTAGGGTTCCAACTAAATTATCGTGAAGAAATTTTTGAAAAAAATTGGAACGGGACTTAACAGTTTAAAACCAAAGTTTTGTAAATTTTTTTAACATCATTTACATAATGGGCATCTTCGATCCAATTTTCCCAACGAACTGGGCTTGAGAGCAAAACAAATGAAAAATTCAGGTATTTAGGGTTCCAACTACAAAAAATTGGCACGGGACTTCACAGTTTAAAACCAAAGCTTCGTGATTTTTTTAAAATAACATCATTTAGGTGAAAATGAGCATCTTTGATAATTATCTAATAAGAGTTGCTTAGGAAGTGGTAAGTAAGAATTCATACCAATCCGACCCATATTAAAACCTCAACATCATAATATTGGAAGAGTATAAGGTCTGGGATTCGCTCCAAGCAACCTGCAAAGCATAGTTTATTAACTAAACATTTAGTTAGTCTTCGAGTACACGACCACTCGAAAAGGAAAATATCTTTAGTTTTTTGGTTCTTTTTTAACTCTGGGTAGCCGGCTACCGAGAGTATCCTATGTTTTTATACAAAAGCAATTTGAACTCCACACATCAGACCGTGGAAGTATTGCCTAGAAAAGCTAATCTTATCTGCATAATGGGCCAGATTACACTAGTTTACAGTGATTTGTATCCTCACAATATTTTTATCATTTCCGTAGTAAAATGGCCCGCTGAAAACGAAAATGCGATTAAAAAAATTCTGTATGGAATAGATTTAGAGAGAATGCGAAAAAATCCGTTTTTGTATTTTAAAAAATTGGCCCTTCACTTCATCACAAATATCTCCAGTTGTACTCTACCGATTTTAATGATTTTAATATCATTTGATCGACAATTGCAAGACCTATCAATTATTCCTAGAATATTTTTTGATCACTGTTACAATTAGATCTCTATTCAGTAATTAATTAAAAAAATATTGGTATTTCTTGCAAAATCTTGGATTTTTTTTATTTGACGGTAAATTACTCAAAGAAGAACGATTTATTAAATTTTTTTTATTCGTGGGTATTGAAATATGATCAATTACGAAAATAATGAGCGGTTGTTCATTTGAATCTAAATAAAAATATAGAAGTTATGAGTATTTTTGTAAAACATAGAAAAAGTCAGTTTTTTAGAGTTTTGCGTTTCTCATATAGAAAAGTTATGCAATCGCTCAGAATTTCGATTTTTCAACCGAGGCCCGAAAGGCCGAATATCTTATACCATTCGACTCAGTTCGTCGAGATCGTAAAATGACTATATGTGTGTGTATGTATGTATGTACATGTGCATGTGTCAAACAATCTCACCGACTTTTCTCAGAGATGGCTGGACCGATTTGTACAAACTTAGTCTCAAATGAAAGGTACTACCTTTCCATTGGTCGCTATTGATTTTTTTTATTGATCCGATTTCCGGTTCCGGAGTTACAGATTGAAAAGTACGATCACACTGCAAATTCATAGATACACTGGTACCACCAACCATGATGTCCAAATGATGCAATACATATTAAAATGTGTGCAACATTGCTAGGATTTGCGTGTTTAGATCATTGATGACCCACCGAAGTCGCTTTGACCACATTGGCCACCTATTATGGTTCCTAATGCCCCGGGGAACTTACCAAGTCCCTACGTTAATGTCATATCTATTTCTCAGCGAATTCTTTACCGATTTTTACAAACTTGGTCTCAAATGAAAGGTACAACGTTCCCATTGGCTGCTGTTGAATTTCTAAGTGATCCGACTTCCGGTTCCAGAATTGCACGGTGATAAGCACGAACACGCAGCAAATCCCGATTGCAACGTACACGGCGATGAATGTAAAAAAGTGAAATTTTTTTCCAAAATGTGACCACAACTGCTTGGATTTGTAGCTCTAGGTCACTAACAATCATTCAAAGTCGCGTTAGCCACGTTGGCCACCATCGACGGTTCCGGAAGCCCCGGCGGAAGAATCCAAATTCAGAATAACAGGTACATCCATTTCTCAGTGATGACTGGACCGATATGACCAAACTTATGTGTTACGGCACTTAAAACTGTAATTGAATTTTATTTCTATTCGACTTCCGGTTACGACTCCGATGGGTTATCAACGATCTGGACTCGCAAATACAAGTAATGTTTTTTTTTTTCGAGAGTTGTCCTACTGGAGCTGTAGAGCTAGGTTCTCGGAAGGGCTCCCCGCCAGAATCACATACTACAATTTGCAGACGAGACAGGCAATGTCGCCCAATAAAACACTGCAATAGGCCAATTGTAGCGGGCCGTGATTCTGAATGTGATATTCTTTGTACGGTTCAGGCATGTGCGGGCGTAGGGACTCGGAATCGCGTGTATCATCGCGAAGGGCTCGAATATTTGTACGTTAATGTGCTCGATCGCGTGTGCGTTTGTATGTCGCGTGTGCTAACGTGTAACTTGGCGTGCATAAATTCTATTTCATAACCGTGTGCCTTTCGTATATTCGCGTGTGTTCTAGAATGATCGCGCGCGGACCGTGAATCTGATACTTAATTTTTTGTGTACGGTTCAGATTCCAGAAGGAAGTGGGCTCTTCCCTATCATTAGAGATCCCAATCATGTCGTCGTAGAACGCGTGGTCTAGTGGATATGAGCTTTATTTTTTTTTTTTGATTGGTCCAACTGAATGTATGGACCTAAATTGCTAGAATAAAGGTTAAAGATTTCCGGACGTGACCGATTCATGATCGCGCATTTGCGGGTTGGCGTTTGAGATCGCGTTTGTAACTTCGTAAGTACTAAAACGTTCACACAATTGCCGCAGTGTTATCAAGTTTACGCGATCGCGGGCATAGGTGTGCGTAGATGATCGCGAAGGGCTCAAGCGTTCGTATGTTGACGTGTTTGTCCCGTGTGCTCGCGTGTATGTGACTTCGCATGTATAAATTCGATTTTGAAACCCTGCGGCGATTTATATATTCGCGGACCGTCATTCTGATCTTTAGTTTTTGGTGTACGGATCACATTCTGACAGGGAGAGAGTTACCCCATATCACTAGAGTTTCCGGTCATGTCACCATGGAACGTTTTGTCTAGTGGATATGGTAGTTATTTTTCAATTTTATTATTTTTTTAATAATTAACAAGGACCTAGATTGTTTGTACCGAGGATAGATACTTCCGGACGATCCCGATTCATGATGGCGCGAGCGCGGGAGTTTGTAGGTTGACACTTGAGATCGTGTTGGTTAGTTTATGAGTGCTGAGATTTTCACCTTATCACCGGGGTGTAATCATGTTTGCGAGTTCGTAGGCTGCTTGGAAAATCGCGGGGGGCGCTAACGTTTGTGCGCTGACGTGATTTTGTACCGTGTGTTCTTGAATGGTTGCGCGAACCGTGAGTCTGATATTAAATTTTCAGTGCGCGGTTCGAATTCTGGCAGAGAGTGGGATCGTTTATATCGATAGGGTTCCCGGTCATGTCGCCATGAGACGTGTTGTCTAATAGGTATGGGCGTATTTTCTTAATTGGTCCAGCTGAAGGCATGGACCTAGGCTTCTAGGATCAAGGATAGACTTTCGGACGTGACCGATTCGTAATCGCGTGCACGATGGCATTTTCGTAGGTTCCCGCTGAGACCGCGTTTGAGAATGTGTGAGTGTTAAGACGTTCACTATCACCATCGTTGTTGATTCAGCTGAAGGCGGGTGTAGAATGGCAGTATAGGACTCGAAAAGAAGAAATAAAAGACAATATATGAGAGACGTAATAGATTAGATAGGTACAAGATACAGCTGAAGTTATGATCATCACATGAGACATACATTAGTACTTCACACACTACTAATACTTGAATAGCCAATCACCACACATAGCACATCCTTTCTCAATTATCTATTTGTTACTGGTTGATTGTTGGTTATGAGCTGGTGAATAGAGGAAAGGTATAGAACAGACAAAAGGCTCATATCAGCCCTCCCGGCCTCCCCGACACACCACTATCGAGGCGTATTGTAATCAACATCTTGAAGCGGGCTTCTTATATAAATCAAATCCTCAGTAGTCATAATGTTTGGTTGAATATTAACATGAGAACTAATTAACCTCTAGTAGTAGAACTTGGTGCAAATAAAAACTAAAAAGAGCGAAGGTCCTTATATTTAGATAACTCTATTGAATATATTGTGGCTTGATGATGTTTACAATACCGTCAATCCCATCAACCTGCGAGAGGGATTATATTTTCTGGTGCTATCATTGGATTAATAATATGATATTAATGTACGCATACAAAGATGATGTTACAGTAAGTTATATATTCTTTCACAATTATCTTTGAACGATAACGGTTACACAAATGACAGTATATTTGCTTATACACTGAGGTCTCTTTTTATGCGTCGTAATTCAAGTTTTTGATTTTTTTGATTTGGATTTTCAAAATTTCGCGTTTTGAGTATGGACAAGTTTTAGATACAATTGGTCGGAGACAGTGGCGGATCCAGGGGGAGGGTCTTGGGGGTCCGGAACCCCCCCCCCCGAAAATTTTTAACATCTTGATAATTTTCAAAAAAATTTCTTTTTTAAATTCATTCTAAGTTCAAAATCTTTGCAAACCAGATTCGATTACCAAAACTGATTTTAATTAAATGAGATATTACATATTACGTATTGTACAATGAACATTTTAAAGTCGAAATTTTGGACCCCCTCCGAAATTTTTTTCTGGATCCGCTCCTTCGGAGAACTTGTCAGTGAGGTGTTTGATTGACTTATTTGGTTACAGTTGGATTAAGAGATGACATTGCCTATTTTCTGAGACACTCGTCTGACACATAACTTCGTGTAGGAGGCGTACGATTTAAATGTTAAAGCCATTATCATAACAAGCTTTGGAATAGTGAAGTTATCAAAGAACTTTTTTAAAGATTATAATTTTTCTATAAAACTTATTTCGAAAAATATGCAGGAAGTATCAAGCAGTCCAGATGAAATAAAGATACGCGAATTGAAATCAAAAAGCATCTTAAAACTAGTTTTCATGGCTTAGTCTAATGAGTATATAATTAATTTTCCTCTAATCTATGTTGCATATTGCGAAAACGAATTTTCGGGTCACAAAAAACTATCTGATATATTATACTGATCTCCAAAATTTTCGTAGTGTATTTTGAGGATCTTGGTAAGACTTTCAGTGCGATTTCTCCAATTTATGCAGGTTTTTATGAACACTTGAACCTTATCCAGTTTGTGGCTTTCTAGTTTGTGCGTTTTTTAAATTTCTAAACTATCGCGACTTTTTTATTTTATCCTCCGCATAAAAAGTGTTTGAATTTACTTGAGTATATTTAATGGTTGAACTGGCAAGTGATTTGAATGCGTTTTAGATAATCCTTGAAATATCTAAAAACTTTAATGCAAAAATATTGTTAATTTCCTCCTTAAAATTTAATCAAATTTGGAAAAAATGTGTAACAGAAATAACATGAAATATTCAAGAATCCGTCCCATCGAACAAACATCAACAATTTCTCGAATATTCTCATAAATCTGTTATATTCGCAGTTGATAGATATAACTTCTGTGAAAGATTTGCATTTCTAGCAATTTATTGGGTGCGAGATAATTGTACTGGTTTGTTTAATCTTCCCCATATCAAAAATGCCAATAACGAATCCCCAAAAGAGACCTATTTTGAAACCTGAAAACACATTTGTTGCTTTGAATCTATGCGGAATTCTAAATAAGATTTCTCGTATTCTCCGTAAAATAATGTACGTAAAATATCCGCTCAATGTTACCATGTCGCATCGACATTATTTCTAAAAACCACGTAAAACACGTTAACGTACAAGAGAAGCGCCAAAGCGCACTATTTAGAATCTAAAAATAGCCCCTCTTTCCTAATCTGAAAGGATATTATAAAGCTATTCAGTCTATCGTTATATATACAGCTGTATTGGTGAGTAAAACTTAATAAAAACAAAGCGTATGGCACCAGGAAAACAAAGAGCACTTAGGCTTGGGCAAAGTTCAATGTGTGCGTTCTGGAAACGTCTTCTGCATCTATAATCGTTTCGCCCTTGACGGAAGCGTGGAATATTATGCTAACTTTAAACATCAGTCGAAAACAACGTCGTTGGTTCATGCAGGAAACTTCCCCATCAAACTAAGAATACCCAGGTTCAAAGCGGCAATATCGACAAATAATAACCTGCATGTCATATATTCACAATAACAATCAGCCAGCAGTATGCAAGTATTTGGCAATGCTATAAAAGCTTTTGATGCATGAAGCTTTTTGCTATAAAAGCAAAAAGCGCCTTAATGTATGCTTTATTTTTCTCGTATTCTATTTTTAGACGTGCACGCTAAAATCGTTGATATTATACAATAAGTAATACAGGCTATGTTGGGGTCAATTATGCTATCTCATGTTGTTATGATCGTGTTATATTGCTATCAACGTTTGTTGTAAATGTGATATTCGTAGAGTTTTTTTTTGTTAGAATTTTTGTTATTTTAACACCTAACGGTTTCTGCTTTATAACAAAATTTGATAGGAAATTTTTCGTAACAAAATATCAGCATGAGTTATAATTGTGTTATTTCCTCCTGGTCGGGTAGATCTTGAAATTATATACATTATTATTTTTACAAAATATCGTTTCGAATGGATCATTGAATTATATTAATATATTTGACGCTACTTTTTGGAACGCATGGTACGGAATATTCGATGTACGAGGCAAATGGCTCACTCCTCTTCGTGCCACAATTACATGCTCGAAAACTCTTTTTTTTTTGAAAGGCTCGTTACGTTTAATATGATATCCTTAGTTTTTAATTTACCAATAAATTTGAAATCATTATCTATTGCTCCTTTTTTAAATAGCTGGTACTCTAACGAGGGTTTTATTAAATCATGCGAGTTTTTTTTGCAGGTGATTACTTTTTATTCACTAAAACTGTTTTATTTAAGAGAAAATACACAATTTATTTAAAATTCTTTCGTGAACTGACTACTATAATCAAAATTGCAGATTCGTCTTCGAGTTAGTTCACGAGATATCATGCTCACCAAACACGGTATTAAGAGCTGCACGTTCGAGAATTTCAATGAGTAACCATGAAAAAAAAAATTCAAATGCACAAAAACATGTACTATTTGATACTAAAAAAATTCTGGAGCAAAACAAAAATATGAATGAATAGTATAATAAGAAAAGCCACATAACACCATTAGGTTGAAGTAATTGATTTTTTAATTCGAAATTCAGATTCAGCTACCCACACATACTGAAGAAACATAGCTTTGGATCGAAATTTTCATTGCACATATTTATGACTGCCTCTTTTAAGGAATGGAACCATTGTGTGCACCGGAGCGTTTTCGAGATCGCGGGCGTAGGTGTGCATGGATGATCGCAAGGGACTCGAGCGTTTGTATGTTAGGTGCGTTTGATCGCATTGGAGTATGTATGTCACCTATGTTAGTATGTCGTAACTTCGTGTGTGTATGCAAATTCGATTATGTAACAGTGCGGCCAAGCACATATTCGTGTTGGTTCTTGACTGATCTCGCGGACCGTGAAGCTGATGTTTAATTTTGAGTGTCCAGTTCAGAGACTAGAAGAGAATGAATTCTCTCATATCACTAGAGTTCCCGGTCATGTAGCCCTTGTTGTTTAATGTACATGAGCGAATTGTTTTTTTGAGGATGGTTCTACTGGAGGCATAGACCTAATCTGCTAAGACCGACGCTAGAGGCGTCCGGATGTCATGGATTCATGATCGCGTGTTTGTATAATTGCGCATAAGATCGCGTTTATAAATTGGTAAGTGTTGAAAAGTTCACCTAATCACAGGGGTGTTTTTGTGTTTGCGAGATCACGGGTGTTGGTTTCCGTCAATGATCACAATTACATGTTCACGTTTGTGAGCAATGTTGTATTATCTTGCAGGGCTCGAGTGTTTGTATGTAAACGGGTTTAATTACGTGGGCGCGTGTCGCCTGTACGTAATCTCGCGTAACTCAATTCGTTTCTATAACCGTGTAACCGCTTTCATTTTCACGGGGACTTTTGAATGTTTGATCGATTTTTAGTGCATGGTTCATATCTAGAAGGGGGTGAAATTTCTGTCGAAATATGTATTTGAAAAATTGGTGGCAATAATTCAAGATTAAAAAAAATATCTGTAATACTGCATACCTCAAAACTTAAGGACACATAGCCTCATTCATTACGAAGTTTTCTTTAAGGTTGCATATTCATTGGAGGTTTCCAGACAAAGTCAAATTGAAGGTCAACAGAGTTTTTAAAAAATATCCTATTCTAAGCATGTGCGATAAAGAAAGGCAACACATAACTTTAATTTAGAATATCTTTCTTTTAACAAAATCTGATCAATTTGCAAAAAAATCAATAAATCTTTGGCATAAGCGCTTGATGTTTTCATTCAACTCATCCCCAAAACTGTGCAATACTTGAAGTGCTCCTAATAGCATCGCATGTGCATACAGTCGGGTCTCCTACTACGCGGATTCCTACTACACGGCTTTCTACTGCGCGGTACCCGCATTGTAGGATACCCATATTATTTTGAATGGTGGTGTCTTCGGGGAATTTGTAAAAGAAGTCCAGAGCTTCTGGATGGTAGAAAGTATAAATCGCAATTGCCCCACCAGGTGGCGCTAGTGCTAATGCAAATATTCAACACATGTTAAAATAATTCTATATCTCAGCGTGATTAGATAGAGTAGTACTGTCTTCTGTAAAGTTGCTCGAGAGGTCGAGAACTATCCAACGGTAGCAGATTAGTTTGGAGTACTCTCCCTATGCGGCGCTAGTGAGCGTAGATGTTTTCTGCATATGGTAGATTATGATATATCTCAAAAGTCTAATAACGTGGAAAGATGGTGTTTTCGGCAAAGTTCTCGAGGAGGTCAAAAGCTACTCGATTATGGATTGATTAAACTGGAATGGACCTGCCAGGCGGCGCTAGTGAGCAATTTTTTTCAAATCATGTATCTCGAGATCATGATCATTTGGAAGGGTGGTGTCTTTGGCAATATTCATAGGCAGGTCGAGCTCTGTCCTACAGCGAACAAATTAGTTCAGAACTCGCTCACTAGGCGGCGCTAATGAGAATGAAACTTTCTTAACATTATAGATTTATTTCTGAAGTCTGATAATTTAGGACAACGCTGTTTTTGGTGAAGCTCTCCAAGAGGACAAGTACTGTTTGACAATGTATAGAAAAAATTCGATTTTACCCGCTATAGCGTCACCACGCATTTTTCCTTTCAATTTCTGCATCTCAATATAAAGGCAGTTTAGAAGCCGAAAACACCATTTTCCAAGTTATTAGACTTTTGAGATATATCACAATCTACCATATGCTGAAAGCTAGCGCCGCATAGTGAGAATATTCCATACTAATCTATTACCGTTGGATAGTCCTTGACCTCTCGAACAACTTTGTTGAAGACAGTACTACTCTATCTAGTCACGATGTTGAGATATAGAATTATTTTAACATGTCTTGAATAATTGCATTAGCACTAGCGCCGCCTGGTGGGGCAATTGCGAGTTATACTTTCTACCATCCACAAGCTCTGGACTTTTTTTACAAATTCCCCGAAGACACCACTTTTCAAAATAATCAAGATCTTGATATATTTAACATTGAATCCATTTAATGATAGTCGTATTTACGACGAGAGTTTCGATTTATTTACTCTTTTTTCATAGCACCCCTGGCGGCATATTTCTCAACTAATTGGATACCCTATGACTCTAAGTTGTAGGCCCAAGTGAATACAACAACTTTGCAAAAGAAAGTATGGCGCTATATGTTGACGCGGACGAAATAATCGGCCACAGCCCCAATTAGTCGAAATCCCATAAGCTATGGGTATCATACAACGCGGATTCCTTTTTCATGCCCCCAGATAATCGCGTTGTAGGAGACCCGACTGTACCATAAAATCAGTGAAAATCTACACCAAGCAAAATGTTGCTCCCAGAAACACTTGATTCAATCTTCTATGTCGTTCTCAAAAAATATTTTAGAATTTTAAATCTTCTTGATTTTACATGAGCCAATTGAAGTTAATAGTTTATTTAAATTTTGTGTTATTGTGATGAATGTAAAAAAGTGACTTTTAGGCATACAATTTTTGATGTTTGTAATTTTCACAAATATCTAAGAAAACCTTCAAAGTTTGAACTATGTTTTTATTTAATTCTTCAGGTTATAGCCAGTATCAAAACAGCCCAACACAATACGAATACTTGAAATTGGAAATCCTCTTCATTATATTACTTGACAAAAACATTGGGAAAGTCCACGTGGCCATTTGGGGGGAGGGGGTGGGGGGTGGTTACAGGAATTGTCCACGCTTGTCCAGGGGGGAGGGGGTCAAAAGCGAAGGTTTTTTGATCTACGTGGTATATGAATCCAGTCCCATCCAGTCATGGCGCTCCGAGACTTCCAATGCAGAAGAGTTTTTTTTTCTAAACGAGACTAATGCTGAAGACGCACGTGACCGATTTATGATCACGTGACAACGTGATATGATCGCACTTGAGACCGCGTTTCTGAATTCGTAAGTGCTGACATATTGACAAGATCACCGGAGAGTTTTATGTATGCGAAATCGAGGGCGTAGGTGTGCGCGAATGATCGTAATTGAATGTTCGCATACCAATTTGCTGCAGTACACTTCACCGTAAGCACTTTGCGAAGGCAAAATTCAATATTTTGGATGATGAATCGTACCTTATATTTTAGAGGAAATATTGTCTGTTATAATGACAACCTAAATGCAGCATTGGACGATGCTGAATTTACTGGCAAATCGAAATTCGAGCCGAAAGGGTTGGTGTTGGCAACCAATTCTGGGACGCGTGTTTCAGTACCTCCGATCAGTCCAATAATTCATCAAAAAATATCACGCTCGTGAAGAAATCATGTTTGGTCGGGATCTTCCAATCTGTCATTATGCGAATAAACGACGAATTGGCTGAATTTACAGTGCCAGGAAGCCGCTTGTTAAGAAATTGTTGAAAAAATTGGAACCGGGCTTCACTAATTAAAATCAAAGTTTGTATGGAGAACTACAGGGTAGATATCAATGAAAACGGTGATCTTAAATTTTCGCATAAGCTCTTACATAAAATGCTTATTATATCGAAAAAGAAATCTATGCAAGTTTTTAGCTCAACCAGACATCACTACGGGGGTGCGGCGTTTGAATATTGATTTAATAATTTAAGAAAGAATTCAAAGGGGGAGTACATGAAATGTTGAAAATCGAAATTTTTTTTTGTCGAAATATGTCTAAAAATAGCATAAACATCTAGTGTCAAAACAAACGAAAACCGCTAAAAACAAAATTAAAAAAATTTCAGTTCCAAGGATTCGAAAATCGAAAAGTTTATTGTAATGCCCTATGATTGCAAAAAAATCCCATCGAACTGGGCTTGGGAGCAGAACAAATAAAAAGATGGCAGGAATTGAGGATTCCAACTAAAGCGTCGTGAGGAAAGTTTTGAAAAAAAAAGTTGAAACGGGACTTCACAGTTTAAAACCAAAGTTTTGTGAAATTTAAAAAAAAATAGCATCTTTTAGGTGAAAATGGGCATATTTGATCCAATTTTCCCAACGAACTGTGCTTGGTAGCAGAACAAATAAAAATGGCGGGGATTTAGGGTTCCAACTACATCAATTTGAAAAGATTTTTGAAAAAAAATTGGAACGCGACTTCACAGTTTAAAACCAAAGTTTCGTGATTTTTTTAAAATAACATCTTTTTGGTGAAAATGGGCATTTTTGATCGAATTTTCCAAACGAACTGGGCTTAGGAGCAGAACAAATAAAAAGATGGCACGGCTTTAGGGTTCCAACTAAATTATCGTGAAGAAAATTTTGAAAAAATTGAAACGGGACTTTACAGTCTAAAGCCAAAGTTTTGTATTTTTTTTAACATCATTTAGGTGAAAATGGGCATCTTCGATCCAATTTTCCCAACGAACTGTGCTTGAGAGCAGAACAAATAAAAAATGGCAGGTATTTAGGGTTCCAATTACAAAAAAAATTGGCACAGGACTTCACAGTTTAAAACCAAAGTTTCGTGATTTTTTTTAAAATAACATCTTTTAGGTGAAAATGAGCATCTTTGATAATTATCTAATAAGAGTTGCTTAGGAAGTGGTACGTAGGAATTCATACCAATCCGACCCACATTAAAAACTCGACAGCATGATAGCCATCATTGCCTGCCGCCCCCATCTTCATCGTTCACGGGGAAGGATAAAAGACAAGGTAGACGGGAAGTGTTGATGCTCTACCTATTTAACGGAAGGTAAACGATTCATCAGGCTCTTCCATAGGTGCCGCGGAGGTAGTAGTTTGGAAGGGTATAAGGTCAAGGATTCGCTCCAAACAACCTATAAAGCATAGTTTATTAACGAGTTATTTAGTTAGTTTTCGAGTACACGATCACTCGAAAAGGAAAAGATCTTGTTTAGTTTTTTTCTTTAATTCTTTTTAAACTCTGGGTAGCCGGCTACCGAGAGTATCCTATGTTTTCTAAACAAAAGCAATGTCAACTCCACACACCAGACCGTGAAAGTATTGCCTAGAAAAGCTAATCTTATCTGCATAATGCGCCAGATCACTAATTATTGCGACAGTAGTTAGACAAATTTCACTATTTCTTCTCTACGATATATTTATTGGGTTCAAAACAACCGAGTGATAACACGTTATACAGATAAAGAGTTATGATAGCGTGAGATGTTATAAATCAAGGAAAGTATTTGCTATTTTCCATATCGGATTGTTTTTGAAATACGAGCGCGATTATAACTAAAATTGAAGGGAAATACAAAAGATGGTAACTCTGATACACGGACTTGTTAGCAATAACGGAAATTGAAATTAGATTCATAAAAACAGACGCGGCGAATTTTAGCCCTTAAATGCGCAATGTTGTTTTAAAACAACATTACGAAAACCATCTCAAAATTATCATAGTAACGTATGAAAGCTGTAAGACAATTTTCAGAAAATTTGAAAAAATTGGTTTGCGCATTTAAGGGTTAAGCCGTGTTGACCAGTGATTGTTGATACTAGTGAGATTAAAGTCTTATTGGGGTTGATTTCCGATCATCTATTCATTTTTACGGTAGTGTTTTCACAACTAGATCCCTTTCATTCTGCTACTATCGACAGAAAGCTGATAGCACCCAGTCGTCGCTGGTCCAACGACCAAATGTCATCAATAGATATAGACTTGCATGGAGGCATGAGATAGCAAACTTGTGATAACTGTTATCCCACCATTTGATGACCTTGGTTGAATAAACTACCAATCTAGTCCAGAAAAGTTGGAACAGTTATTAAACGTATGATGTATGAGAAGGGCTGTAAGACTGATTCTGACTATTTACAATCGATTCTTTGGACATTTTCCAGGTTTTATACACTCTCTTGAAAATAAACTTAAACAAACCTGGGATTTGAGAAAACGAGCATGGCAACACAAAACGCGGTTATTCCAACTAACTGCCATCGAAAAGAACACCTTTTAGTGTAAGAAGCATATTTTCCATAAATTTCACTCAGTTTCTGTTTTAAAAATTCTCTTTTTTGACTAAAATAGACAAGACGCTATAAGACAAGTTGAAAGATAACTGACGCTGATATTTCCAATAATAATTATTAGGTCAAATATCTGTTCATACTCTCAAACGATACGATACTTTTTTCATGGATGAAAACAAAATTCCTTTCAAATGGCGCAAACATTCAAGCAAACCTGCCGACTGCATGACGATGACCTTCTCACCCAGCCACACAGCGCGAAACAAAATTCAGCAGCTGTTTCCCTTCAGCGATACAACCTATGCTCGATGGAACACAAATCTGCCGACAAGCAAAAAGTGAGTGACCATTGGCCATTGCGATTAAATTCCGGGCCGCACACGTTCTGACACATTTGATTGACGTGACTTTGGACCAGTTGCTCCGAGGCTACCTGCTGGCTGGGTGGCCGCCACTGAGCAACAACAAAAATATCCATCATAGCACTTTCATTCGACCGACCACCATTCGTCATTTGTCGTTTTCCACCGCGAATAGAGTGAGTGTATTAAACGTGGCGCTTATCACGATGAGGAAATTATAACCCGAGCTACGAAGTCTGCAAGTGGAAATTCTTCCAACTTCATCTTGAAATGTGACACTAGGTTTAGCACTGTCTCGTAGAAGGAATCTCCAAAGTGATGCTTCTAATTTTCCGCTACTCTGCAGTCGAAAATGACTCTTCTTTAAAATATACAAAAAAACTGGAAAAAAGTTTCCAAACAGCAGCATGAAAAACCAATCACGAGATCAGCAGAAGTTTATTCCCATCCACCAACGAGATGTAGTGAAACTGTACGAATGGAGATTTTCAAGGGAACCAGATTCGTCCCCGTGAGCGCGATCACCGATAAGCCACGGAAGTGCATTTTCCTGCCAAGTTTTATAACAACTTTTTTATTCTTTTTTATTTGGGGTAGGTGAATAAATCCATGCTCCCCAAAGCACAGGATAAAATTTTGCATCGACGTTAAATGTACCGGAAAAAGTGACACTTCAGCCAACGTCGGTTCTCCAGCGGTCATCGCCGCTCGTACAACGAATCTTCCTTTTTTTCGGTTCCATTTAAAACGGACTTGAACGAGTGGAAAAAATGGAATCGTCCATGAATCGCCGATTGCCAGAGCGCGGGCGCGCAAACCCGTGTTTAGCACCTGAATTGAGCGGAAAGAATCGTAAAATACTTGCAGATAGTTTTTAAGCAGTGGGTTTTGTTTGCGATAAAACTTGGCGTTCAGTTTATGGGAAGCTTGACAGTTGTTGCGCGCCCGATAGGGGCGAACTATGTATGGTTGTGCTTGTGAGAAAGAAGTATAACTAGCGTCATTCGAATTACCGGAGAACCGGGAGACGTTTCCGAACAAGTGGGAGCATAAAACTTTTGAAGAATGAATCGGTCGAGTTTTTTGGTTCCAATTTTCCGAAAAAAAGATTTGTTATTTGTACTGACGAATTGCTTGCTAGCAGAGTAAAGGGTATACTTGAAATCTTGAGAAGAACTACTGTGTAAAGGTGCAATCACAATGACCTTGCTGATTGCGGTGCGTTGGGCATTCATTGGTGTGTACCAGCAATAGAACTCAGTGATTCGAATATTGGTGCTCCTTGTCGCAATGATATCCACTCTGTTCGAGCTTCGACTATTTTTTAGCTTTCTGTTTGATAGTCTATTTTGTTCTAGTTATCCTTGTTTACGACGAGGAATTTTATAGTTGCTTTTTTGAGAAACTTCCGTGCAACGATTCTATCACTATTGAAACGCACATTCAAGTTAGCGTGTTCAAAGTTGTTCACAACTGAAATATTGTGTCCGATCTGTTCCGATGTGTATTCGAAATAAATATACATCTACTAGATTGATATTGTTTTTGGTAATAAAAGCAACGCTGACCTTCTAGAGATTTTCTAATTGATATTGTTTGTAGTAGCAACGTTGGACTCCTAGGGATTCTAAAATTGTCGTTGAAGTAAGTTCAAAAAATTGTATAGATAATAGGACTGTAACCAGTGGGTCGTGACAGTACTTAAGGCTGACCATTGGAATCTAATTGCGGTCCTTACACAATCTATATTATTGTCAATATCTGAAACTATTAATAGTGTAATGCCAAAAAATAAAATTATAAAACATCCGATTAACGCTACACACAGTTTTAATTACTAGGTTTGCGCAAACAGCAAACCGGCCGCTAATTAGCCCAGCAAACCGATTTTTAACAGTTGAATTTTATTTTTCGTATTCCTCTCGTCAGTAACTGACACCAACTTGCTGCCAGTTAGACGATATATCCAAACTAACACCAAATTAATGCCAATCTGACACTAAATGCAACGTGTGTGAACGCCTAAGACAACTGATTGGTACCGAGTGATGTCTCGGTTAGCTAAGCACAGAAGCTCTCGGTCGCTGACGAGTGTAGCGAAACGAACTGTGTTTTGGCATGAGAGTCAAACGCCTGCGAGTATACACTCGAACCAGAGCTTTTGTGCTTAACTAACCGAGACATCACTCTGTATCAGTCAGTTGCTTTAGGCGTTCACACACGTTGTGTGACTTGTTTGGATTTAGTGTCTAACTGGCGCTAATTTGATGTTAGATTGGACATATCGTCTAAGTGGCAGCAAGTTGATGTCAGTTACTGACGAGTAGAACACGAAACATTAAAACCCAACTTTTCAAAGTTGGGTCTTGTGCGCCAGTTGGTTAATTCATTTTCTTCAGTAATATATTTAAATGGTGTACGCAGTTTCGCAATGTATGAGGTAGTAATTGTTCTAAATCACATTATACGAAAATTTTGGTAATACTTTCAAAATGTTAAGAACGGTGCAAACATCGTTGTATTTCAACGATGCAAAATATTATTTACGCATAATTTTGTTCCAAGAAAATTTTTCCATTTTGACACATTGACGGACCCGCATGTACATTGAAAGTGTCCAAAACTGTTGATTTTCAACTGCCAATAACTTGCCTTGCAATATAAAATAAATTCCCAAAATGTTGAAAAAAATTCTTTTTTGATACATTGCCATATAAAATGTTCAAAACGAATGGTTTTCATCTTCCAACAAATTGCCCCGCAAAATAAAACTCTTTGCCATATTCAATATCAATTTTTTTCCAGCTCATAAGTGCCTTAAGAATTTTGTTAAAAAAATCTTTCTAAATTATCAATTTTTTGGGATATATTAACATCTACCATACATTGAAAGCCTGTACGCTCACTAGCGCCGCATAGTGAGAGTATCCCAAACTAATCTGTTACCATCGGGCAGTCCTTGATATCTCGAGCAACTTTGCTGAAGACATCACCCTTCTAAATTGCTGCCATTTGGAGATACTGAAATAAAAAGATGTATGCTCACTAGCACCGCCTAGCGGGTGATATCCAATTTAGTCATTACATTATACTAGTTTACAAGAAAAATGGTCGGACCCTTAGGGAAACCTCCCGATGAGTCAGAACTACGGGTAGTTTTCGGCTCCAATGCAAACAGATTGGTGAGAATGAAGACGATCACATGGTAGCGCTCTGGTGCGAGTTGGCGCCACAAAAACAGTACAAGGGATTTCTGAGAACGAGAAAAAGAGGCAGACAGGGACCAAATTCTAATATTGATTGATTTTTGGAAGAGATAGAGGAGGGACATATAAAGGAGATCGCGGCTTGCCATAACATCTTGAACGGGAAGGTTGGGTGGTATTCCTCGGGCTCGAAGGGTGTTCATTAGCTGAGACCTGGCGGAACTATACTCGGTGCACGCCCAGACAATGTGTTCGATGTCGTGATAGCCGTCGTCACAAGCACAGGCACCACTAACCACGAGCAAAATATACGTCGAAGATGTGCATCCAGCGTCTAAAGGTTTGCCATGTTCGGATATCACACGAATGTAGTCACGACGCAACATTCATTACCTTGAACGAAGGCTTCGCCTATACTTTCGAGACCATCACATGCAGCACACCGGCCTAGTTCACTATTGCGTTACGAAGTTTGCTAAATCTCGAGGGGTCCCTGATGAATAATTCCGAAAAATTCGTTGAAGCAAATTGGCCTTTCATAAATATTACCTTCTAAAGCACTCTACTTAGCTAAAGTGTCCGGCCTCTCGTTGTTCGGAATGGAGCAATGAGAAGGTGCCCAAACCAAGGTAGTCTGGAAAGATTTGTCAGATAAACCACTCCATAGCTCCTGAATTCCCTCCAAACAGAACGAGGAGTGCTTTCCATGTTTCATACAGTGAATAACGTCAATGGAACTGAGGCTATCCGAACCGATGAAGTAATTGTCTGCGGGTAATTTGTCAATGACACCAAGGGTATACTGAATAGCAGCTAGTTCCGCAGCATGAACTAAAGCAGAGTCCCTGAGTTTATAGAAAGCGGTAAGCTTTTGATTGAAAATACCGAACCCAGTGGACCCTGCGAGGTTCGATCCGTAAGTATAAAATCTTTTAAAGTAGTCGGCTTCTCGGAATTCATTGTAAAAAAATGTTTGGGACCACTTGCGGGCGTACGTGGTTCGGTTCTCCGTAATTCGATGTTCAGCTCCATGTAGTCAAAGTAAAAGGACATAGTTTAAGAATTGAACTCGATAAACCTTTCGAAATTTTTAACAGTTATGTGTCCAACAAAAAACACCTTTAACAGGCCAACGAGGGTACCCGGGTACCCACAAATTGAAATTCTCGTAACTATGGCTTCCTTTAACCGATTTGGACACTTTTAGATATTTTGGATTCAAGAACTCGTCCACTTTTTGATTCTGTACAATAGAACCGGAATAATGGATCTGGTTTTTGGTAATCCGGATTTTCCGGAGTAATGTTCCAGTACTAGGATATGATTTATAAATTTTAATAATGTACTAGCAATATGAGTAATATTGTCTCGGAAGTCTGTTTTTTATTGTTACGGGACCGTATGGCAATTTGAAAAATGGAATTGGAATGGAATGGCCACTCACGGCACCGCGGGAACCTGCTCCGGAATGTCCGTTCCGATGTCAAATCACCAAATAGTTCCAAAACCACGAGATACAGCCTGCTGATGCAATTCCAAGAATTTTGATACCTATATTGCTAGTATTCCATTGAAGTTCGCAAATAATACCCTAGCACTGGAACCTGCTTCCGGAAACCCGGATTCTTGGGAATCAAATGAAGTAACCCGATTCATTTTTACCAAGTCCAAAAGTGGATGAGTTCCTGAATCCAAAACGGCCAAAAGTATCGAAATCGGTTGGATATTACCTTAGTTACGGGCATTTTAGTTTTGTGGGTACCCGGGTACCCACGTCGGCCTGTTACGTAGTAAAAAAATTCAGGAGCCTCTCCTCATTCCCACCCTTACTATATCAACAATATTATTAACCCAAAAGCTTGACTTAGTAAAGTTCTAAGATGTCACAAAGTTTCAATTTCCAGCTATGGATAAAACATAGGAATTTAATTAATTGAAACTTAAAAAGGTACCCGAGTACCGTGTCGGACACACAACGGTTAATAATCACCGGGTGCTAGAGATCGCATCGAATAAGCAATCGATATGAAAGTTCACAAAATCGATTTTTTACATGAAACTACATCGTCGTATGCAACTTGCCATAGCGTGCAAGAATTGTCAAGACATTCATCAATATCGTTGACATAGAAATTCCATACCTATAAGTCACCATGAGCAAAATGCATGTGCTTTTCCGATAACAAATTCAATAAAAAAGTTGTTTAAAGTTGCTGAAAGACCATGCTGGTGCACTTTCCCTGAAATACACTGAATCAAAAGCCCTCATAATATCTAAGAACACTGATGCCATCTGCTCTTTGTCCAACTGAATTTCGATTGAGAGCAACGCAAGACAATCGTCCCTTTGACTTTGCGATATCCGAATTGTGTATCTGACAGAAAGCCTTTTGTTTCGATTCAATGGTCGATACGGAACAGGATAATTTCTTGAACAGCTTCCGGATACAGGAGAGCATTGCAATCGGTCGATACGAGTTGTGATCGGAGGCTGATTTCCCTGGTTTTTGAATAGTGATGACTCTCAATCATGTGGAACAATATTACCCTCAAGAGACTTATTAAATAAATTCAACAAGCGTCTTTTGGCGGAGTTTGGCAGATTCTTCAACAAGTTGAATTTGATTCTGTCTAGCCGTGGAGCTTTATTGTTATATAAAAAGAGTGCGAGTGAGAACTCCACCGTCGAAAAACGTGTTTCGTTTGCTTTATTGTTGAGGGGGTGCGGAGCAGTAGATTTTCTGTGCCGGGGCGGAATCTCATTAGTAGTGTTTTGGTTTCGGGTACATCTGGTTGTGCCCCAAAGAGAGCTAATCGATGTTTCTTGCATTAATCCATCAACGAACCGGCGCAAGCAACCACGTTACTTGGCTTTCTTCAAACCGAAATTCGCGTTTCTAGCATCGCGTAGTATCGATAGCTAACGTAACGTAATGTAACGGTAAGCGTGACCGCCACTCATTCCAGTTCGCCTGGGTTCAATTCCAGCCGAGGTCGTTGAGATTTTTCTGAGGTGAAAAAATCTGTGGTCACGTCTTCCTTCGGAAGGGAAGTAAAGCCGTTGGTCCCCGGTCCATGAAATTGGTGGATCGATGTCTAGTCCAGGTAGTGGAATTCACCTCTCTGGCGTCGGTAAAGAAGAAGTATATCCAACTTCTATACTCTACTAACAATAATATCCTCCTCAGGTGATACTTGTGGAGTGCGCAGTAGTATATACGGCCTCTAGCAAAAGCAAGTATCGGACTAACAATTCCTTCCCTTTCCTTCCGCGATCTACGTTCGGGCCTGGCCGGCGCCGGTATTGATCAGAAACACTTTAGGATTACCAGGAGTTGCACATTGACAGATGTTTCGCTAATCCCAAGCATAATTATCTACTGATTCCCTGTGCAATTTCCAACTAGTCCCGATCAATAACGGAGTAGCAGCCAGGGGTGGTCGCACAAGCTCAAGCTCGCGTAGTATCGATAGCTAACGAGTAACTCGCATCTCAAGCTATTTATTAAAAATGCGAAAAAATCCATTTTCGGGATGATACTTCTGCACATCCACTGCAGAACAATGATTAAATTCGTGACCTCGTTCGATGAGTTAACCATCGAAGGATACAATCGCTGAAAGGAGGGGCCATTAGGCAGTCAACAGCTTTAAATATGTACTTACTGCAGGTAGAAAAGCTAACATTATACTTTTAATTGGATCAGTAATATTGAAAGCTTCTATTACCCAGTCCACAATACTCCGAGGCAAGCAGCTACTTGCTTCGGATTGGTTGCAGTACTGCCCAGGTATGCCATTTTCGGAGCCCCGGCAATGGACACCTTCTGGGCTTTACAGTGAAGTTTAGGAGAGGAAATGTTTCTTCTTTTCCTATATCTTCTCTAGGCACTCTAGAAGATGTTTTCTTTTCTGGGTCATCAGCTTCGTTCTCGTTAAGAGGCAAGAGAGCATAGCGGGTCGTTAAGGGAGGTGGCATAGCTTTCATTAACATTTCGGCGAAAGAACGCTTGAAAGGTAACGCAATGATTCTGTTCAGATTACCCTTCGCGTAGCAGGCCTTATTGCTGCAAAAGGTGACTGTATAGACAAATTGTTTACAATTAGAGCAATTCATGACCTGTGGTACCAACAGACGGACAGGCAGACGAACATTGAGCAAAAGGATGTAGTTCAGTAAGATGGTTCCAGCGAAAGTCACTAGATAAGAGTTTGATTAGGGGTATGTATTCGAATCGTCTCCCGCGATTCATACTGAATTCAAACGTTTGCAATCCAGTGTTTTCATCGGCTGAGTGTAGTAAGCGGTCCCTAAAACGGCCTACCCCGTATTGCAGTAGATCTCC
Source organism: Topomyia yanbarensis (assembly GCF_030247195.1). NCBI lineage: Eukaryota > Metazoa > Arthropoda > Insecta > Diptera > Culicidae > Topomyia > Topomyia yanbarensis. The sequence goes on along the minus strand of NC_080672.1, from coordinate 107,276,963 downwards.
GTATGTCAAATTATCATCGTTGACGACGCCTTTAATTTCTACCCTTACAGCTGAAATATATACATTATAATCTCGCGTACAATGCTCGCAGCAAGCAATATCGGTGGTCTGCTTTGAATTGACTAACAAGACTCTGATCTTGTCTGAGCGGACCTTTGAAATTTCGGCCACAGCCTTGAACCGCTCTGTCAGGTCTTAAGAAATCTGCAGAAAATTCAGCGATTTAGTCTTCGGTCGAAAGAAGATCACAAATGGACCAATTGAGAATTCTGGGTAGCGTTTGGAGCGGAGGGGAGAGAAGCCTTATAAGTCGAATCCGATTCGACCTACATTTTGCCATCCGGAGAGGGAACTATCGAAAACGTCAACGCCCGTCGGCGCAGACGGGAGAGAGCAATAAATGGTTAAGACATATAAAAGCCACTTATCTTTGAACTGGTTTCCAACGACAAACAAATCCAGTTTATACAGCTGGCTATTGCTTAGTCCTCATGCACGAACAAAAGACTGAGGAATGTGGCTTTTGGGAAAAATGACATGAAGCAACACCGAGACAAAGCGTCTAATCGCACACCGCACAGAAATAGAAATACACCCGAACTGTCTGATAGCTACGGTAGGAATGATGATAAGCATGTTATTTCTAACAGAGCTATTCTCAAGCGATTTTTTCGGACATCTATGGGAGCTGTCCTTCAATGTCAACTTCTGCCTTCGACCAGCTTAGATAAGCCGTATAGTGTCGATAATGGTTGTTTCAACCGGATAAGAAACACCGGTGATAAAAACCCATCAAACAAGGAACCCCAATTCCGGGCCCTTCTAAATATCAAACCATTACACATACACATCAAATAAGAAGCACTATCATGTACATACAGATTGTAGGTTATTGGGCTTTGGAACAGTAATCATGTTGATCTTGCTACCAGTCATACACGATTGTGGTCACAAATGGTTACATGGGGTGAAGATATTCTTGCTCCCAGCGGTGTAGTTTTCCTTACAGGACATGTCATGTGAAGATCCCCTCTCAAGAGGACTGATTGTCTGGCTATATGAAGAGACAACAACAAACGCAAATGGTCTGTTACACTGACGGTTCTCTGATGGAGGGACGTGTCGGTGCTGGTGTCTACGGTCGTGAAATGAGATTGGAAAAATCTCACTCACTAGGTAGATACTGTATTGTATTCCAAGCAGAAATCTCCTCGATTATGTGCGGGGTGCAATCGGCCCTTCGACAGAGCTTGTCCGATAAAGATATAAACTTCGGGAAAATGTACTTTTGCATATAAAATATTTAAAATAATCCATAAAGAATTGTAAAACGATCCATAAAAAAGTTGTCCATGTTCCATAAAACAAAACTGAAAATCCATGAAACAGTGTGAATGATCCATAAAAAAGGGTGATTTGATCCATAGATTATGTAAAATTGAACAATAAAATGGCCGCAAAAGAGCATTAAAATAGTAATAAAAGAGCAATTAAAATCAACCAATGCCCCATAAAAATATTGGAAATGCCATGAATTCATTAAATTTAATTTTTCTAGTGCATAAGCACATATTAATGGATTTTAACAATTTTTTTTCTTATGGATCGTTTTGTAAATATCCATGAACCATAATTTAACGTTCGATATATGAATCATTTCTAATGTTCATTTTTACATCTTCTATGGACCAAGAAAAATTATTTAGCAAACATTTTCATCAAATTTATGGAAGTTTTTCTAACATTTTATTGCTCCATTTTGTAATACCGTGGAACATTTTTGAACGATATTACGGAACATATCGACGTGTTTTAATGTACATTGTTAATATTCTATGGATCAATGTCAGTTAATTTATGGCGCAAAATGTATCATTTTATGGAACATTTCCAATATTTTTATGGGGCATTGGTTGATTTTAATTGCTCTTTTAACACTATTTTAGTGCTCTTTTGCGACCATTTTATGGTTCAATTCTACATAATCTATGGATCAAATCCCCCTTTTTTATGGATCATTCACACTGTTTTATGGATTTTCAGTTTTGTTTTTTGGAACATGGACAACTTTTTTATGGATCGTTTTTCAATTTTTTATGGATCATTTTTGTTGTTTTAGCGGCGCAAACATAGGGCTGCCTATAAACTTCTGCTCGGATAATCAGACTGCATTCAAGCTTCATAGCTCAGACAAATCGCGGTCCAATCTAGTAATCGCGTATCGAACCCAAATCGAAGAATTAACTATTATCAAAACTATCTACCTTGTTTGGGTACCCGGACCTTCCGATATTACTATAAATGAATGGGCTGTCGAATTGGCCAGGTTGGATGCAGCGATTGACTTCGTAGGTCATGAGCCCGCCCTGCCAATTTCGACGAATTGGATAAGAGAAAAAAACGGTCCCTGGCTTTGTCCAAGCATCGCAATTATTCAAGAAATCTACAAACGAGTCGCCAAACAAAGGCGTTTCTAGAACAACCGTGCCCAGTGATTTTGAAAAATCTCCTACCTTTTTTGAAACTTCATTGTGGCTGCTGACCAGGGCTTTAACCGGCCATTCCGAACTCAATTATCACATGGCAACTATTCAGCGTGTTGAGTCTTTTTCATATGATCTTTGTGTATCCGACTACGGAACCTCATATCATCTGATATGAAACTGCCCAGGAGTAGGGCAATTGCGATTTAGAGTTTTCGGCTTACATAGACGACATCGTGTTTGGACGACTGAAACTCAAAGACATACTGAAGCTGCTTATCCAATGAGGTAAAGAGCTTTAGGCTTACTCGCAGGCGATTTGAACTACTTGTGAGTTAAACTTACTAGCTGTTTGTTTTTGTGCTGTTATTCTCCCTCCTCATTCTCCTTTCCATCCGCTCAGGAAATGATGAGAAGACACGGAAAGGCTCAAATCCCCGAATACATACGGAGAACGTACCATTTTAGCCAAAATATTCTGATTCCTGATTTCCAAGAATACACCCAAACTGAATTACTTGAGCTAACCGCCTCGTTCTTTCCCGTATATACTGTGTCCTGTTAATTCGTATAAAGCGTATAAAGTCAATTCAATTTTCGCTGCCTCCTTTGTAAATGGCACCAACGCCTCTTTCACTGTTCTGCGATAGACGCCAGCGATTCCGATATTATCCGAGAAGTCGAAAAGCATGTGAGATCTTGTGCGATAGTTCCATTTTTTGCATACCAGATCTTCGTATCTCACCATTAAGGCATTGCAAAATTTTTTTTTTGTATTCTCGAAGGCCCCCCTCTTATATTGTGACAAATGTCAAAGTAAGCTCAGATGCCAAATTTCACATCATTTGGACAATTTTAGACCCCCGCCCACCTCGCTTGAAATTTTTTGAAATTGGTACTATGGGAAAATATGGAGGAAAAATACATTAAATGCTACTTTTGAAGTAGCAATCAGTAAATTACAATTCATACCTCTTTTGAAAGGAAATAATCTTAGTATTTGAATGGAGAATTTTTTGTTTCTAGAAAAATACGGGAAAATGTGGTACTGGGTGATTTGGCCCCAAAATCCCCTATTTTTAATGATTTTTCTGCTCCGTGATGCAAATCATACATATTTTGTAGTTTTTCTAATGTGAAATCGATCGGAGCCTTTTTGACCTTTGTCCGAATACGAGAAGTTGGGGTTTTGTCATTCATATTAAACTTGATCATTTTCTCGTGAATATATCTCTATTATTCTTCACTCAATTTTCATAAACTATACCTTGTTGAACGTGGAAAATCCTTAGGATTATAACAAAAATAGATTCGTTACCGGTAAAATTCAGGAACATCAAATTATCTGACATATAGTGTCGATTTCACATTTTTATCATAAAATCGCACATATTAACTCCATTTAACAACAAAATTCTTATTTAAATTACTACTTTTAGTGTAAAATATGCTTAGGGATCACATGAGAAAAGTTTCATTCCTGGAAAAATAGGGGAAGTTGAGGTATTAGGATAAATAATGAAAAAAATGAGATTTGTAGAGTAAATATCAAAAAGTTTGATGTTTCTGAATTTTACCTTTAACGTTTTTATTTTTGTTTTATTCCTCAGAATTTACACGTTCAACAAGTTACATTTTATGAAAATTGATTGCAGAATAATAGAGATATATGCATGTTAAAATGATAAAATTAAATATGAATGACAAAAAGCCCTATAACCCCAACTTCTCGTATTCGGATTAAGGTCAAAAGGGTTCCGTTCGATTTCTGAGATTTTTCACATTAGAAAAACTACAAAATATGTATGATTTGCATCACGGAGCAGACAAAATCATTAAAAATAGGGGATTTTGGGGCCAAAATGACCCAGTACCCCACTTTCCCGTATTTTCCTAGAAACGAGAATTTCTCCATTCAAATAATAAGATTATTTCCTTTCAAAAGAGGTATGAATTGTAATTTTCTGATTGCTACTTCAAACGTTATAGCATTTAATGTATTTTTCCTCCATAGTTTCCCATAGCACCAATTTCAAAAAAATTCAAGCAAAGTGGGCGGGGGTCTAAAATTGTCCAAATGATGTGAAATTTGGCATCTGAGCTTACTTTGACATTTGTCACAATATGAGAGCCTTCGAGAATTCAAAAAATAATTTTTTTTGCAATGCCCTACTCACCATCGCGATGCGTCGTGCGCAATGTTGAACAATGAGTTAGAGAGTCCACCGCCCGGTTTCAACCCATCCAACATCAAAAATGAGTAGCTTGTGCCATACTTTTTGTACCATCAGATCAGAGATGGTAGATTAAATCCTGTGTCCTTTATTACTCGATAAACCATTACTAAATTTATTGCACAGAAAAATGTGGAAATCACTTGCGTATAATGGTTTCAGAATAAAACAACCAAGTGCATTTACATTGCACCATCATCACGCGACTTTTAATGATTTCAATGCGCTCTGAATGGTTCACTTGCGCGCGACGCAAACCTCGATCGGTCGCCGTCGCAGCTAAATGATAGAGTAACTAGTTATAACGCAAATCACGACGACGCATTTCCCACGTCACTCAGCCCGCTCGCTAGCTTGAAGTTGTAAGTTAAGCCATGCAAACATCTGGAGCAACAAATCTCCGACTAAAATGTGTGCAATATGCAATTGCATAAACGGTGCCCACATAGCAGAGCAAGGCAGTTGGAGATTGGTGGGAAAATTTCTTTGTCCCTTCCTGGCCATACAGCGATATGTGCGTTCCTTCGTGAATGCTTTGGGTACGACAAGATCAGATCGACGCTCGATTTCCGCGAGAGAGTACGAGTAAAGTTGGCACAAGATTTATGGGTGTTTTTGCGGAGCATTTCGCAAAAGCAAAACATTTTATTGTCCTACTTGTCTCGAAGTTTTAGAAAAGTTGGTTCTATTAAACTGCTGGCAATATAGAAAACAAACATGTTTGCAGACAAATGAGTAGTAAAAGTAATTAATCGCATCTTGTGTGAAATTAGGGCAACAGACTGCATAATGGAGTCACTGAAAACAGAAAAGGGGATAGGTAGAGTAATACAATGAGTCAATTAAAATAGATTTAAATTTAAAGGGGCGGGCATAGCATAGTTGGTATATTGATTGCCTTGTATGCAGCTCACTAGGGTTCGATTCCCACACCCGTACATAGGGTTAGAGTTTTTTGTAACCCGAAAAAAGAGGCGAATGACCATATGGTTGAAACCTCCATAATCGAAATAAAAAAATTCATTTCAATTCGCAAAGAGATTTGCTTCAAATTGCTTTAAAAATTTTGAAACTAAATAAATTTATGCGCTATCAGATAAATTGTAGCTGGTAATTTTGAGATACTGAATCAAGAAAGTAAGCCAGCTTCCTTCATGATGAAAACATAACATAATAGAATGATCCCTTTTAGACCCATTCAAATAAAAGGCGAGCAAGTTCATTAAGGTAGCAACTGAACAAAGATGGCTCACCAAAGTAAACACAAAATATATATTCATCTTTACCCTTACAATTACCCACCAATTCAATTAGGACTGTACCGGAAAAAAGTGCTGACAGATCGGGTGGTTAGAAGAAAATTCCTTTGTCCAATCCTTTTTTCCCTAACCTTCGTCCATCAAAGACAAAGTTTCCCATCTCCCAGGCCGGACTTGATAAACTCCCATCTGTTTTATCCCGCGACGACGACGACGACGAGGATGAAGCGTTCCCATTAATATAAGGGTGATGTGCACTTATCTTGCCGGCTGCCGGAATCGACACCCAACTTCCAAATATCGTCATTACATTACTGACTGACTTAGCTGACTGACATCAGGAGGAGAGTGCCGAAGCATCAGCAGCCAGCCAGGTCCCATTTCGAGTAAGTAAAGTAATTGTGGCCAGTAGACATTGATATCGATTACGTGCTAACGAGCAGCCGAATGTCTTGATGGTTTCCATACGACGCCGTTAGAGGAATCGTTACTTTGTCGGTGCTCCTCCCCCCTGCTCACGCAATACATTTTATGGTTAGTGGAAAACTTTGTTTCTAGATGGATACGGACGAGATGTCGTTGTTTTTCGCACCCGGGGCGGATTCAACAAACTTATATAAGTTAGTTATTCAGGTTAATGCAAAGTGACATTCACGTCAACTCGGTGAAAGTGGTTTTGAGATCAACACTGCAGATTAACCATTTCCGCTTCCTTGATGTTCCAAGTCGGCAACATCATCAGACAAATTTGTGAAACAGCAAACTTCAAAGTTTTTACACGAGATCACCATCCCTCATTCCGTTACAGATAAATCGATACAAAATTTATAAAACCATTTCCCAACGAAGTAAAATGTCCATATATTTAACTAATCCGAAAACAGGCAAAGAGCAAAGCCCGTTAATATGTGTCACCTCGTTCGTTTTTCATCGCCTTCCCTATCCCAAGTCTGTAAAGCTGGACGGGCGGGCGGGCGGCACACGCGATGGTAAAAACTAGCTTTTGATTTACAGTTTGTTTTAAGTGGACACTTATTTATGTGATTTTCGTGGATTTTCTCCAGCTCCGCTTCTGGGTAGCAATTTCTGCCAGTCAGTGTGAGTCCGGGTTTCGGGCACTACTGAAAAACTGATTTATCCACCCGTCAGCGATCGGATTAAGTCAACTCTCTTTCTCTGTCTGTCTCTCTATCCCTGTCGAGATTAGTAAATATTTAGATGTGATATAGTGCAACGGGTTGGGTATGTAGACGATGTGTTAAACGATCTAGTCTACTGAAAGTGATGAATGGTCGCAAAGCAGCAGAACCTATACGTAATTGGAGTAGACTAGAGCTGGCTATGCTGCTAAATACTTACCGAGCTCTTTTGAATGCAAACGAGCAGATAAATTTACTAGTTCGAGCAAAGTATTCACTCTATAGAGTACAATGATTTCAAGCTAAGAACATGGTGTAATGTTGCAATCATGCACGGCTCCAACCAACGGAGAAAACGGTTATAATTCTAGTCGCGATATGCTCGTGTTCGTAATTAAAGATTTTCAACATTATGTGATGAGTTTGTCGCCGAATCGAAGTAATAAATGGTATACCCCGAGAATACGTCTAGAGTGATCAGAAACAGCCAACCGTCCCCACCCCTGAATTGATTCCGTATTTCAGCCAGGAGTATCGACTCCAATTTTGAGCCAAATCGATCGAGTTGATCTACCGGACCAACGTATTTGATGTTTGTATGCGATTTTTCGCCAATTTTTTTGGTTCAAAACATCACTAGAATTGAAATTTGGAAAGATAAAGATTGCCTACAATTGTGTCGAAGTTTGTAGCTGTAGAGTAACTAATTTTCAATAAAAAATGAGAATGATTTCAATACCTTTCTGTAATTAAAGTAAAGAGCGTAAATTTTTTTTCTCTCCAAGAGAATTGCTCTCTGGACTCATTAGAAATGGGTGGCATATGTTTGTTTTCGCTCGAGTGCTGTCAGTTCAATCAAACATGGCGTCAAAACTGCAAGCACTCCGCGAGCGTGTTGTACGGTTTTACGAAACGCATGGTCATCGTGGAAAAAAGTTTACGGTAGACCACTTTCGAGACGAAAGCGTGCCCGTGAGTACAGTTTACCGGATCCTGGCATCCCCGAGCGTGGAGCGGAAGGCCTGTAGCGGCCGTCCGGCGAAGTTAATAATGAAGAAGACGTGTTGAAAAAGTTGATCGACAACAAGGATAGAACGAGTTTGCCGGACGCCGGCCGAAAATATCACTGCTCCCATACCTTGATTCACGGAACCCTCAAGATGGAGGACATCATCTGTTGGAAGAAGACTCGCTCCCCCGAGAACATGGACAAGCAGATAGCGATCGTGAAATCGCGGTGCCGGTGAATGACGAAGAACCACCGCGAGACATCGTTCGTGCTGACGACGATAGTTACTTTCCGCTCTCGAAGACCCAAATTCCAGGAGATTACAGCTATTATTCCAGCGACAAGTCGACATCCCCCGACGTAAAATATAAGTTAAAGCATAAATTTGCAAAAATCATCGCCATATCGGACAGAGGAATTTCAAAGCCTTGGCTCAAGCGGAGCGGTCTGCCCATCAATCAACAAGTGTACCAGGAGGAGTATCTTGAGAAAATTGTTCTGCCGTTCTTAACCCTCCGGCACACGCGCGAATGGCTCCCCGAATAAGCAGCCGCTGGTGCTGAAAGAAGATTCGCTAGATTTTCTGAAGGTGCAGCACAAAATACAACGGCCCGAGTGCCGGAGGGTTAAAGGGGCATTCTTCGGATGTGAAGTACGTCTTCTGGCGAGACAAGGCGACTTCCCATTACGCCAAGAAGACGCTGGAGTGTCTTGAGCAGAAAGAGATACCGTACGTACCGAAAGAAAGGAACCCGACCAACTTGCTCCAGTGCCGTACCATTGAGGATTTTTTCGGCTCCCTCAGTGCCCTAATGTACAAAAATAGTTGGCGGGCTAAGGATACAAAGCAGTTGACCACCAGAATCCGGAATTGTATCCGGAAGATGGACGTAAGTGCTGTCCAGCGTTATTGTGGGAGCATCGTGACTAAGTTGCGTCGTACAGCTGACCAGGGCCCCTTCTCCAGTAATCATTGACGTTTTTTTGACGAATTTTAATAAATTTTAATAAAAAAAAACAAAATTCGTTGAAAATTTTTATTTGTTTTTTAACTACGTGACTGAAAAAAATCTCTTTTTTATTGAACACCCGTTACAATGATTTCCGTCCGAATCGCAGATGAGACGGGAAATGTCGTCCACTAAACACTGCTTAAAACCAATTGCAGCGGACCGTGATTCTGAATGTGATATTCATTGTACGGTTCAAATATGGGCGGGCGTAGGAACTTCTCGATCGCGTGTATCATCGCGAAGGACTCGAGCGTCTGTGCTTTAACGGATTCGATCGCGTGGGCGTTTGTGTTTCATATGTGGCAGCGTGTAACTTCGCGTGTATAAATTCGATTTTATAACCGTGTGTCCATTCGCAAATTCGCGTGTGTTCTAGGGTGATCGCGCGCGGATCGTGATTCTAATAAGTACTAAATTTTGGGTGTACGGTTCAGATTGGTGTTGTGCAATCTCACGATGGTCTTTGAATTGTGACGATAAATATGAAAAGGACCACAAAAATTACTGTTATTTCATTCCCATTTTTCTCGAATAGTGTTTCAGTTACCTATCTCTCAGAGAAACTGTGCTAGCAAGAGCGCGATGAAATGATAGACTGAGTACCATTTATTTTGTATTGTATTGTTAATATTATCAGTGTATTGTATTCAGGCAGCATGCGGTGCTTTGTTGATATTTTTCTCCAATTTTTTATTTCTTTTATACAAAGCTATTCGTGTGAAACCGCCTGTTTGTTAATACGAGCGCTATGTTTTGTAATAAGATGACCGTCATAACCGTTTTTTATTGTCTATAAAATAATGGTCAGTTTCAATTCCACTCAATGATGATTCCAATGAATGAGAGATTCAGAAGAGAACCGTCTTACTGTTGTCAGTTCATTGGAGTGAGAACCGTAACTCAACAAACATCACTTACTGTTTTGACTGTTAACCGTTTCAGTCTCTTTTGTCTAGCAGGTTTGCCATCAGTATCGTGACGGAGCTTAGCATTTTTTTTTTATTCATTTCGTTTATTTGATAGGCACAAATGCGTTAGCTTGGCGGTGCCAAATGCTTATGTTTTTACATTTTGGATATCTTAAAACTAGGAGGTTACAATGTTGAAATATTTTTTTTACAAAGGAAAAAAAAGTTTACAGCTATCTTAAGACTAGAAATAAGATTCAATATACAAGAGAGGGCCAAAAGATTTTTTTTATGAAAAAATTTAAAACAAGGGATTCACTTTGATATACAAGAGCTTAGCATTGGTTCAGATGCTAGAATAGAGTGAGTTCTTCCATATCACTAGAGGCATGTCACCATGAAACATGTTACCTAGTGGATATGAGCGTTTTATTGGTTCAACTGAAGGTGTAGACCTAGGCTGCTAGGGCCAAGAGTAGGGAGTTCCGAACGTAGCCGATACATGATCGTGCGAACACGGCCGTTTGTAGGTTCACTTCTGAGACAGCGTTTGTAAATTTATAAGAGCTAAGACGTTAACCTAGTCACCGAGGTGTTATCCTGTATGCGAGATCGCAAGCGTAGATATGCCTGGATGATCGTGAAGGGCTCGAGCGCTCGTATGTTAACGTGTTTGTCACTTGCGCTAGCCTGTACGTAACTTCACGTGTATAAATTCGATTTTATAACCGTAGATTCACCATATCACTAGAGTTCCCTGTCATGTCGCCATGGAACGTGTTGTCTAGTGAATACGGGCATGTTTCTTATTGGTCCAACTGATGGTATGGCCCAGGATTGCTAAGGCCGAAGTTATAGATTTCCGGACGTGACAGATGCATTATCGCGCGAACATGGACATTTAAAGGTTCCCACTTGAAACCGCGTTTATAAGTTTAATAGTACTAAAATATTCACTTAATCACCGGGGTGTTTTCATGTTTGTGAGAACGCGTGCTTAGGTGATCGCGAAGGTCTTACCCGTTTGTATGCTAACGCGCTATGGGCTAGAAGAGTTCCCATATCACTAAAGATTCCGGTCATGTCGTCATGGAACGTCTTATTTAGTAGATATGGGCGTCATGGTTTCGACTAGTCCAACTGAAAGCATGGATCTATGAACTTTTGGACGAGACCGATTTATGATCGCGTGAACACACGTGTTGGTAGGTCAGCGCTTGAGACCGCGTTCATGAGATTATAGGTGCTAAAACGTTCACTCAATTACCGGGACGTTGTTCATGTTCATGTGAAACCGCGGACCTAGTTGTGCGTGAATTAAGCTCAAGCGTTTGTATGTTAACGTATTTGTCACATCGCTAGCGTATATGTAACATCGTGTGGATAGATTCGATTTTATTACTGTATGGCCATTCGCATATACGCGTGTGTTCTTCACGCAAATTGGACTGTGAATCTGCTGCTTAAATTTCAGTGTACGGTTCAGATACTAGAAGAGAGTTCCTCCATATTACTAGAGTTCCCCAAGGAACGTGTTGTCTAGTGAATATTAGCATCATTTTTTTATTAGCCCAACTGTAGGCATGAGTCTAGGCTGCTAGGACCGAGGGTAGAGGCTTCCGGATGTGACTGTTTCATGGTCATGCGACCGGTGAGTTAATGCTTAAGATCGCGTTAGTAAAGTTATACGTGGTAAAACGTTCACTTAATTATCAGGGTGTTTTAATGTTGACGAGATCGCGGCCGTAATTATGTGTAGAAGATTGCAATAGCAAGTTCGCGTTTGTGGCAAGGTTCGTGTTATCGTGAATGCCACGAGTATTTGTACGTATATGAGTGAGTGTTGGTATGAATCTAATTTAAAATATAGCAATAAAAGGAATAATAGAAAACAAATGATGCAAAGATATTAATTAGAAGTGTACAAATTGACCGATACTATTTTTGGTATGCATAGGTAGTGGAAAAGCAAACTAATACAAGTAGAGTGGAGTGGGGTCAAGTACGTCAGTTTTCTTTGGCAAGCTCGAGCGATGGCATTTTTACACAGATTTTGACAAACAAGCACTCGTTGGAAAGGTTATACATCTGGAAACGTTTTGGCAAAAATGATTTTCTGTCTGGCTAAATATTTTTCGCACTAAGCCCAATAAAGCGAAGGTACTTTTTTCGATGTTTTTAAAATCTGGGGGTACGATAGGTCACTATATTCGAAGTTATATAAAACAATGTACACCTCTAAAAATCAAGAGTTCCACTGTTACTTGAAGAGTATGAATACTGCAGATTATTTAAAACTTAACACAAATAATCAATTGACGTCATTCAGATCGGAAAATGAAGCGGGAATTGATGGAAAAAATTATGAAACCGTGGAAGAAAATGTTGAAAAAACGCGTTTTTTCAGCAGCTGTAATTGGTGTCCTCATCGTCGTTAGAGTGTGGAATGGAAGTTGTGCACTCGGGCTCACGTGGTTACTTAGCTGCAGGACGAACACATTTGCGCTTCGGAGCTTTTTTTTGGATTCCTTTCCCTTCTCTTTTTTGATTATATACTTCAACAACACCTTAAAATACAGTAATCGGACAAAAAATATTTGAAATTAATGCATGTAGAAACGCCCTTTTGAAAAATTGCTTGTATCAAAATATTTCAATTGGCAGAGAAAATCATGCAGATTCATAAACCGAACAGAGCTGCAAAGTTTCGTTCGAATCGACGATGATCATATTTTGCGGTCGGTCGGTTTCTAATGGAATCCCTCTGTAATTGTTCCCTGGACATGTTTAGCTTTCATTATGATTTCTGTTCATAATTTGGAGATCTACTGGTTTGTTTGAACTATATCCACTAAAAGAACCGACATTTCAACGATAATCATGATTTCAATTCGATTCGATTTTCGCTATAAAGATCCTGATTTTTTTTAACATTTCTCATCACGTTGCCGTGATATTTTATTCATGAGTTTACTAGCAGAAATTTCCAGGTATTTACGATTTATGTTCATGATTTCCGGACCCTAGACACGATTTTTGTAATCTCTATTGACGTAATCATAATATTTCTTTTGCGAGGTTCGTATCGAATCTTTCTGGCAAAGTTGTCTGATTGATGTTCATGATTTCAGTCACGATTATCGTAATTTATTTTCAAGTTATCGTGATATTTTTGTACAAGTAGAGTGATATCTATTCATGATTTCAGGATCTTAGGTAGGATTTTTGATGTTTTAGTCACGAGTAGTATGATTGATGTTCAATGTTTTCAGAATGTTAGTGACGATTTTCGCAATTAATATGCACGTGATATATTCTTGAACTCACTTTCTAATTTGACACTTGGAATAATGTAACTCATGTTGCTGATATCACCAGTTTTATCATGATATTTGGAATTTCTTTTCGTCGTATCGTAATATGCTATTTCTTAATTACTTTCAGATTTTTTACTCGGAATAACATGATAATATGAACTAGATCATAATAGTATGACTGATTCGCGGTATCTCATTTTATGAACTATATCACGTACATGATTTGTGGCTCTAAAATGTATTTTGGGGCTCAGCACAGTTTTCGATTTCCGTTCAGACATCACCTTGATTTTTATCTAATGAATAACGATGTTCGATGTTATCAATAGTTTTCTTACGTCTGTTGCTCATGTGATAGCAATCATGAGTGACTACTACGAATAATAAATCATAATTTCAGATTTTCTAAGCTTTTTCACGGGCACGAATAGTGAGTCAGTACTATTATATTAGGAATCCTAAACTAATTTATATATACAATAACACTATTTCATGATTTTGTGAACTATTTCACGAGCATGACTGGTGAGTTGTGACTTATTACCTAGAAAGCAACAATATTAAATGAAATCGTAACCAATATATTAAGAAACATGAACTAGTTCATGATGATTGACAGGATTCATGAATAACACTGCGAAACAAAATAAAAAAAATTTTAGGAGCAGGACGAAAAAAATGGCAAAAGTTTGGGATACCAGGAAACCCCTGATGAAGATTTTTTTTTTTCAAACAAATTGGAACGATGCTTCACAGTTTAAAACCAATGTTTGTATGGAGAACTAGGGACAGGGATGCCAAAGGTACTGGTAAACTACATTTTTTTCGGTATATTAACATTTGCACAAGCCGTACAGCCCGCTGCAGCGACGCATCACTACAGCTCTGGCCAGAACGGTAGCCAAACCGAGTACATTTTCCCGTAGAGCAGTAGAATACATTTTTGTTTTGCTGCTGTACTCCGACTGCTCGGTGAGAGTGTGGCGTAGTAAAGTTTGTTCTCTCGCTTTGTACACTTTTCTCTGCGTAGTCAAAGGGAGAGGACCGCACACGAAAGCGTTGATGCCGGTCGTGGCGTAAACGAACCGCATTTACTGTCGTCGTTTGTGATTGAAAATATTGAATAGATAAGGAAAGAGAAACTGTACCGCTCGCTTCTGGTGGCTGTACTGGGGGCAGTATTTCTTTGTCATGTTACTGCTTTGCTTACAGACTGCCGTACAGCGCTGGGCGTCCTGCAATAGCGAACGACAGCAGCGTCAAAAGAGAAATGAGAATGTAGGCAGAAAAATTACAGACGCAGAAAAGGTAGGCATGTTCAAGAGGGAAGATATCAATGAAAATGATTATTTTAAATGTTCACATCAAGTCTTGCATAAAATGCTTATTATATCGAAAACGGAATCTATGCAATTTTTCAGCTCAATCGGACATCTTAAACGTTCACAATACTTTGGTTTTAAACAGTGAAGTTTTTTTTTCAAAAATTTCTTCACGATGATTTAGTTGGAACCCTAAATCCCTGCCATGTTTTTATTTGTTCTGCTCCCAAGCCCAGTTCGTTAGGATTTTTTTTTTGAAATCATCAAATTACAATAAAATTTTTGATATTTGAAATTTTTTTCCAAAATTTCCAAAAAGTCCTTGGAACTAAAAAAATTTAAATTTGTTTTTAACGATTTTTATTTGCTTTTACACTAGATGGTGATGTTTCCAGTTTTTTTTTTTTTTTATTTTATTTCAATTATAGAGGTTTTAACCTTAAGGTCATTCGCCTCTTCGGGTTAGAAAAATCTCTTAGGAAAAATTTCTAACCCTATGTGCGGGGTCGGGACCCGAACCCAGGTGCGCTGCGTACAAGGCAATCGATTTACCAATACGCTACGCCCACTCCCCGTGTTTCCAGTTATATTGAGACATATTTCGACAAAAAAATAATTTCGACACTCAATTTGGTTCGGCAAATTCCCAACAGCCGTGTAGTCAGCAAATTTAAAAAAACTGATATGTCAGTAAAGTGAGATTAGTTTGCTGATTTTCGGTGAAATATTTTCCGAGTTTCAGCTACCATTCGTCGCTATTACTGAGATCTCTACCAAACAAATTGTTTGCTGAGATCTCAGCTGTTGAGATTTCGGCAAAAGATAACGCCGTACTCCCTGAACGATGCTTGAGCTTGAGCTTGATGTTGAGCTAAAAAATTGCATAATTCCTTTTTGATGTAATAAGCATTTTATGTTTTCAGTGATAACTTCCCTCGTCAACACCGCCATACAAATTTTGGTTTTAAAATTTTTTACCGGGGGAGTTCTGGGATCCCAAGCTTCCGCCATTTTTTTTCGTTCTGCTCCTCGATCGTGTGTTGAACAGTGTAATATACCGAGTTTCGTGATTTTTTTTTACGAGAAAATATGTTCTGATTTTGTGAGCTAATTCACAACCACGAAAACCAGATCGTGAACAAAACTTAATAAATCATGAATCAGTTCGTATAGTCAAACTCTCAATATTGTTCCTAAATGTAGTCGGACTCTGAATAATGTTTCTAATGCTCCATATAGACAGACTCTGAATAATGTTCCTAAATCTATGAATAAAATTGCGCGTCAACCTTAATGTTTGTTAAGTTGTGAACTAATTCACGCTTAAAAAATCAATTTGGTAATGAAATGGCGAAAACCGTGGCTGAAGTTCACAAAACAACAACAAATCTCTCTACAAATGAAAGCGTGTAGGTGTCACTGAAATGAAATTGAACATAATTATAAAACACGTGATTTTTACCCGTGATCCTGCTTTCGTAACATAAAAATATGATTGTTGAGAGAACTGATCATTTCGCAGCATACTTTCAAAAGGTAAGCCAGTCGCTGTCAGTGACATAATAATGATATCGCATTGTTTTCTTCTGAAACAGTCCCTTTGCTCATTTTCCTCGTCCGACTTGGCTGTACTCCACCGTGCCCCAAATTACGCAGGAAACCTTGCGAAAATTCTATTTCCTGCCTGTCTCTTGTCATCGCATTAGCCGCGAGTGATTGGCCCATTTCGCGGCCCATTCACAGTTGTTGTCCTCACAACGCCTGATGCCATTGCAGTCCTGAACAGGGAGTGTCACTTGCTGCTAGCATTCACAGCGAAGCGTGTCCGCACATTTGACGCTGACAGGTCAGTGGAAATCTGGCTGGGGAATGGGAAGGATTTCTAGTACCTTCATATTTCGTTTGGTAGGTGCCATATCTACTAGCTCATTTCCGGTGATGGACGGTTTTCTGACTGTTGCCTGACACATAGCGAACGAAAACGAAAAAAATTAATATCTGAACACGTCAGTTCAATTCGATGCAAAACCAGAGTGTTTTTATTTAATCTGACTAGATTCATTTTCTGGAAACTAAAACAATTGAAAAAAATGTTGACTTTAGTTCGTAATTAATGAGAATAAGTCTTCAATTAAGCCATCTCTTTTTTTTTTTTTCCATACGTTTATTTGACACGGCATTTGCAAAAGCTTTTTACGCCAGTTTCTTTTTTTTTACATAGCACGTTACAAAAATCCTTAAGACTAATTTTAACTATACTAGTACTTTGTCTAAAACTAACACTCAAATCATTGTTTGCTTTTTTCCTTACATTGTTGTATTTCATAATGATCTAGTATTTTCGGGTGTATTTATTTACTTTTTTTCTGTTATTGTCTAAATTTAAAAACTAAATATTCTAGGACACTTTAATTGGTGAATGATTAGCCTTGGATGAGAGTATGAGGAGATGAATTTAATTAAATTTTGACAGACGCTGTTTTTAGAAAATGATAGATAAGTTCCATGTATAGAGGATCGCGATACGCCAGGATGTCTCTAACAGGAACATGGATTGGTCTTCCTCGGACTTGTAAAGAATCTACTAATTGTGATCTGGCTTCACGATATTCAGTGCAGGACCAAACAACATGCTCAATGTCATGGTAACCTTCTCCACAAGCACAATGATTACCCTCAGCGAGCCCAATACGACGGAGATGCGCATCTAAAGTATAATGATTGGACATGAGCCTAGACATCACACGGATGAAGTCTCGACTTACATCCAATCCTTTGAACCATGCCTTCGTTGATACTTTAGGGATAATTGAGTGTAGCCATCGTCCCATATCTCCATTGTCCCAAGATGTTTGCCAACTAGCAAGTGTCCTCTGTCGAGAAGCGCTATAAAATTCATTGTAAGCGATGGGTCTTTCATATATTTCACCATCTAGTGCACCAATCTTGGCTAAATTATCAGCTTTCTCATTGCCCGCAATAGAGCAATGGGCGGGGAGCCACACTAGGGTAAATTTATAACATTTTCTTGTCAGGTTACTCAGAGATTCTCGTATCTTCCCCAAAAAGAATGGATCGTGATTATCAATCCTCTTTGAGCGTAGAGCTGCAATTGTGCTGAGACTATCAGTGAGGATAAAGTAATGGTTCGGGGGTAAAGTATTAATTATTTGAAAACTATAGTGAACTGCTGCTAGTTCCGCTATATAAACAGAGGCGGGTTCTGCAAGTTTGAGAGAAATTGAAAAATTATTGTTGAAAATACCGAAACCAGTGGCCTCACTGATTCGTGACCCATCAGTGTAAAACATTTTAAGGCAGTCTATGTGTTGATATTTACTTGTGAATATCTTAGGGATCTCCCGCGAGCGTAGATGATCCGGAATTCCACGAATCTCTGCTTGCATGGACGTGTCAAAGAATAAAGTGGATTCAGGAATATCTAGTATATTGACGTATGTGGGAACATACCTAGCAGGCGTTATTTCTTGTGACATGTGATTGAAATACACTGTCATGAATCTGGTTCGGGGTTGAAGCTCGACAAGTCTTTCAAAATTTTCAATTACCAGTGGGTTCATAACCTCACATCGAATAAGTAAACGAGAAGAGAGATCCCAGAATCGGTCTTTTAAAGGAAGAACTCCCGCTAGTACTTCAAGACTCATTGTATGGGTCGACTGCATGCAACCTAAGGCAATTCGTAAACAGCGATACTGTATCCGTTCCAGTTTAATAATGTGAGTGTTCGCAGCTGAACGGAAACAGATGCACCCATATTCCATTACTGAAAGTATTGTTGTTTGATACAATCTTATCATGTCACTTGGATGAGAACCCCACCATGATCCAGTTATTGTTCGCAGAAAATTTATCCTTTGTTGGCATTTCGTTATTAGATACCTAATGTGGCCTCCCCATGTGCCTTTAGAATCGAACCAAATTCCAAGGTATTTAAAAGCCAGGACTTGGGCTATCGTTCTACCAACCAACTGAAGCTGAAGCTGAGCTGGATCACGCTTCCTTGAGAAAACGACCAACTCTGTTTTCTCCGTAGAGAAATCGATGCCCAGCTTTAAAGCCCAAATTGATAAATTATCCAAGCTATCTTGCAATGGTTGTTGTAAATTTATAGCTTTTGGTCCTGTGGCAGAAACCACCCCATCATCTGCAAGTTGTCTTAAAGTGCATGGGCTGACAATACAATTATCAATGTCATTCACGTAAAAATTATAGAGAAGGGGGCTTAAAGAGCCATCTCTTCAATTATAATCATCTTAAACAACGGTTGTGTGCCCCGAATAACAAATTCGAATAAAATTCAATCGTGCAATGTGTCTCGAATTAATGATCAGCAATTAGTCCCGATTCGTTTCTCAGTATCAGGTTAGCAATCAACCCCAGTTCCAAATCGGGCAGTCTTCGAAAACCGCCCCACACTTCAGCGGACTTCGAGTACTGTTAGCAACTTTTCTCTTTCTCGTTTAGTTCCAACCAACTTTTCTTTGAGCTTTCAAACAAGATTTTTCTTTAAAATTTAATCGCACGTAAAAATAATTGACACTGGCGGGGGATCGTGTTCACCACTGAAAACCATCTGCCTGACCCCCCCCCCCCCCCATCAACGCTCGCCATTTCTTAAAACCGCCGGCACCGGTCTCCGTACGACGAGAACCAGATAAAGCTAACCTATCGGAAGAATCGACACTCCAAGTAGTGTGAGTTGAGAAAACTATTATCATCACTCTTTGCATTTCCCCCCTTCATGGTGAACCGGCCGAATGGTCAGGGAAGCAGCAAAGGGACTTCCAATGACCACCGCAAGCTTCGACCCGGAAGCCACAATTCGAACGAACGAATGAACGAACCGAACCGAACACGGTTCAACAATGGAAAAGTCTCACACTTCATTTGTTCTGGTCGGTCAAATGTCGAAAGTTATCGTTCTTGAGAATCCTTGGTTCGGAAACTGCTTGTCCTCATTGCTCGCACCGATCCCGTCCCGTTCCGGCCATTAAATAGGAAAAAAAAGAATTAAAACTTGGCTTTGCGGGAAAAATTGCAATGGAAAAGCTCAACGAAATCGACGAATGCTCGGAACCAACCTGGGTTAGGTAATGTTCGAGTTTGATAAATGTCTTCGGGGTAGAGTTTGTCGGTGAGCGTTTGGCATTGGCAATCATGTTCGATTCTCAGTCGGTCATAGATGAGAGTGGTTTTTGAATAGCTAAATCTTCCGGATAAATGTGTTCCATTCAGAAAGTCGTATGATATGGCAAAGTGGTCTGCCAGGTGGAACAATCCGGATCAACAGATATGTTAATTGAAGGTTTATGATACATACAGATTTCTAAGAATTTACTTACGATTAGCCGATATAATTCAATAGAAAAATAACAGGACTTACCTGAAATGAAAGAAAGAAATATATTTAAAAAAAAGTTTAAAAAATCAATTTACAGTAAGAGTTGTTTCTCAGTTTCAAAACAACGTTCCGCATATGTGGAAGCACTTGATATTCGAACATGAAAACCGTTACCCTCATCATTGTTGCAACTCATCCTTCTGGGAAAAACTGAAAGCTACCACATGAACCCATGTTTCCAACCGAATGAATTTCAATCTTATCCGTTTTACAAAATCATATACAAAAACCATTCTGTGCTTCTCTGGTAGCGCTCTGTTCCACCACCGTCTGGAAACCAGCCCGGCAGCAGTCAAAATTGAAAATACATCCTATAGTTCAGCCCATATTTTCCACAAACCCCGGAAAGCTTCGAAGATTTATGAATTATTCATTACACATATGCATACACCCAACCCCAAGCAACACGTACGAAGCGACGATTAGTCTGCCCGAGGTTAGCTGCATCCCATTTCATCGTCGATGAATCTCGGACTGGAAATGTGAAAATTATAGTAGCCAGTATTTAGTATCAAACAGTTGCTAGTTTGCTTTTTGATGTGTTCTAAAAGGAGGAACGATAAATCTGCACCGGGATCACAACCTACCTCCGGTTACGTTGCCTCGCGTACGTAATCTCCACTTGCTGTAGCGCTGTCGGTTTCTATAGGGGAGTGTTCCCGGTTGTGAGATACCGGCCATTCATGATATGTGAATTTTTCCAGCGCTGTCAAACTTTAAACAGGTTTTCTAACCCACTTCAACAACTGTCCGTTTCGCCTCATCAGTACGCATCATTGGCACAAAGAACCATTTATGGCCAAAAAAACGATATAGGGTGATGAGCCTATTTTGGCACCATTAGGGAGAGGGTCGCACTATTTTTTGAACAACTTTAAAAGAAGCCATATTATCTATAACCTTTCTCAGAATAAAGTATCAGTGTACTGTTTCTTAAACATCTATATAATGCTTATTTAGCAGAATTGCTTCAATTTTCAGCATAAATGAAAATAAATGTTGTATTCTGTGCATCTATTCCCACCTCAACGATCCAATTATCGCCTCATGGGTGTGCCAATTTCCACCTCATCGAAAAACAATCTAGTTGAAACGCAATGCCTCATATTCCATTTGCGTCGATTCTAACTAGGTATCCATATCATGGACGCCAACGTGTGATTTGTAAAACGAATCATTCTGCTTTTTTCAGCCCATCAAAACAAACGTAAACATCACGCACATCAATGAAACTCATCAGCTGTTAATAGAAGAGCGCCCAGAATTGCGCACGCAGAAAAAAACCATTCGAAGGTTAGCAACTGGAATGACAAGTTTCACATCACACATTGCTTTCTACCGATCCGAATTGTATGTGCAGATGAAAATAAAATATCTGCAATCAACAATTAGTTGAATAACTTGAAGTAATTGATTACTTATACCTGAAATTGCATTACATTATATTTACAAGTTCATGTTTTGGTTTGGCCGCACTGGTGATTCTTTTCTGTATGATGGATGCAAAAAGTTGGCCTTGATTGTGGTAGTGTATCAGCAAAACATGCCAATAATAGGAACCCCCGTATTTAGTTTTATCCTATTATAACACTAGGCCTATTCTAGTGTTTGACGAGTGATTTTAAAGTGAAATTATCGTAAAAAGGTTCTCCAGCTAAAATAAAGGTATGTATCAGTGCAATGTTTAGTATATGTATGCTGGAATAACGAGATATGAGGCGGTAAATGCTGGCTCGTAAGTGTTTATTTTGCTAAGCGCCGTTGCATCCAGTTTCGGTTCACTACGTGAGTGAGGCGGATTAGTAGATATTTCAATAAGGTGATTTTGTTTTAATTAAAAGGTAGATTTAGAGGATAGTTCTAAATACATATGTGCACAACAAATAAAGAATAAAACTTGAGCTTATTTTATCTCACCTGTTTTAGCCAAATCGATAGTGTCATTATCTCATATGCTTGGTTCGAAACCAAGGGGTACGAAATAGGGTCACAATAGGCTCTACTGCCATAATAGGCACATCACCCTACTTGTAGGAAAAGCGAAAGCGCAAACAATTGCATAGCAACAGTTTGCAACTCTTACGTGCATAGCGTTTCCTGAGCATAAATAGTGCCTTGTGTAAAGATATTGAACGATGGAAAGACTTAGTTACATACATTCTAAATTACCTACACTCTACTCTCGAAAGTCGTCATGCTCCATATTCGACGATGTGTGGAAGACGGTTTTCCTTAGCGAACAGGCCTGCGTCGGGTAAATGCATGGAACGCTACTAACTTCCACAATCTGGAAATGCTATTGCTTCATCAATAATTGTTCAACTTATTCAAATCTGCGTGAAATTACTCCTACAAAAAATGAGATCCTGAGTTGGTGCATACATCAGAATAACAAAAAAATCACCTCCGAACAAGAAAACCACTCCGGAAAGCAACCAACCAAACGTTATTTCACATCACATTAGATCTGTTTAAATATTTATCATCGAAAGCCGCAGAATCCTGCCTCGAAGCGCACAGCCCATAAACGGCTGAATGCACCTGAGCCGAACTAATGCAATTAGCGGCTTTAGTTTCCAGAATGTGCGACCTGTGGATACGACGGCGACGGTAAAATCAGCATCTCATTCTCGCTCGCTTGTTAGAATTATATGCACACCGGCGTGACTAACGGTGGTGTGTGTGATAATAGTGTTAATTCTTGGCGGCTTGTTTTGAGTCTCAAACTCTGGAAAACTAACAGCACTGATGACGTTTGTTTTGCTTAGTTTCTAAACTAATCAAATCTATGCAGCGTTCCTTGTGTTGAACAGATTCCGGAAGCACTCAGGCAAGGAAAGAGCATTTTTAAATGTATCTAAACGGGTAGCTGTTAGGCGTTCCAGATATCTTCTGATAAATAGCCACACTGCTGTGTCACGAGTTTGCGGTTATTGAGCAATCAAAATTTTAATTACTGACAAGTATTTAAACAGTTTATTGCATGTATTTTACAACAAAATCAATAATTTTGCACTACATTGTTTTCCTAATATTTGTACTACTTCATTTAGGCAGGGATAATCACCATTTGAAGCGTTCTAATGCAATCACCACTACTCAGACCGCTACGGTTGATGGAGCCATTTCCAATGCACCGCACCATCCCCATGTTGGCGATGATGAAAGTTCTATTGAATCGGAACATTCACCGACAGCTAATTAGTCTGTGTGAAAAAGTCCTCCAGTCCAGCTATCAACACCACCACCCCCCCCCCACTCCTTGTAGGTACTAACTATGTAACAAACAACATGCTTCCACCCATCGTTTCCTCCGGCCCGGAACATATACGATGAAATATTAATTTCCCAGCTTATTTTCGCTCCAGTGAGCCCCGATTCGATGTGAGAGAGGAAAGATCGAACCTAGAACTGCACGGTGGTAGTATTTGACCTAACTCATGTATAAGGGACCTGTGAGTAACATTGATCTTAAATGATGTTGTTTTCAGTATCGATTATAATGTTTAACCAGTCCTATGATTTTCAATATGATTTAAAGAAGGTCAGTGGCGTAATTACAAATTTAGCTTGACGGGAGATTTGATCTAAATTTTCGATCGGACAAATACAAAGTGTTTATGTTTATTAAACAAAACATAATCTTTACATAAAACAGAAAAGACCCAAAACGTGGAAAGAAATATCATCTATAATAGGGTCCTGAGGGTTCAGACCATTCTCAATAATTTATAACTTGTTGAGAAACTTTAAATCAGTTTCTATTTTGAATTCGTTCCAAACTCAAAATCATTTCAAACCACATTCGACCGCCAAGACTGATTTCAATTAAATGAGTTTGATACAAGGGCCGTAGAGAGAAACTACGGGCCCGGGGGGTCCAACGTACGGGCCCCACCACTGTATATTGCCCGAGTACCAAAAAGCTAAAGTTTGAAATTCATTGGAGTTAACTGATATTCACTGAAATTTTATAGTTATGTACCAATTTTTGCTCTAGTTATTTATAGTGACAATGATGGAAAAATCGTAGAACTGTTTATACTTTGAAGGATTTTAAATACCTTTTCAAAAGTTTTGATGACTTTGAAAAGAGCCATTTTTGTCAATAGTGTTAGTACAAGTAAAAACAATGGAAAAAATTAAAATGCAGTAATTACAAAAATTAAAAATATTATCTAAACGGCGATCAATGGAAAAATAAAACCTGTTTTAATCCACCTAGCGGTGCAATTGTGCCTTTCTCATTTCTCTAAACTATGGCACGGAGGCTTTTTATGTTCAACATAATCGTGGAAATGTCCATTACATTCTTAGTACACTTTGCACTTATACACAATGGCATGCCAGCCACGAACTTGATGAGCTACGTGTCGACGGTGAAACACTTGAAGCAAAAAAATATCAAACTCCATTAGCCTAATCAGCATTAGATCAATGTTATCTGCTTGCTAACTCATTTTGTCATGCGGGGGTGGGTATGTGAAGAGGGCGAAAGTCCCATGAACGAACGACTCCCCAGCTTAAATTGGTATGCTTTGTGATATAGTGGTGGTTTAAAGATGATGGGGTTGAAAGGGAGGGGTATGAGGGCTGGATGGGGTGGTGGTCTGAGGGGTGATTTAAGGAGATTTTTAAAGGAGGGGCGCGAACAGTAGAGGGGGGGGGGTGTAACCCCTCTCCGTAAACCATCAACTACGCCCCTGTTAAAATCCAGAAACCCTAAACGAGTCGAAAAAATTAGGTTGACGTTTTTCAGAGTGATTGCATAACCTTTCTATATGAGAAAGGCAAAAATGTGCCAAAATCCAAAAAAGTGAATCGCAGTCAAATTTTTTTTCGAGTTTGCATCAAATCTCGACGTTTCATGCACCTTGAACACATTAAGCATCAAAAATAACAATTCTATTTTTAATTTTTCCTATAGTTTATATGAGAAATTTCTGTGTGGCCGCACTCTGAAACCCGTAATTCCGGAACCAGAATTCCGATCGATCCAAAATTCAATAGCAGCCCATGGGAAGGTTGCACCTTTCATTTGAGACTAAGTTTGGGCAAATCGGTCCAGCCATCTCTGAGAAAAATGAGTGACATTATTTGACACACACACACATACACACACATACACACACATACATACATACATACACACACACATACAAACTTTTTCCGATCTCGACGAACTGAGTCGAATGGGATATGACACTCGGCCCTCCGGGCCGGGATAAGATTGACGTTTTTCAGAGTGATTGCATAACCTTTCTATATGAGAAAGGCAAAAAGGCAATGGGAAAACTGAATATTGAAAGAATGTAAAAAAACAAAAATAGCAAAATAAACAAATTAAGATCAATTGGAAAAATATGTATATTCGAGAAAAACTAAAACAGAAAAATAAAAAATATTAATAAAAGAAAATAGCAAACAAATTGCAAAGATTAAAGAAGTCGAACATTGTCAAACAAAAGGTGAAAATAATAAAAAAGGGGTAAAATTAGAAAAATTTTAGGAATCAATGAAAATGAAAAAAACTAGAAAGAAACCAAACATTAATATAAAAATGCATAAAACTGAAAAAATGATGAACCTAGAATAACAAAATATATTTAACATCAAGAAAAAGAAATATTCAATGCAATAGAAAAAGTGAAAAAAAATGTTAAGAGTGCACGAAATTAGTGGAATAAACATAAAAAATAAAAATAACATAACAATGGTAAAATTAAAAAAAAAGACGACTGGCCGGAATATTTTGAAAAATTGGAATAATGAAAAGACGAAAATAAATAAAGAGATTTGGAAGGTATGGATTGATGAAAAGCGAAGCAAACGGGCAAATTACAAAACAAAAATCTTAGAAAAGCCAAAATAGTATACTATAGAAACACACAAAATGGAGATAATAACAAGAATAAATTTAAAAAATGGATTTTATTTATTTAGAGAAAGAAAAGAGCATTAGAAAAGAAAATTGAAATAAATTCAAACAACGAACTAAATGTAAAATGAAGAAAAAGTACGGGTAATGGTAAAATTCAAATGTTTTGTAGGGAAATAAAAAAAAACAAGAAAATAAAAAATTGAAAGTAAACGTATAGGAAAATGGTCAGCAGAAAAATTACTTTCAAAATAGGTTAAATGGAAAAAATGAAGAAATAATAACAATGAATAGAATGAAAGAATTGGGAAAATGTGAAAAAATAAATAACATTATATTAAGTTAACAATGGGAAAAAATAAAACTACGTAAAGCTAAAAACTAGAGAACATGGAACAAAATAGGAAAAGGATAAGTGACAAATAAGAATGAATTTTAAAAAACCTATTTTAATCCACCTAGCGGTGCAATTGTGCCTTTCTCAATCATGAATCACGAGAATGTGTGCGTTGTTTATATTCATTAAAAGAGTTCGAGTTCTAAAATTTTGAAAAAAAAACAGCCACGGTAATATTGAACTGAAAAAAGGTGCGAAATCGGCAAAGTCCCAAAAAGTCGATTTTTACAAAAAAAAAAATTTTTCGAGATAACATAAAATCTCGACGTTTCATGCATTTTAAAGATGTTTGGCATCAAAAATACGAATTCGATTTCTGAAATTTCATGGGTTCCCCCCTTTGAAAAAAAAATTTGAGTTCTGGCTTATATGGGAATTTCATATGTGACCGGACGATTTAGTCTATATTTCCGGACCCATATAAGCGATCCGTACGAAATTTTATAGACATCTGTGGGGATATTATAGCTATCATTTGGAACTAAGTTTGTGAAAATCGGCCCAACCATTTCAGGGAAACTGATGTGAGTTCGTAAATTTTGAAAGATGGCCGCTTTTCCCGGGCACTTCCGGAACCGTCTATGGTGGTCAATGTAGTCAACGAAAGTTTGGTTGGCCGTCGGTGACCTAGAACAACAAATTTAAGTTGTTTGAGGGACATTTTAGCGAAATTTTTACCTTTTTTGCTTTCATCGGAGTATCGGTTTGAATCACAATTTGCTATGTGATCGCACGCCACAACCTGTAACTCCGAAACCGGAAGTCGGATCGGGATGAAATTAAATAGCCATTTACGGGGATGCAATACCTTTCATTTGAGGCCAAGTTTAGTCGAATCGGTCTAGCCATCTCCGAGAAACCGATGTGACTGTTATTCTGAATTTAGATACTTCCGCCGGGGCTTCCGGAACCGAGGATGGTGGCCAATGTGGCCAAATAGACTTTGAATGGATGTTAGTGACCTAATACTACAAATCGAAGCAGTTGTAGTCATATTTTGGAAAATTTTTCACCTTTATACATTCATTGCAGTATTTATTAAAATCGACATTTTCTGCGTGTTCGTACTTATCACCCTGTAATTCCGGAACCGGAAGTCGGATCCATTAGAAATTCAATAGCAGCCTATGGGAATGTTGCACCTTTCATTTGAGACTAAGTTTGTCAAAATCGGTTCAGCCATCTCTGAGAAAAATGAGTGACATTTTTGGTCACATACATACACACATACACACACACATACATACATACACACATACATACACACACAGACATTTGCCGAACTCGACGAACTGAATCGAATGGTATATGTCACTCGGCCCTCCGGGCCTCCGTTAAAAAGTCGGTTTTCAGAGCAATTGCAATACCTTTCTATTGAGAAAGGCAAAAAGCAAAAATACTTGTAAAAAAGCAAAAAAGTATGGAGAAAAAGAGAAAATATATAATAAACATAAATAAACAGACAAATTTAAAAAAAATGAATGGAATGACAAAAGAAACAAATAAAAAGCAGGTTATTAAAATATGAAACAATAGAAAAAATAAAATGAAGAGAATAGGATTCTATCGAAAAATTGCAAATAAAATTGAATAACAGATAAATGAATCTATAAATTAATGTAAGTGGTAGTGATAAAAATGGAAAAAATTAATAATGTGAAAAGATGGATCAAATAAAAATATGGTAAATATATAAATATGGAAATAGATAAAAAAGGCGGAATGCAAAAATGCAGGAATAAAAAAAACCACAACTTGAAGAAATCGATCCATGAAATTTTAGCGAAATAAAAAAATCCATGTAAAAATAAAAAAATGGAAAAAATACCGAAACACTGATCAAATTTCAAATAAGGATTGTGGGTAGATTTTACGCTATGCTAGTTTCGAAAACTTTCATAATCCTATGAAAAACATAAATTTTCCTGTTATTTGTGTTGGTGTGTTATTAGACTTTGAAGTATATTATAAGAATGTTGTAACTGATTTCTAGTAAAAAGCACAAAAATAAAAAAAATCGTTCTGAATTGGGCTATATATTGAAAGTTTAAATGTATTATATATCAAAGTTCTTTCATAATGCGATATATTACGCTTTCCGATGAATCTTAACCCAACAAACGTGATCATTCGTCACAATTTTTATGGAAGAGTTTTCGAGTTTTGAATTCTCAATTATTTTTGAGATCCGGTATGAAGCTCTGATTAACCGGTTTTGCTAAGCACTCCAATCAAAGATTGTAGAATTTTCTTCTGGCAAAAGATTTAAAAAAGTTGAAAAAATTCGGGATTTTGATGAAAGATGAAATCACAACTGTCGGAATCATTTAGTTATATTAATCGCAAAGTTTATAAAGTAAACATCTATTAATGGGAAACCATTGGCAAATATCAAAGTTGTGATTTTTTTTAATCGAAAAACATTCTGAAAAGCAAAAACTTAAATCTGGTTCTAGAAAAAAAATATTTTGAATCATTTAGCAAATTAGTGTTAGAGTTCAATTCATTGGTCAATATGTATATCCCATTAATTGACAAAAACTTTCAGTATTATCTCGTATTTGAATATGATTTTTTATGGATTTTATAACAATGAACGACAAAACATGGATTTCAATTTTCTTGAAATTGTTAGAGTTATTTCGAATTCTTTTAGAATATCAATTGAGCTCTCAAATAGTGGTAGTGGTACTTCGACTAAGAGAAGTTTACTGAACAGGGGATAAACTTCAAGAGATACGTAGATATGCGCTGAAATCAGTTATAATTTCGAATTAAAATCATTACTCGACAGAATTTTGGAACGCTTCCATTGCTTTTTAATATATAAATGCTTAAAAACAAATAAATATGCTCTGCTTTATTTCTTATGCATCTCGTTGCACTAGGAAGAAAAATATCATATTTTCTTCACAGTCACCGTAGAGTGTATTGGTTTGGTAAAGCATATCACTTTTCTATGCCATTTATATTTAGGTGTATTTTTTCGCATTTGTTACCAGTTTTGTTGATTTACTTGGGTGTAGTACTTCGCTTCCTCGAATATTCACAAAGAAACCAAAAACACTAACCACTCTCGCTGTGGAGGATAAACCAAGCAAGCTTTGCTCTTTTTCACAGTAAGCAAAGGCAGTGAACACAGTATCTTTCGAGAATCTTTGTGGGGAGCATATCATACGATGATCCATTGAAACGAAGGTCTTGTGGGGAAAAGTAAAGCTGTACCCAAATGGTGGTGAACACTTTTTAAATGATACCGAGAGGGGCCCTCCATATTGATTAGGACCTGCAGTCCGAGGATGATGTTTATGATGACTGTGTGCTGGACGATCCAAAAAATAATCCACTGATTTTTGCGGGCGAAATCCGAATTACCTGAACGAAGACCCGGAATTCGCCTCTAAAAACCGATGTGGCCACCCTAAATTGAGAAGTTTTCTTTTTCTTTCTAATAATTGATTTCGATAATAATCCATCAGTTGCGAAGACAGGACATTCAAAAAATCTAAAAAATCGATTTCATGTTGGCGAAATTTGAAGACAACCCCATGACTTCTAATCAAATCATTTAACTTTTTTAAACCTAACAAGTCTGATCTTATTTTTGTTTCGATTATAGAAATTTTATCCTTAGGGTCATTCGCTTGTTCATTCAGGTTATTTCTATTATAAAAATCTCTAGTCCTGTGTGCGGGGTTGGTAGTCGAACCCAGATGAGCTGCGTACATGCCAATCGATGTACCAATTACGTTATGCCTGCCCTAGTCTGATCGTCTGATTTGGTAAAAATATATAGCTTAGAATTTTTGCTGTTCTAATTTCATCATACACAGATTTTTGATTTTTTATTGCATTTTCAAATAAATTTTTGTCGAAAAAGTATTTGTCAAAATTTTAGTTTTTGGTGAAAATCCGGGCCCCCTTCAGAACTCCGGGCCCGGGGGAAACACTCCGTCCCAACCCCCCCCCCCCTCTCGGTGGCCCCGTGTATTAAACAATTTCAAAATGGATATTTCAGACCACCTCCGAAATTATTGTTCTGGATCCACCTCTGCTATAATACAATACGAGTAGGATCATATTTTTCAGTTGATAAGGTCTTAAAAATCGAATTTAAAACATTATACATTAAATAAATTTACGTCATAAAAGTAAAGGATTGGCCAAAACCAGCAACAACGTTCAAGAGTTCTCCGTAGATACTCAACAAACTTTTCCGTTGCATGTTTCGAGTCCCAGATATCACATTTTCGATTCTTTGATTTTGAAAAGAAAATAGTCCGTTGTAAGCCAAATATGAAATCTGGAGCCCTTTTGTCATAGTCGCGTCACCTAGTGACCAGAAGAAAACATCCTTCTAGTCACTAGGTGACATTATTATGAGAATACGGCCCCTATTTTCTTTTTCTTTATTTCCCCGTGATCTCATGAACCATCGAAGCGTATGTACTTACGAGACATCATTCATGACGAACTATTCGTCATTAATAATGCCTATAATCGAACGTGGCCCTATTTTGTAGTGAGCGGAAGAAACAGGAGGAAATTTTTTGACCAATAGTAACTTTCATTGTACTAAACACACAATGTTTGCACTAATCGGTCAGAAGATGTGCATCAATTTTGTAATTATGAAATATGTATAACTTCTGCACACAAAGCAAAAATCTCTCTAAAGAAAAAAAACGAGATTCGTTGCTTGCTGAGCGAACGAGCAGCATGATCTCTAATGGGACTTTTCATTGAAAAACCCCCGGGGTAGTGGATTGCACTGGTGTCGCCTTTTCTAGCAGAAGAGCAGGCCACTAGACGTGTTTCATTCCCTAGAAAGTTCAAAACCAGTGCAATCCACTGCTCCGGTGTTTTTCAATTTAAAACGACATAGTATTCAGACAGTGCACTAAGAAGAACGAAATCTGAATTTTCATAGCTCATATATAGTTGCGCACGCATTTTTTGTGCTGCATTCATCGTTCGCTAGTCGAATGAGAAGCATGAGGATGATGTGTCTTTGATGAGTGCAAATACTGCACATCCTTTTGCTGTAACGGAAGAGAACTGTGCGGTGAATCGTACCTAATGGTCGAGAGTGATACCTAGATACTTAACAAATGCGAGTCATTCTGCGACAATCGGCGTTCGAACATAATCGGCGAATGTACTCGTTTGAAAGTGATTACCATTCCATGGCCCTTTAGACGTCCAATTGCAGTGCACAACAGTCTACCATAGTTGCAATACGGTAAATTTTCAAAACATCTGCGTACATGAGTTTGAAAAACGACAATTAACGGTACAGAGATTTTACAAAGAGCACAAAAAGAAAAGATCCGAAGTGACTCCCTTGAGGAACGCCAGATGGAATGTCCAATTAATCTGAAAGTATAGCTTCAAGTCGCACAGATCCACTAGCTTTTGTAAAGTATGGCGAGATCAACATCAATCAGTCAAAACAAATCAACCAGTCCAGAAATCTAGTCCATTTCAATTTTTTCACAGCAAGCTGGCGAGGAACACGTTCGCAAGCAGCCAATACCGGATATCATTTTTAATAATGAAATGCTTGTCTACGTCCAAAAGGTTTCAAACATGGATAATGATGCCTACATCGATCAAAGTAAGGCTTTTCAGATCCCCCCTTCTGTCGCATCTAACCAATGGTATAGAGTCATCATATGTCTCCGCCAAGGCTGTCACATTTCCATGACCACATTTTCCCCAAGATGCGGTACTGAGATACACTATACAAGTGGTGCGACTAGGCCCCGAGTATCTTTCGGTAGACCTTAATTTGGTTAGTAAAGCTTGGACTTAATTATGGACATTATACAGACTCGTATGAGCAATTGTTTTGTGCAGTCTTCCCAAATGAACATTGAACACCATGTTCCCTATAGTTCTGTGCTCATCTCAAACCCACATTTCGTGAGCAAACTCGAACGCACTAATGCGTACCAAAATACGTGCACAGATTCGTCTGCACAACCGAACCTCATGTACGTACGCGGTGTTCGTACACACAGGCTCTTGACACTAATTTTCTCTTTCTCTCACTAATCATCACTAGCGTTGATTCATTCTGTTTTGTGTGCTGCCTTTTATGTGTACGCACACGGCGTACGTACACGGTGTTTACACCTAAATTTGCACATCGTTCGCTTGGGTTCGGTGTTCGAGACAAACCTGTACACAAAGGCAAGCATGCTTGAGGTTGAATGCGTGCGCGGTGCAAACTTGTCGATGTTCATGGGAAGACTGGTTTCTGGAAAATGCTTTCAATTATGAAAAATACTCATTCTCGTTAGCAGGAGTGTTTGGGTTGGTTTTATACCTTCAACCAAAATTTAGTGTATTTTAGAGGTTTTTTAAAGTGTAGGGTAAGGTGGGGCTAATACGACCGTTGGGTAAACCCGACCCCCCTTTGTTACCGAAAATCAGAAGCACTACGCGAACTAATATCAATGTTGTCGTGTAGAGCATCGAAAATAATCATAATGGTGGTATGACAGCATTTTATTAGTCTACATTGAGATGCTCATACGACAAAAAGTGTGTTTTTACAACTTTTGATTTGACTTTTGTGCATCATTGACTACAGGATATTTCTGATTGGTAAAGTGATTGCATAATAAATGTAAGTGGATTTAAATTCTTTGATTTAAGACCTACAAAGTGCATAGATGAATTCAGTTGTTTTTCATATATTTTTTAATTGCATCGTAATGAAAAATGACGCGGTGGGGCAAATCCGACCTCTAAATATTGGGGTAAATCCGACCGCTTTTTTGCAAAGAAAATTTTTATTTTTCAAATTGAAATATATTTTTATTGTTATTATTTATTATTTCTATGCAAAATGGTTTATAATTACAAACGAAAGACACAAAAACTTGATGATTATAGTATTCGTCGAGCAATTGCTCCGATGCAAATGGGAATATCATTACGTGCTTTTAGCATTCCAATATTGATATTGAACTCCATTTTATTCATGTTACAATTCAATAACACAACATTCATTGATTTATCATTGAAAAACCATAAAATTTGAGTAATATCTGCACTACATCAACCAACAACATAGAGGGTAGAGTTTACCCCACCATTTTTGAAAACAGCAAAAATGAACATTTTTGTAAAACGCTTGTATCTCAAGATATTCCGAAGATCGAAATAAAATGCTATATACAGAAAGTTGTCAGGAGTCTAACCTTTAATTTGGTATATAAAACGACTTGATCCATTGTAAAATGAGCATTTTACAGCCAAAACCATTTACTAGGTCGGATTTGCCCCACCTTACCCTATAGTTAAAGACTGATAGAAATCAGCTATGATGCATCTTTTAGAACAAATTTGTTTGTATAAAAAACCATAATGCAAAAATAGTGAACATTCACAAAATTACGGCACTTTTTTCTGAGAGTTGTCCAACCGGAACTGGATTCCCGGAAGTGCTGCCTGTCAGAATCCCTCACTACAATTGATGACGATACGAGAAATTTCACCTCACTACAACACTGCTTAAGACCAATTGCAGCGGGTTGTGATTCTGAGTTCACAGTTTAGATGGTTGGGTGTGGAAATTTCATGATCGTGTGGGAACGAGCGTTTATATGTTTGTAATTGAGACCGTTATAATAAAATGTATACAGTTTATAAGTACGCTTAATCGCCAGGGCCCTTTTTGTATGTTGACATGTTGGATCATATGGCCTTGTGTGTCGCAGGTATGTAACTTTATGTGTAAAAATTGTTTTTGCATAACGATGTGCTAATTTGTGTATTAGAGTTGGTTCTGGTCTGGTTGGTGCGGACCGCGAGTTTGATGTTTAATTTTGAAAATTGAGTTCTCCCATATCACTAGAGTTCCTGGTAATGTAGCTCTGAATCTTGTCATCTGGTGTATTTGAGCGTAATTGGTCTAACTGAGCCTAGGCTACTAGCACCAGGGCAGGGGCTTCCGAACGCGACCGATTCATGATCGCGTGGGAACGTTCGTTCATATAATCGCATTGGAGACCGCGTTTAAAAATTAGTAAGTTTAACATATTGACTTGATCATTAAAACGTTTTATGTACGCAAGAGCATAGGCGTAGTTCTGCGCGGATAATCGCGATTGCATTACCGTGAATGACACAAGCATTTATATGTTAACATGTTTGATAGCGGAAGCGCTTTTATGTCGCGTATGCTAGCGTTTGTTTTTCGTTTATATAACTGTGTAACTGTGTGCATATTCCCGTGGATTTATGAATAAAGGAAGAAAGTGAGCTCCAGCACCTCACTGGGGTCTCCAGCTGTGGCATGTCATGCAGTACGTAACAAACATACATTAGAATTCCAAACACCCATACAAATAGTAACTACTGGTTGATCTCTAGTTTGGGCAGGCGAGAGTGGGAGAAGTATGCAATCACGTTACTTCAAATAGAAATCCGATAGTAAACACAAGAATACAATATCACGACAACGCATATCGTGATCCTACTATCATGATGAGTCACATTTCTCCGCGAAGACATAGCTCATGGATAAAATATCACTATGATGAATTGATCAATGAAAAAACATTCCTGTAATTATCAACATCGGTTAATGCTCAGATGTTTTAGACGATGTAGTTAAAACATTTGGTGCATCTTTGTACTACGAACTATAATCATAAAAAACTGAAACTTGTTCAGGAAAGTGTTACTGTGCTTCACGAAACTTGAATCTTCATTAAATCATCAATTTGCTTCATGATTAATAATTCAGTACGTAATTCAGGAGAAACATCAATAGCCCTATTCTTAAACAAACATCCGAGACAAACGCCATTTATTTTTAGCGTAACCTAGTTTTATAGAAACATTAAAAAGTTTCATGAATAGGATGCATATTATTCATGAATTCAGGAGCATGGTTACGCTATTCGTAAATCGCTCACTTTACGAAGTCGTGATTTTTGCAATTAATTTATACGCACAGTTTTCGTGAACGGCTTAAGTCAGCATAGTAAACTCAATATATGCAAACTATAATATAATCATTGAAAAATGTCATGGAAATTATGTACACGCGCGGAAAAAATAGTTCCCAAAATCGTGAATAAAGGGCCATGAATTCAGGAGCAATCACATTTTTACATTACGAAAACAGAACAGACATGAACAGAAACCATACGTTTTAAAATTATGTTCAATTTCCCTTCGGTAACGCCTGTATAACGCTTTTATAGGTAGAGAAACTTGTTTTTGTTTCGTGAAGTACAGTCACGGTTTCCGCATTGTCATTACAACACCGAATTTCTGTACGTGAATTAGTGCACAACTTTGTGAATATTATTCATAAAACTAAAGATTGACTCGCGATTTTATTCATTGATATACGGACAATATTCAGAATCCAACTATAGGAAGTGAACTAATTCATGATTTATTACATCTTGAACATGATCTGGTTTTAAGAGCTGCGAATTAGTTCAAAAAATCAAAATATATTCTCTTGTGAGTTATTTCACGAAACTCAGAATATTATTCATACATCCTTCCTAATAACGTGAATTAATTCATGTTTCCTGATATATCAGTCACGATTTATTATTTTTGCTCGTGAAATAGTTCACAAAATCATGAAATATTCATCAATTAGTGAACTGATTCATAATTTCTAGTATATTTGTCACATTTCACAATTCGTGCTCGAGAAATAGTTCACAAAATCAGAAAATATTTTTCATGTCTACATTAACTGATTCATGATTCCCAGTACAATAGTCATAACGGATCATTTGTGCTCGTAAAACAGTTTACGAAATCATAATGTATAATTCATGTATTCGTGAACTGGTTCATAATTCCATGTTAATTAATCTCAACTTCCCATTCGTGCTCATGAAATAGTTCACACATTCATGAAATTTTATTCGTGGAAACGTAAACTGGTTCATGACTTTTGGTATAATACACACTTGACCATTCGTGTTCGTGAAATACTTCACAAAAGCATAAAATAGTATTCATATATTCGTGAAGTTATTCGTGATTCCTAGCATAATATTCACGACGGACCAGTCGTGCTCGTGAAATGGTTCACAAAAGCATAAAAAATTCGTGAGCTAATTCATTAGTACATGATTCACGATCTATTTTGAGTGCATGTAATATTTAAAAGATATCCCTTA
Source organism: Topomyia yanbarensis (assembly GCF_030247195.1). NCBI lineage: Eukaryota > Metazoa > Arthropoda > Insecta > Diptera > Culicidae > Topomyia > Topomyia yanbarensis. The sequence continues at coordinate 107,240,410 of NC_080672.1, read as the reverse complement.
TTGTTGCCGCGCAGATGAGTTAATTATACAATGTCAGCAGTGCATAAGAAATGCATCACTGCTACGCGTAGGGAAGGTTGATGTTGATCTTAAAATCCCGAAAATGAAATGAAAAGAACACAGAAAAAGGGATCACTGTCTATTTACCAACCTCCCGCCCCTAATATACATAAGCGTGTCATACGCAGTCCGATTAGCTAGCTTTGGGTTTTTCCTTCTCACTTACTCTGCGGTTAGGATAGTAATAAAATCTTAGAAAGCGGTACAAATGTAACCGCACATTTTGTGAGCCCTTGCGGGACTGGACTAGGATTGAATAGTAGGAATCAGTATTGTGGTTAAATACGCCAGTCTTGAAGAGGCAGGGCCAATATATATAAACAAATAGGAATTGCGCCCTTCTAAGACCATAGGAAATCTACACCGTATCTCAGGAGAATAGGAAAAAACTTAAGGACTAAAAGGGACAAATTTTCCCGTAGCGATATATGAATCGCGCGGGCAACATGTAGCTTTAAGATAACTTTTGTAAATATTTTCTGAACAAATTAAGTTTCAAAGTTCTAAACCCAGTTCACTTAAGTAAGAGAAAGCATCAGGAAGGACTATTCCTATTCATCGACGAGGTAACCAGCCAATCACTCCCTTTGGAAAGTAAGTACACACGGATCTACGTTGGCATCACCGTTTCATCATCACTGTGGCAGCGCTGGACTTGCTGTTTCGAAATCGGTAAAGAATTGTAACTTTCTCTCCTCGTCGTGACACTTATCATATTCAGTTTCATGCAACTCATGAAATGTTCACGTCAACTATTTCACACAATTTGGATTTTTTTATGAAGTGTCATATAATTATGTCCAACTACTAGCGAATAGTAATATGTGCGAGTAGTAGTTGTAAGAAAACTATTAGGAACTCGAACAGCGATATTAATTTGAAAAGGTTCAATGTGATGTCCGGAAAGAAAACGAAAACATCGCTCAGCACCAAAAATACATTACAGAACCACAAATCGTATTCGTAATATAGTTTACAAAACAAGATACCGGGAACCAGCTACACTTTTATGATGGTGATGTTGTCACGTTACACAAAGTAAAAAATCGAAAATTAATTAAAAATTAGTATATCACGATAAGGCGAGGAGAAATTACGAACATTATGATAAAATAGCTGATATCATGATCATGAGCAACATTACCCCACGTGTCAAATTTGAAAGCGAACTCAAGAATAAAATATCACGATAACGTACATATGAATTACGAATCTCGTGTTTAGGATCCAAAGATCATGAAAATAAAGCACATTACTCGTGACAAAAATCTCAAAAACGTGACGAAGATCCTGAATAATCTTCGTTCTTATTTTTAAATTTTTTTAATTTTTTTGAACAAACATGTACTTGTTACTAAAATATCACGATAATTTGAATAGATATTACGAAAATCGTGACTAAAATCCTGAAATCATAAACATTAGTTTGTGATTAAAATATCAAAAATTGTGACTAAGATTTTGAAATCATGAACACAAATCAATCTACTTGTTACCAAAATATGACGATTACATGAATAGAAATTACGTAACTCGTGACAAACATCCTGAAACATTAACATAAATCACACTACTCTACCAAAAAATCCGATAGTAAGCTCATGAATAAAATAACACGTAAAAGTGAGACGAAATTACGAAAATCGGGATAAAGCTCCTAAAATCATGGACTTCGTTCAATTGTTCCTTCATTTAGTAGATATACGTAATTTATTCAAACCAGCATATCCCCAAATTCTGGACGAGAATCATAACAAAAAATAAACATGTTCAGGGAACAACCACAGTAACCCATCTCAACATTGGAATGTAACGTATGTATATTTTTCGAGCAAACTAGTTTTTTAAATATAACAAGCTTTATGTAGACGAGTTCTATTACTGAGAATTTCACAAACTTGGTCACGATCGAAACCATGATTTTTATACATGGATTTATGAGTTGAATTTTTCGTGTGCTTCGATGCAAAATTTTTCAACCTTCTTTGAAGACTCAGAATTACACAGAATGTTTGTACAAATTTTACTGGTTCAAATTTGAGTCTTGAAATTAAAAAAAAATAAGCTAAGAAATTTTATCGAAGTTAATATTGAGCCCTGGTATATTGGTCTAAAGTTTCATAAGTTTTTGGAAGATACAAAACATCACAGCAAATATATTACGGTCTTTCTAGGGATCAGATATGCAACTTAAGGGATCTCCCCATCAGTGGTTCAAAAAAAGGTGTTCTTTAGGATTTTTTTGAACATGAAAACAACAAAAGAAACAAATTATTGTTTGCGTATTTTTGAACATTTACTCAACAAAAACGAAAGTTTTTTGAATGTCAAAAAAATAAAAATTTGAGAATTTATAAACAATCTCGCGAAGCAGCTCGCCGCGGATAACTAAAACTCCCTGCACGATTCAGATCGTAATTTTGACGTCAAACAAGAACTTGAAATACTTCCTTATTATGAAGACATTTCTACACAGGATAAACTTATTACGGAATTTTGACAAAATTCGGTAGTCAGCTGTTTTCGTCCGTCCCTTATCACTTATTTTATAAGGTGACTCATCAACAGTACTATCTTGGAAAATGAACCACCTTGGTTATGCAACTAATTTTTCCGATCTTATTTAATTGCGAATAATTGAGCCTTCATTTTATTATATTCCGAATTATATTTTGTCTTATGTAATTTTAACCATTCTTTGATTTGGTGGCGTTGTAAAGGAACACGATTTCATCGGTTGATGCCGATCGAGCTGACATGTCTTTGGACCGATCAACCTAATTACTTTATTTGGTTAGTGCTTATTTCACAATCTAGGAAACTTATCCACTGTGCATCAAATGTGCTTGGGGAATACGCATGGTCTTGTCTGAGTGAAACGGTGACTATTGAATCATGTATGAGGGTAGAGCATTGACAGTTCGCGACTAGAATCGAAAGTCAGTTACCAATTTGCGGCAGTCCTATCAGCACAAAGAACATATGAACGAAGAATAACATTCAATTCGATAATCACAGCATCTCCCGGAAAGTTCAATCACTATAACGCATAAATGATACTTCAACCAATCAATGAACATATTACATCTGGTTGAGATATAAGATTTCACACAACTCGCCCACTCATGGTTTGAAATTAGGCGTGCATCGGATTAATAATCAAGTGTCAAAATCTCCAGGTTAAAGAGGATTTATGTGCACTCGTTCATAAAATCAGACGCCCCAGATCGATCTGTTTCCATGACATAGGTCATAAATCGAAAAACCTGTCCATGATCCTACAATTATTAGCAGCATTGTTTAGGATTCGACTCTTACAGCGTGAACTAGCTCGTAATTTTTTAACATTTTAACGACATTCAATTAGCTAGAGATTACTGGGTAGGAAAAGTTATGAAAATTAGAGCCATAGAACTCAAGTGAGAGCAAGGATGTGAAGTAAACAGATCGGAAAACTAGAAGAGTCATTAGAACAGGCTTAATATCGTACGGGCTTAATCTTTGTCTTCTGTTAATGAGGGTCGAGCTTAGCTCGTAAATATATCCGATATTTTACGTTCTAATTTGTCTGTTTGCGAACAAAAAGAATTATTGTTCAAATCTATCTGAACGAATGACTAAAAAGGTGATTATTTCTATCGCCTACATAGAATAAGAAGAAACTCGAATTATCACACAGCGATTGAGATGTCTCACGCCTTACTACACCCCCATTCGCCAATGCTTAGACGTAATTCCAAACCGTATCGATTTTGAGAATATTTTAACAATCAGTTATACATTCGCCCTAGCCATGTATTTATGTGGTCTAAAATTAATGCAAATTCGTTCTAATCTTACTAAATCTTGCTTTGCACCATATAGAAGCAACTAAATAGACTACAATGCAAGGGTGGTCCTGTACTCTGCATAAACCTGATTCGACTATCTTGACTCAAACGCTTAGAACAGCTTACGCTACAGGATTTGTAATCAATCAATGGCCTAACCCGATTCGAGTCCCTCATAATGAAGAATAAATCGAATCATCTTTTCATACAACCCCGTCTTGAGCGGGGGAGTAGTGAATAAATTACACAACAAATTGTTTACTCCGGTCCGGTGGCAACCGAATCCATTTCCAGCAGTCGGTATCGACGAACGGCCGCCCACCAACCACTCAGCCACACAATCGAATCCGTTCCAGCGGAAAATGTTTCCACATTCTCCCCCAGGTATACAGATATACATATATTTAAATGTGGAGCAAATTCCAAGCAACATCTGGTGCATCGAAACAATCCTAACCTCTCCTTCGACGTCGTCGTCAGCAGCAGCAGCACGGGTAGCGATGACGGTTTCCTAAATCTTCCCAACTGGATGCACTCGGGGAATGCATTTATAATTATATTTCAATCGGGATTAGGTTGCCGGTCGATGAAAGCGTTTCAAGAGAGTGGATTAAACATCTGTTGTTGCTCGGGTCGATTAAAAGCCATACAGCGTTTCCGTGCGGTTCTTTCAGATTGAGTTCTGAGCGGGTTTTCGGAATTCGCTGAAAATAACTTAATCATTCGATCGATTGCGCAATCTGCCGTTCACTTGAGTTGAGTGGTTATTTAATTTGGATTCAAACCTAAATTTTTAGTTTCAATTAATTACTAAAATGAGCAGAGTTTTGATCTATTATCAAATAATTATTAAATCATTTTCAAAATGGGCTTGAATATACCTGCCAACAACAAAGTGTTTGATGCTCTCAGCTGGCAAAATGGAATTGTTATTCATTAGCGAACGATAGACTAAAACATCAATGACACATATCTAGCGGTAATTTATTGACGCGATCGTTTGAATGATGTTTATTCGAAAATTTACGACTTGTTTCAGGCACCAATGAGTTGTCGGTCTAACATATGATATTTACATAGCTTGTCGTATCATCAGGCAACGAATTTAGGCACTGGTATATACGAACGTGCTCAATTTCTGCTCCAAACAGCATCGAGTTTTGCATTGTGTCCATCCGCGAATATCGGATTCGTGCCCTAGATTTACCAGATGCACATATACTATGATACTGTAAAACTTTGATTTCATTTTGATAACTATAACCGATCTATCAATCAAGCTAAAGGGTCGTAATAACTATGGACTCATCCTTCGGAACTGAACATCATGATTAACGTTCTGATATGGTTAAATTTCTGTTAACGAAGAGTGTAGTTGTCCATTCTCTCTAGGTTTTCCGGAGCTGTTGAAGTGGCCAATGAAGAATCTTTTAGTTGATATATGTACCAAAACTGCCATTCTGAAACACATCCCAGATTTTAAATCGCTTTGGCATGTTCAACGCAAAAGCTACAGAATTGAGACCAAACAAAAGTTGCACCATTGGCCTGGTCGGCTAAAAACTGGTTCGCCCGCATGAAACTTTACATTAAATACTTCAGAGATTAGGAACACGTTTTACTCCCAGCTCAAGACAAACAAAAATTCACTTCCTCCTCCAGAAGAACTCTATATCGAACCGTTTCCTCTCGTGCTATAGACCCTCGAATGCCCGATGGTCTGATTGTTTTAATTTTCCTCCAAAGGATTACCCCTCAACACCACCCATCGCATCGATGGGTGGTGGCTGGACGTGAAGATAAGTTTCTTTGTTCACCACCACACAAGCTTCAATTTCAATTCCATCTTTACGCGCTACGAGAAAGTATTTATTCTTCTGGTGCAACCATCACGGGTGGCGAGAAATATGACCGTTTAATGGCCCGAATGTTGGGTGCGATCCGAACACGATTCGGTTTCCCGCTGCTCCCTAAGTGCCCATCAGCATTAAGCGACCGGAATCTGCCCCAGTTAAACAACACCCCGATTACGAGCTAAATAATTGTGTGTTGATTATTTTTATTTTTATGGTTATATTATTCACAACACACAGCAATTACTTTGTTTTGTTTTATTTTTTATTTCGCCAGACTGGTCCCAGTACATTGCCAGAGCAGAGTTGGCGGGGTGAAGTGATTTGTGAAAACAGTGCAATGTAAATTCGATTTTTTTTCGCTCAATCCTCACAAGGTTTCAGTACACTATGCCCTAGGGAATACGTGTGTATATTGGTAAGAATTGAAAGGTGGGTAACGAGGCAGGGATTTTCCTCGCGGAGGGAATAGGAAATTCATATTTTCATATTCATACCTTCGCGGTTCAACAAAAGTTAATGTTTAATGAAAGTATTCAAATGGTATTTGCTAGTCATCGACTTGAAAGATTTTATTTACTAACGCTGAAAAAGCGTGCATACAGTATACACAAATTAGACCTTACAGAGGGATTATTTCACCATACAGCAATCCCATAAAAAGTTATAGGATCTCTAAGAATTTCGTAATACTTGGTAAAATTGTTCTTCATCGAAAAAAAGTTAGACGCGTTTTTGTCTTTCTCCTACACAAAGGGATACAGCGTTCCCATTGGCTGCTATTGAATTTAATTTAATTCCGACTTCCGGTTCCGGAGTTACGGGTTGAAGAGTGCAGCGACGAATTAAACTTCCAAATACATCGGAATCAGCATTTACCTAAAGCTTGAGCTTAATTATGTCTGGGAGTAGCGAAACATCTTTCAATATGCAATTCCTGGTAACCCTAAAGTGTTTATTGATCAATGCCGGCGCCGGCCAGACCCGAACGTAGATCGCGGAAGGAAAGGGAAGGGATGTTAGTCCGATACTTGCTTTTGCTAGAGGCCGTATATACTACTGCGCACTCCACAAGCATCACGGGAGGAGGAATTTGTTAGTAAGTATAGAAGTTTCATTCTACTTCTTCTTTACCGACGCTAGAGAGATGACTTTACTATCTGGAGTAGATATCGATCCATCAACTCATGGACCGGGGACCAACGGTTTTACTTCCCTTCCGAAGGAAGACGTGACCACAGATTTTTTCACCTCAGAAAAATCTCAACGACTTCGGCTGGGATTGAACCCAGGCCAACTGGAATGAGTGGCGGTCACGCTTACCACTCAACCACCGGAGCCGTCGATCGGAATCAGCATTTACCTAAAAGATGCGAAACTTCGTAAAATGTGTTTCAAATTGCTTGGATTTATAGTCTCCAAACCCACTTTTACCATTTTGGACACCTTCGGCGGAACCGGAGGATTCGAGAAAGTGGGTAAGTCCCTGAATGTTGAATTCACATCGGCTTCTTAGAAGTGTGACTAAATTTTCTCAAATTTAGTCCTAAATGAAAACTACAGCATGCCCAGTAACTGCTATAAAATTCCATTGGAATTTCTGGTTTCCGTGTTACGGGTTAAAGTAAGCGGTCCCAAACGAAATACCCCTACGAAACGGTATATGTAAATGATAAAAAATTAGACCAATTGAAATGCGTTCTAAATTGCCTGAAATTTTTGCTCCAGATCACTAATTGTAAATTATAGTCTCTTTGACCTAATTTAGAACCGGTGCGGATTCCGGAGATATGGGTTCCGGAGTTATGAGTAAAAGAATCCGGCCACACATGAATTTCCCATATAAATCTTTTTGCCTTTCTCCTATAAAAAGGTTGTGCAATCACTCTGAAAATCGACTTTTTAACCGAGGGTCGGAGGGTTGAAACTCTTGACTCACAACCACACCCCTGCTGCAGTGTTTAACATCCTAGACAACAGAGAGTATGGAACGTCGTACTCAAAACCGAAGAGATTCGGACCAAATTGTAAGGATTCGTAGTGGTTTCAATCGTACCAATCGTACCTTACAGACCTTACTTCTACGTCATGAATACCTCAAGGAAGCCACTTGGGACCGTTAATATTTCTGCCGTACTTCTTTGATGTACATCTAGTTTAGAAGACTTCATTTTTTTCGTAGATATTATATAGAGTCTCGATGTTTCATATATTTTAAAGAAATTTGTCATATGTGATCTAGGCTGGTAAATCCAACTAATTTTGCACTCATTTTAATAAGGTTTGCATCATTTTGATATCATAGTTGTATTAGTTTATAAGGAAAATTTCTTCGCAGCCGTAGCTCCGGAACCGGAATTCCGATCGACGCAAAATTCTATAGTAGCTGATGAGAAAGTTGCACCTATCATTTGAGTTTATGCAAAGCGGTTCAGCTATTTATGAGAAAAATAAGTGACATTTTTGGTACTTACACACATACACACAGGAGGCAGTTGGGGACAGCAGGGACAGGAAGGACAGGAGTCTAGGAGCTTAACGGCTTTTTACTGCTCTCAAAAAAGACATACCTGGGACCGCTGTCAGCAGAGTGGTTTCGAACATAGTCTCCGAGCTGCAAAGGAAGCGGCGAAGGGACCAACAAGAAGCCACAAATCGGGTTTCGAGAGAAATTCCGCCGCCGGCGAACTCTCCGACTGTGTAGACTAGGTTTACCACCGGGGACCAGTTGAGTAGTATGTAACGTAGCACCGAGTTTGGGTCGTCGGCGCGACCTCGACACCCTACCGGGTAGCTCGTGAGTAGGTTAGATCCACCGCAGGGGATTAGACCGAGTAGACTACGTCGCACAGTTAGAAGTGGGTCGTTGGGGCGCTGGTGAACTGGAAACTACACTCCACCCGAAATCGCCGGATAGACCTCAGTACCTACTGGCTGGCCCGTTGATTGGGCTAGATCCACCGCCAGGGACTAGATCGAGTAGATCGGTATGACGCGGAGAACTAAATAGCTCACAGAAACGAACATCGGTATCAGGAGCAATCTACTGCTTGGTTTCGAGAGAACCTCCCTAGATCATTATCGGGGACTAGACCAAGTAGTTCGCGAACAAGTAAGGGCGAGAGCTGAATGGCTCATCGGGAGAGTAGAGCGAAATGGAACGAGAGGGAGCCAAAGGGCTCAAGAAATAGTGGTGCTAAAACCATAGAAGAATCGGTATCGAGAGAACTTCATTCGACGGGGAACTCTCCGTCGGCGTAAGCTAGACTGAGTAGACCGCGACTAGACACCACCAGTCGCGGGTCGTCGGGGTACCAGCGAACCGGATGCCCTGCTCCACTGGAATCGCCGAATTGACTTCGACACCTGGCTGGTTGGCTCGGTTTCGGGAGAACTACTCTCGCCGGGGAATCCTCCGCCGCAGTAGGCTAGGTCCACCGTCGGGGACTAGACCAAGTAGTTCACGAACAAATCGGTAGCTCAACGGGTAAATGGCGCTGAATTGTACGAGAAGGGAGTTGCGGTGCTAACTGGCACAAAGGAGCCGAGTCGTGGTACTTAATGGTATAAGGGAACCCAAGGGCTCGGTGAATTAGACAATCTGAGGTTTGCCACCCAGATTGTCTTCCTAGGGGAGGAGCACTAAGTCTCGACTCTCAACCTGCTTTCCGACTGCCATGCAGAAATTGCCAGTCTGTGTGGATGGTGGAGAACTGGTGATGAGTCGAGGAGCGGGGCTAGGGAGAAATCAAATTCTGGCCAAGAGCAGTGCTTTTTAGCGGGTTGAATGATGGCAGCCCAAACCCGTTCCCTGAGACATTTGGGTTTTTGTACATTTTTTCCCGTTTCAGGGTTTTCTTGATAATTTTTAATGCTCTCTAAAACACAGGAGGCAGCATGGATAGAAGCTCAAAGACTTAACGACGCCCCCCTCCCCCTCCTTGAACCTACTGCGGGTTGGGGAATCTTGCTAGGATGTGGCGAGGTTGAGGCAGCATTGGGCTCTGTTAAACCCCTAAAAAGCCATAATTCCGAAAACAACTCCGACGAAGCAAGTCTATACCGCTTCTGCTAAGATCCTAAGATTTCAGTAATCAAAAATCTTAAAAGCACTCTAGCTCAACCGGAGCGCCAACCAGTATATCAACCAGTATCTGCACCAGTAATATCCTGATTACGACATGCTGACCATGGCGAACGTCAATAAACAGCACACGGATTACGAATTGGATAGCGATTGCCTGAGTGATGAAGGATGATACCGACTTAAAATGGCGAGTAGGCTAACAGCACGGTTGCCTCCGTCTAGCTAAAACTCTGGCAGGTCTCCGGGTATGTTCAAAACTCGTCTCCGATGATGGCACTAGGTTCGGATGAACCGTTCTCAATTTTACGCGGATCCGGTTCTGAACACTACTCCCATTGAAGCGTAGTGTCAACCCTAGCATGGTCTCCTTGCTTGTAGAGATTTCCATGGGATCGCAAGAAGGGACTACGTACAATACGTGAAGATAGCGACTCGAAATTGGGACACATAAAAAGTAGGCGCGGCGAATCCGTTCGCCAGAGAAGGTTTGGCGAAGGGATACGGAGGGCGGCTTGTGACGCCACAATACCATGAAAGCTGGAACCACGCAACAAACTGGGTCCAGCTTGCTGGTGGAACGAGACGCTTAGCACGCTACGCGCTTGCTTGTCTCAGAGCCAGAAGGCGCCGCTTGTCTCAGAGCCAGAAGCAAGTTAGTCGTGATGGCGAAAATCGGAAAATCAAAGAAAGCCTGCCCAAACGTGATGCAGAAAGTTGCGATCCTGACATACGCGGAATTGTTTAGGATAGTGCTGCAGAAACGTCTAGATGATGGTAACTTCTCCAAAACGTGGAAGGTACAGAATCTGGTTTTACTGCCAAAGCCAGAGAAGCCACCGGGCGATCCAGCCTCGTACAGACCTATATGTTCGCTGGATACACTCGGAAAACTCGTGGAAAGAATCATTCTTAACAAGCTGAAGAAATGTTCGGAGGGCGAGCGCGAGCTGTCAAAGATGGTTCACGATAGATATGAAGAATGCATTTAACAGCGCCAGCTGCGTAGCCATCATCGCAGCGCTGAACAGAATGAGGGTTCCGGACTATACTGAAGAACTACTTCTAGAGCAGAGTTCTGCTGTACAACACGAGCGAAGGGCAGAAGTCTAGGCGAGTCACAGAGGGCGTTCCTCTAGGATCAATTCTCAGTCCAACACTTTGGAACGGGACATCTAAATACTGCGGCTGCCCAGGAAAGTGAAAATCGTGGGTTTTGCGAAGGACGTGTCACAAACGGTGATGGGTGAGACACTTGAAGAAGATCGGTGTCGGTGTCGGAGACAAGAGACGCGATTGAGAGCTGAATGAACGGGACATGCTGCAAATAGCTCACCACAAGACGGAGTTGTTGGTCAGCAATTGGGAGTTATAATCGACGACCGGTTGAGCTTCAACAACCACGTAGACTACACTTGCGGAAAATCGGTGAAAGCACAAAACGCAATAGCGAGAAGCATGCCAAACGCCAGCGGTCCGAGAAGCAGCAAGAAACGACTGCTATCTACAGTTTCGTCATCGATATTGTGATATGGGGATCCTGTCTGGGGTGCGGCACTGAAAACCTAACGGAACCGTGAAAAGCTGAACAGGACATTCCGACTGATGGCCGTACGAATAGCGAGTGCGTACAGAACAATATCATCGAAGTCAGTATGCGTCATGGCCGGGATGATTCCCATCTGAATCACCGGCGGAGGATATCGAATGCTACAATCGGAGAAACATGAGGAAGATGGTGAAAATTGATTCGATGGTGATGTGACAGCCGGAATGAGACAATACAAAGCAGGGAAGGTGGACCTACTGGCACATCCCAAATCTGTTGACATGGATCAATAGAAAGAATGGAGAAGTGAACGTCCACCTGATGCAGCTTTCGTCGAGCCCTGGATGAAGAAGTATCGGTTCAGGCACGCAACGTCACCATTGTACCCAGAGTATGAAAACGGCGATGGGACACCAGAGAATGTGGTCCTCCGCCGGAGTAGGCTACATCTATCGCCGTACTTACCTTACCGTTCAGGTTAGAGCCTTGTTGTCTCTTTCTGTATGCAGAAGCCGTCTCCACTCCACTCGGTCCATTGCTGCTTGTCGCTAGCCTCGTAGTCTTCGAAGGGTCCGCAGGTCGTCCTCTATCTGGTCACTCCACCGTGCTCGCTATGCGCCCCGTCTTCTTGTTCCTGTAGGGTTGCCCTCATTAACCATCTATACCGGGTCGTCGTCCGACATTCTTACGACGTGTCTAGCCCACCGCAAACGTTCTATTTTTGCGGTATGCACGATGGATGGTTCTTCCAGCAGCTGATGCAACTCATGGTTCATTCGCCTGCGCCACGTTCCATCTTCCATCTGCACGCCACCATAGATGGTACGCAACACCTTTCGTTCGAAAACTCCAAGGGCACGTTGGTCTTCCACGAGATTAGTCCAGGTCTCGTGGCCGTAGAGGACCACCGGTCCAATCAGCGGCTTGTAGATAATCAACTTCGTGCGGCGTGAATTTTGTTCGACCGGAGCGTCCTTCGGAGTCCAAAGTAGGCACGATTTCCCGCCAAGATCCGTCTTTAAATTTCTCTGATTGTATCATTGTCGGCGGTTACCAGTGACCCCAAATACACGAATTCGTCGACCAGTTCGATTTCGTCACCGTCAATCCGAACTCGGGATGGGAGGTCCACATTGTCGTCTCTAGAACCTCTCATGCTTTTAGTCTTCGTAATGTTAATGGCAAGTCCAATCCTGCTGGCTTCAGGCTTCAGTCTGATGTACGTTTCTGACATCGCCTCAAAGTTCCGTGCCATTATATCAATGTCGTCGGCGAAGCCAAGAAGCTGGACGGACTTCCTGTCGATCGTGCCACACGTGTCTATCCCCACTCTTCTTACACCTTATAACGCAACGTTGAACAGCAGGAGCGATAGACCATCACCTTGCCGTAACCCTCTTCGAGATTCAAAGGGACTCGAGGGTTCCTGATACTCGAATAACGCACATCACCCGATCCATCGTCGCTTTGACTAATCGTGTTAGTTTATCTGGAAAACCGTACTCGAGCATTATCTGCCATAGCTGATCTCGATCAATTGTGTCATTCGCCGATTTGAAATCGATGAACAAATGATGTGTGGGCAAATTGTATTCGCGGCACTTCTGCAGAACCTACCGAATCGCAAATATTTGGTTCGTGATGGCACGGGAACCCATGAATCCCGCTTAGTTGTGCCCCACGAACTCACTTGCAAATGGTGACAATCGACGGCAAAGAATTTGGGATCGCCGGGAACTAGTCTAGTAGATAGCAACAGAGCACAGGATGTGAGTCGTCGGAGCGCCAGCGAACCGGATGCTACGCTTCACTCGGAATCGCCGAATCGACCACGGAATCGGCGAATCGACCACAGCACCCCAGACAGTCGCGGGTCGTCGGGGCATCAGTGAACCGGACGCCCTACTCCTCAGGAATCGCCAAACTGACCTCGGCATCTGGCTGGTTGGCTCAGTTTCGGGAGAACGTTTCTCGTCAGGGAACTCTCTGTCGGAGAAGGCTAGGTTCATCATCGGGAACTAGACTGAGTAGTTCGCGAAGTGATACTAAATGGCACGAGAAGGAAACCAAAGGGCTTAAAGGAGTGGCGGTGCTAAAAAGCATCGGACAAGAATTTTAGTAGAGATCCAAAGGGCTCAAGAAGTTGCGGTGCTGAAACCAAAGAAGAAACGGTATCGCGCGAGCTTCTTTCGCCGGGGAACTCTCCGTCGGCGTAAGCTAGATTCATCGCCGGGGTTTAGACTGAGTAGACCTCGAAAAGGCATCACCAGCCGCGCATCGTTGGGGAGCCAGTGAACCGGACGCCCTGCTCCACCGGAATCGCCGAACGGACCGCGCCACCTGGCTGGTTGGCTCGGTTTCCGGAAAATTCTTCATCGGATTAGGCTAGGTCCATCGTTGGGGACTGCACCTACCAGACAGTCTCAAGTTTCCCGCCCAGATTGTCCTCGTACTAGAAGAGCAGTAATACTCGGCCCACATCTAGTTTTCCTAATGCCATACAGAAATTACGACATTGTGTGGATTGTCGAAAACTGCTAGTGTGTCGAGGAGGTGTGCTGTAGTTCTACTGAAAGAACTAACTACTAAGTAGTTGGATTGGAGTGTGTGTGTGTGTGTGTTGTAAACTTAAAAAAACCTCTCCTCGAAATAATGCCGTAAGGTAGTGCCGGGAAGGAACCTAGCTACTTTTAAAACACTTCAGTTTGAGCTAATAATAACAAAAATCGGTTCAGTGGTTCAGAAGCTATGGTTTCTTAAAAATTCGACTTTTGAAGAAACAAGTTTTTTTGTACCAATTGAGATTGCATAACTTTTTTTCGTGAAATTGCTGCCTTATATAATTATGAATACACGGTAATCTGTTAGCAAAACTTTTAAATAACTTCCCACAAGACACATGAAAAAAAACATCCCGAACTCAAACAAATCGGCGTTCAAGCCAACCGAAAATCAAGGAAACCTAATGTGAAATAGAAACAAAATACTTACTGTACGGGGTGGGTCTTCCGCCGAAAATATTCGGATCGTGCAGCAACGGTGCCCGACCATTGCAGGCTTCCTTGCTGGCAGCTGCTGTGGCGATCCGGTAATTTAGAAGAAGCCAGCCATTCAGTTCCAACAGGTAGGACGAGAAAAAGAGCAAAACAAACAAAATGAAATAGGGATTAGTTTTCCAGTAGGACACATTTCATTTCATCAAATTCGGATCAAAGTTACAGAAAAGCAGGCAAATATTATCTATTATACTTAAATGTATTCTTCAAACGGGCATGACTAAAACAGTTTTGTTTACTGGAAAAAATCTAGCTCTAGCACAGGTGGTGGTAGATTTAATCTAAACAAGTATTGCAATTAATTAAAAATAAGTAACCAAACATACAAAGTAAAGGGTGAGTTTTTTTTCCAGAACTAGTCTCTAGCAAACTAAACATATTACGCAAATCTTATCGTATTCATTTTCATACATGTTTTGCCTTAACACCGTAATTGTGGTTCAGCCTGTTATTCAATGAATGTTTTCGTTCGAAACACTGTAACAAAATCGTGCATGAAAAGTGCTATGTTGGTATTATTCTTTTGTCTTATTTTTTTATTTTTGAAAGTCTTACGACAGAGAAAGAGAGAGAAAAAGAATTCACGACTATTTACAGTATGGTTCGGTGAGGTTATGTCGACTGTTGTGTTGTGTTTGGTTAGCGCAAAACAGACCAATGCCAAAACTATCTAATATCACACTCGAAATGACAATTCTGCTGTGTATCTATATCTAGTGTTTCGCAGTGTGGCGCGGCTGGTTTGGTGATCGTTTTTGGAGGTGGTGAATGGCGGTTTGATCGAGTCTTCAGAGGCGGGGAACAGTAGCTCGTAAATTTATATGAAACAACAAACAACAAATTGCCCAATTACAAATCCGGTTTCCGGTTTCATTCTGGCCATAAATAGCAATAAACTTACCCCGAAACGGTTGCTTTTCGTGACACAGAAACTCAAAGAAACTAGCAAATGAAGGGAGGTTGCGGTGTGGCGTTGGTTTCGGTCGCCGTTGCTGTGCCAGAACCCAGGTCGCTCCGACGGATGACAGTTATCCCCGTGAATCGAAAGATCACTTTTTCGTCAGTGTTTTCTTTTACTGTCTCGCTTTATTACGCATACGCAGAATCGGACGTGTGAATCGATTAGCGTTTCAGTTTTGTCCAGCGAAGATGGCGCCTTCGTCGCGAATATTGCGATTCGTTTCCCTCGTCGACGTTGACCGCTGTCACGCGCGCGCTCCAACGAATATGTGATCATTTCCTGCACACAGACAAACACAAGCACACTGAATGCAACCGCTTTCTTTGATTTGGTTTTGATTGGGTTTAGTCAAATCATGTTGTTTTGTTTACAGTGTATTTTTTTATTCGACAGGAATAGTTGTGTTTGTGTATGTGTGTCAGTTAGTACCCAACAGTGAGAATTTTAGTAACTTATCATGTTTACATTCATTAGATATAGATTGAAGACAGACGTGTGACATGTTGCTCGAGTGGAAGATGTTTGTTTGTTGGAGTAGTAGTACTAGTAGTTTGACAGTACAGTTGTTTTTGTTGAAATCTGTCTATCGTATCACGCTCACTTCAAATTGAAATTCTGTTGGCTTGATTTGATGGTTACTTGTTTGACTTTTCGAGTTCAGTCTGCTTGTCTAAATCTGCTGCTTGTGTTTTTTGAGTGTTTTTGTGTTGTTATCTTCTTGGTCAAATCCTTTCCATAAGACGGGGACAATGAATGAGCAGCAATCCATCTTCCGTTCAGACATTTTGATTGGTTTTTTTCCTGCAGTGTTTTGTTCAATGCAATGATGAGACTGATTCAAGCATCTATCTATCAGGATGTATCTGGGTCACATCGAAACGGGTATGAGGTAGATACGGGATCCAAATCTTCATATGAGTGAAAGAATGCATTTTCTAAAAGGAAGGTATTCCTACGGCAATACGTGACATATTGTGTTATACTGGCAGACCGCTTCGAGAATAGCTTTGAATTGATGAAAAATGTCGAAAATACTGAGGACCAGTTTACGAGTGGTTCTTAACAACTGATACGGGTTAGTCAGGGGATCGTGCTTTCAATAAGGGTCGAAACGGAAAGAGAACCGCAAAACGTGTTGTTCGTATCGTTTTAAATGTTGATTCATGATGAAGCACATAAACAAACGTTTTTATTTGAATATGAAGTAGGGAACTGGCGGTCACAAACGGAGCAATTTTAGCAAAACTAAATAAAATGCAGTAAAAGATACAATATGGAAAAAACTAAACACACCTGTCATGAGTGCGACGAAAAATGATAGCTTTATGCTTGAATTTAGGCCGATTGTCTTTTTTTTAGTGACAGCATTATTCCAATAATGATGAGCAAATGAATTGAATGATGCGTTCATTACATGGTTTCAAAACGATTTTTTTTCATTTAATCGAAGCGAACTGATACACTCACAATAACAAGATATCTGTTTTCACCCACACACATACATACACACAAACAAAGGAAAGGGAATAGGATTAAAATACATTTTAACACTTTAAGCATGTAAAGTCTGGTTCACTTAAAATCCGGAAACTTTATTCTATAGCAGTGCCTCTAAAGGTCGTATTGCGAATGTTATGAGTTTCATTGAAGAAAGTTTCGCCTCAAAACGTGTAGTATTAAAAATGTGCGGCTAGTCGGAAGGTGAGAAAATAAAATTGATCCTGCATACCCACGTACAAAACTCGATGTAGTCAATTCGATATATCGCGAAAAAAATCGACCCATTCTACCGAGGAAAATTTTCCTCTGCGGTTCCGTGCTAACAAAAGGATTCTAACGAAGTACAGAAAATTCCTTCTCATGGGCAGTGCACCCTTCGTCGAGAAGGATTTCCGGCAAGTTTTCTGACAAAAGTTTTTTAGAGATTTATGCAGGTTTGGCTGAATACCTTGTCAAGTCTCCCCATGTTACCCTATTAGAAAAAGTGCTTGAGAAGCCGTCCGGTCATTTGGCGAATTAATTTTCGATGCGAATTAATTGTATTTTCTTCCACCCGATATTGATACAGTTTTGAGCCCCACAGTACAAAACATTCTGTGAAACAATACTATGTATACCCACGTTTAAAAACACGAAAACATTCAATAACATCATGTCATACGAAACAGTCATTCGGGCAAATGGCATTTGACCAAATGACTGTTTCAACCAAATGACCCATCGGCTAAGTGACCCTTTTGGTCAAATGATTCTATCGGCCAAATGTCCCTGTCAGTCAAATGACCCTTTCTACCAAATGCTCCCGGACCAGATGGTTTTCCCGTATTTGTCATTCTTTGTTGTATCAATATTTTGGCTGGGCCGCTGAGTTTAATTTTTAATTGTTCGTTTGAGCAAGCCAAATTCCCTTCGCATTTGGAAGCAATCGTCCATGTGCCCCATTTTCAAGGATGGCGATTGACGGAATGTTGTGAACTGTCATGGAATTACCAACCTCTCAGGCTCCTCGAAGCTATTTGGGGTTATTGTGAGTGGCGCTACTTTAGACAACGCGAAGAACTATATAGTGTTTGATCACGGATTCATGCCAGGGAGATTAGTGACAACGAATTTGTTGAATTTCGTCGTTAACAGGGATACTAAAGTGCAGACGAACGTCATCTACACTGATTTGAAAGTCATCATAGACTACTTTTGTGCAAGCTGCCTTGTATCTTTACGGAAGAATTCTACGAGTAAAATTAGTTACAAACTGCATATCGTCACGATTTTCCAATAAGTCTGGTTTTCCACAAGGGAGTAACTAGGGACCTCTGATGTTTGTACTATTTTTCAACGACATGGCATTACTGCCGGAAGCCGGCTGTAAACTAGTTGATGCTGACAACTTGAAGCTGTACCTTGTTGTTCGTTCTGTAGAGGACTGTTGGCGCCTACAAGGTTTACTGCAACTTTTCATGGATTTATGTGGCAGAAATAAGCTTGCCATTAACGTGGCAAAATGTAGTGATTACATTCCATCGTATTTTATGCCCGGTTCAGTTCGATTATAGGATTAACGGAACAATTTTGGAAAGGGTCGAGCAGGTGTGTGATTTAGGAATGCAATTGGACGCGAAACTGACGTTCGATTTGCAACGCTCGCTGATTATTTCAAAAGCAACACGTCAGTTGGGATTTATTTCCAAGATTGTGAAGGACTTCAACGATCCGCTTTGTCTGAAGGCACTGTACTGCTCACTCGTTCGCCCTATTCTCGACAACGCCTCAGTGATCTGGTGTCCGCATCAAGTAATGTGGTGCACTAGAATCGAACGTGAGCAGAAGCGTTTTGTGCCCATGGCACTAAGAAATCTAGCCATCAAGTTGCCATCATATCCGGATAGATGTCAACTGCTGGGAATCGATACGTTGCAACGCCGGTGAAAATACAGCAAGCGCTGGTAATCGCAAAACTGATTAATGGTGAGATGGATGCTCCAGATGTTTACTTTAGTTTACTTTAGTTAATCTGATGTATTGTTATTTATAACTATTTGTACCAACTGTTTGTGTCTGTTATTGAAAAGACAGTTTTTGCGCCCGACTGAGAATGACATGAAAATGTACAACTCAATTGGATTTTTCTTACCCTATCTATCCATTTAGACTTTAAAGTCCGATGGATATAATTATGTTAAA
This sequence comes from Topomyia yanbarensis, assembly GCF_030247195.1. Taxonomy (NCBI): domain Eukaryota; kingdom Metazoa; phylum Arthropoda; class Insecta; order Diptera; family Culicidae; genus Topomyia; species Topomyia yanbarensis. The sequence continues at coordinate 107,221,336 of NC_080672.1, read as the reverse complement.
TAAACATAAAATGACCCTTTCGGTCAAATGACCCTTTCGGTCAAATGACCCTTTCGGTCAAATGACCCTTTCGGTCAAATGACCCTTTCGGTCAAATGACCCTTTCGGTCAAATGACCCTTTCGGTCAAATGACCCTTTCGGTCAAATGACCCTTTCGGTCAAATGACCCTTTCGGTCAAATGACCCTTTCGGTCAAATGACCCTTTAGGTCAAATGACCCTTTCGGTCAAATGACCCTTTCGGTCAAATGACCATTTCGGTCAAATGACCCTTTCGGTCAAATGACCCTTTCGGTCAAATGACCCTTTCGGTCAAATGACCCTTTCGGTCAAATGACCCTTTCGGTCAAATGACCCTTTCGGTCAAATGACCCTTTCGGTCAAATGACCCTTTCGGTCAAATGACCCTTTCGGTCAAATGACCCTTTCGGTCAAATGACCCTTTCGGTCAAATGACCCTTTCGGTCAAATGACCCTTTCGGTCAAATGACCCTTTCGGTCAAATGACCCTTTCGGTCAAATGACCCTTTCGGTCAAATGACCCTTTCGGTCAAATGACCCTTTCGGTCAAATGACCCTTTCGGTCAAATGACCCTTTCGGTCAAATGACCCTTTCGGTCAAATGACCCTTTCGGTCAAATGACCCTTTCGGTCAAATGACCATTTCGGTCAAATGACCCTTTCGGTCAAATGACCCTTTCGGTCAAATGACCCTTTCGGTCAAATGACCCTTTCGGTCAAATGACCCTTTCGGTCAAATGACCCTTTCGGTCAAATGACCCTTTCGGTCAAATGACCCTTTCGGTCAAATGACCCTTTCGGTCAAATGACCCTTTCGGTCAAATGACCCTTTCGGTCAAATGACCCTTTCGGTCAAATGACCCTTTCGGTCAAATGACCCTTTCGGTCAAATGACCCTTTCGGTCAAATGACCCTTTCGGTCAAATGACCCTTTCGGTCAAATGACCCTTTCGGTCAAATGACCCTTTCGGTCAAATGACCCTTTCGGTCAAATGACCCTTTCGGTCAAATGACCCTTTCGGTCAAATGACCCTTTCGGTCAAATGACCCTTTCGGTCAAATGACCCTTTTGGTCAAATGACCCTTTCGGTCAAATGACCCTTTCGATCAAATGACCCTTTCGGTCAAATGACCCTTTCGGTCAAATGACCCTTTCGGTCAAATGACCCTTTCGGTCAAATGACCCTTTCGGTCAAATGACCCTTTCGGTCAAATGACCCTTTCGGTCAAATGACCCTTTCGGTCAAATGACCCTTTCGGTCAAATGACCCTTTCGGTCAAATGACCCTTTCGGTCAAATGACCCTTTCGGTCAAATGACCCTTTCGGTCAAATGACCCTTTCGGTCAAATGACCCTTTCGGTCAAATGACCCTTTCGGTCAAATGACCCTTTCGGTCAAATGACCCTTTCGGTCAAATGACCCTTTCGGTCAAATGACCCTTTCGGTCAAATGACCCTTTCGGTCAAATGACCCTTTCGGTCAAATGACCCTTTCGGTCAAATGACCCTTTCGGTCAAATGACCCTTTCGGTCAAATGACCCTTTCGGTCAAATGACCCTTTCGGTCAAATGACCCTTTCGGTCAATTGACCCTTTCGGTCAATTGACCCTTTCGGTCAAATGACCCTTTCGGTCAAATGACCCTTTCGGTCAAATGACCCTTTCGGTCAAATGACCCTTTCGGTCAAATGACCCTTTCGGTCAAATGACCCTTTCGGTCAAATGACCCTTTCGGTCAAATGACCCTTTCGGTCAAATGACCCTTTCGGTCAAATGACCCTTTCGGTCAAATGACCCTTTCGGTCAAATGACCCTTTCGGTCAAATGACCCTTTCGGTCAAATGACCCTTTCGGTCAAATGACCCTTTCGGTCAAATGACCCTTTCGGTCAAATGACCCTTTCGGTCAAATGACCCTTTCGGTCAAATGACCCTTTCGGTCAAATGACCCTTTCGGTCAAATGACCCTTTCGGTCAAATGACCCTTTCGGTCAAATGACCCTTTCGGTCAAATGACCCTTTCGGTCAAATGACCCTTTCGGTCAAATGACCCTTTCGGTCAAATGACCCTTTCGGTCAAATGACCCTTTCGGTCAAATGACCCTTTCGGTCAAATGACCTTTTCGGTCAAATGACCCTTTCGGTCAAATGACCCTTTCGGTCAAATGACCCTTTCGGTCAAATGACCCTTTCGGTCAAATGACCCTTTCGGTCAAATGACCCTTTCGGTCAAATGACCCTTTCGGTCAAATGACCCTTTCGGTCAAATGACCCTTTAGGTCAAATGACCCTTTCGGTCAAATGACCCTTTCGGTCAAATTACCCTTTCGGTCAAATTACCCTTTCGGTCAAATGACCCTTTCGGTCAAATGACCCTTTCGGTCAAATGACCCTTTCGGTCAAATGACCCTTTCGGTCAAATGACCCTTTCGGTCAAATGACCCTTTCGGTCAAATGACCCTTTCGGTCAAATGACCCTTTCGGTCAAATGACCCTTTCGGTCAAATGACCCTTTCGGTCAAATGACCCTTTCGGTCAAATGACCCTTTCGGTCAAATGACCCTTTCGGTCAAATGACCCTTTCGGTCAAATGACCCTTTCGGTCAAATGACCCTTTCGGTCAAATGACCCTTTCGGTCAAATGACCCTTTCGGTCAAATGACCCTTTCGGTCAAATGACCCTTTCGGTCAAATGACCCTTTCGGTCAAATGACCCTTTCGGTCAAATGACCCTTTCGGTCAAATGACCCTTTCGGTCAAATGACCCTTTCGGTCAAATGACCCTTTCGGTCAAATGACCCTTTCGGTCAAATGACCCTTTCGGTCAAATGACCCTTTCGGTCAAATGACCCTTTCGGTCAAATGACCCTTTCGGTCAAATGACCCTTTCGGTCAAATGACCCTTTCGGTCAAATGACCCTTTCGGTCAAATGACCCTTTCGGTCAAATGACCCTTTCGGTCAAATGACCCTTTCGGTCAAATGACCCTTTCGGTCAAATGACCCTTTCGGTCAAATGACCCTTTCGGTCAAATGACCCTTTCGGTCAAATGACCCTTTCGGTCAAATGACCCTTTCGGTCAAATGACCCTTTCGGTCAAATGACCCTTTCGGTCATATGACCCTTTCGGTCAAATGACCCTTTTCGGTCAAATGACCCCTTTCGGAAATGTGCCTTTTTCGTGCTATATAGTAATGTAAAATTGGAAAGAAAAAAATCAAATTTATTTATCAATAATATTGAATGAAAACCTCCCCTTAACCCTTTGCGACGCGATTTTTTTCATTGTTAATACAGTAATGACCTGTTTTTAGCAGCCTCTTGGCGAATTTTAAGCTGATAAATCAGGGACATTGATAAAATCAGGACATATATTTTTCTGTCTTTTTAATAAACCGAAGCTCTTAAAACATTCTTCTTTGTTCCTTAGATATAGCCTCGCAATCTTGTCTGATTATTTACTTTAAGTTCCCCTTAAGGGGGTCAGACAGAGCAAAATTTAAAAAAATATATTATTTTTGTTTCTGCATTTTTCGGATCTCTAAGATAAGAAATATATGCCCAAGAAAGGATTTACTTGAATTCAACTTGGTTCGTCTGCTAGAGCCCATCAAACTACCAACTATCAATTTTCATATGAAGCTGATAAAATCGGGTCAAAAAGCTGACAAAATCGGGTGTCCACTGTACTGTTATTTTTAGCTTTGTATAAGTTTTCGCGGTCGCTGATTCTGATTCTGACGTCGAAAATGTAAAATTCAAACTGTCGCTGCTCGGCTAATTTTCATGTTTTTAATATTGGCCTAAAACGTCTTACAAGGGGGTTTTCAGGGTCGTTGACTTGAATTCTGACGCTAGAATTGTCAAATTAAAAATGGCGGATCTAATATGGAGACTAAATTGTAAATGTTTTGTAAAAAATGGTTGCCATTTTGTAGGCACCATTTTGAATTTTCGAGTTCTGACGTCAGAGTCGTAATCAGCCACCCCAAAAACTCTCGTAAATCGAGTTTTAGGCTCATTGTAACAAAATTCGCAAATTTCGTAAAAAAAATGGCTGCCATTGTGTAGCCGCCATTTTGAATTTTCAAATTCTGTTATCAGAATCGTAATCAGCGCCCCGAAAAACCACCGGGACATAAGGTGATCTTCCTCGGGCCCGAGAGGAATCCACTAGTTGAGATCTGACTGAATAATACTTGGTGCATGCCCGGACAATATGTTCGATATCGTGATAACTGTCGTCACAAGCACAGATACCGCTATTCGTGTGCCCAACACGTCGAAGATGAGCATCTAACGTGTAGTTATTGGATATGAGCCGAGATATCACACGAATGAAATCCCGACCTACATCCATTTCTCTAAACCAAGGTTTATTTGAATCCTTCGGGATGATAGAATGTAGCCACCGTTCTAACTCTCCATTGTTCCACGATGTGTGCCAACTTTCTAGCGTCCTCTGACGAGAGATATTGCAAAGTTTATTGAAGCAGATTGGTTTTTCGTAGATGTCACCTTCTAAAACGCCCGCCCTAGCTAAATAGTTGGCTTCTTCATTACCTGAGATGGAGCGATGCGAGGGAACTCAAACTAAGGTGACCTTACAGGCACAGCATGCAAGAGCTTCCATATTTTCCCCAGAAAACAGAAGAAGAGAGTCCTGTTTTTGTCGCTGTCAACGACATGGTAACAAATACCTAAGGATGTCACGTGGCCTACGGGTTGGTTCTGTTCGGAAGAAGATCATAATGATAGTGGATACTTGCCCTCATATTTAAACGTACTAGGAGTTTAAAATAAAATCTTAAAAATATCCTAGCTTGTAAATTAGAAGAATCGCAGATTTAATTCACGAAAATTCTCTTATTTAAAATACCAAATCGATTTATTAACTTGACATTTGCCAGTTTATCAACTCCCAAGCCAGCCAAATCGGTGCTGCAAATCTTCACATCATTTGAACAGTTTCGATGCCAAAATGTTGCCAATCTTACTACTGACCTGTGAATGAGTTCCGTCAAACAAACCGGCAAATTCCGTGTCGATGTGTCAACAAACAAAATTCGCCAACATATCAGTTCGCGGCTGTTTGCTTCACACTCTACCTAAAAGGATAACCGTCGCGAACCCCAAACCACCGAGGTACATGCTAGTTTCCGATGCATATAAAGATAATCCGCCAGAGTGTACTTCAAGGCAGTTTTCCGACCCGAACAAACTGCAAACAAATCGTCGCAGTCGAACGAGGGGAAATTTCGCACGAGAATTTCAAGTATTTAGAACTTTCAAACGAGTAGCTGAATTCCAACCTGATGATGATGATGGGTCTGTGTGTATGCGCGAGTTCTGTATGCCGATGCGACTGTTTTTAAAGTGCACCCGCCAAAAATAGAAACCACTTGAGGCATTTTTTGTGTCTCGCCCAGAGAGGGTTAACATTGATTGCGGATTTTGGGAACGGAATGTTCGTGTGGTGCTGTACTTGCCTAACATCGCGAGCTGAAATTAGTTGGATGTACACGAAGAACCGAAATAACTTTCACTTGCTTGTTTAACTTAGCATATCAAATTCTAGGACCACATACTTCGCAGTGATTCCCTCCTTTGTTCCGTTCGCGCCAGAAATCAACTTCCAAAGCGAGCGGAAATAAAATTATACTCACTTCATGAAACAGAAAACAGCCGGTTATGTACCTACTTTTTTAACTTTTTTTCAACAAGGTCGAAAGCGCGTTGCTGGTAGGTGGTACGTGATTCGTGTACCACCCACTCGCTGAATAAGCCTTTGGCAGAGAAAGTACGTGAGCTCGGAACGACGGTGTGTAGCATTCAGGGCAGGCGACAAAGCAACAAACAGCTAATTAAATCGAGCCTGTTTGGTGTGGAAGAAGCCAAACTCACGTGTCACGTCGTCGTCATATGGCGGGGCGGCACTGGTAGTATCGTTTTTGCCGGAACGACAGTCGGAAATGATATCTTTTTTTTATCACAGTTGTGTCGAGTCAGTAGATGGCACGAATGGATGTGATGTGTTTCAGAATGCTTGTGGTTTCCTAAAGATTTCGTCGGTTTATTAGTGCTTTTTCTTTAAATTGTATTTCTATAATAATATTCTTCTTTGTTCCCGCTTTGCTAAGATCGGAGTTTGGGACTACTCTTTCATTTAACAAGCGGAACTTTCCAAATTTTATATTTTTATATGGCTTGGTTAAATATATCCATAATATCAGCCGTATTCCAACAATGCGTCTACAGAAAAGAAATCCTTTAACTTTTTTTTATTCCAATAGAAAAGCCCCGAGAATTATTGTTTCAATTTCATGGCAGCCACAAATTTTAATTTACTACCCGGAAGCCGCACTCGCCTTTCAGCAAGTTTGCTAAAGCCACCTGGGAACAAATTGGCTGAAAACTAAACCATAAACCCGCAAAAAATATTATCTCTGCAGTTTTATAGGTTTAATATCTGTCTCCCGATCGGCCACACGAACGTATCCTCGGGTGATTTCATTGCATTTACCTATACACACATAGCCGGGTATGTGCTGCTGTGTAGTAGTCATCCGTTTGCGATTGCTTGCTAGCTAGATTTTCTAGACAAAAGCACGGTGATATCACAGAGAGAGAGAAAAAAAAACGCGGGGACTTATACAAATTTAAATTCTTCATTTCCTGCTGCAAGCTAGCTTTCCGGAGCTTCCCACAAGCAATGGGCGGAGGAGTAAACAGTCCCCGCGGCTCAGAGAAACAAAACAGCAGGCTGCACTCTTCTGCATTCGTGGTGGTGGTGGTAGTGGTGAACGTGAAAAACTACATCTGGAAAACCATTTAGATGGGAACAAATTATTTTTTGTCTTTCTTTTCCCCGGGGCACACCTATCTACTGTTGGTAGAACAAAAAATGAGATTGTGCCACTACTGAAGCATATAAAGTTCTTGCAATGAAGGAATTGCGCAAGCAGGACATTTTGCGTGGAAAAAATAGATTGATTAAAAGAAAGCTTTTAAATTTATTTTCGGCATAAGTTATTTACCACGGGCTATGAAAGCTTTCCATTATAAAAAAAGGTTTTCCTTTCAAAAGGTTTAACTATTGTTTGGGATCTTTAATAAGCTTTAACAGGTTGCAAATGAGGAATTCCACGGACATCCGTCCGAAAATCGTTAAAATCGTGATCTGAGATTACGATGAAACTTTTCACAATTCACCGGCATAGTAGACTAAACATTTTCCACAGTCAATAAGATTATTTTACCACAAGAGCAATTTTTTTAAAAGGGCGAAAAAGTTTTACATGCAACATTTTCGAAAAAAAAATTGTTCAATTATCGTCTTTTATACAGCAAAACTAACTGAGAACGAGTTACAAGGAATGCATACTTCTGTACGAAAAAAAATATGCGCTGAAAAAAATGATGCGTAATTTTTCACTAAAATAAATATTTAAGTTAAAAATTTGAATTGTAAAAAACCCATTTTTTAATTTCTTTTATAATTTGTTAACAAAGACCTAAAGAGAAAAGAAATTCTCCATTAATAACAATAAGTTTTTTGAAAGGCCCATAAAATTTTCTGTAACTTTTCCTTCCGTTTGGTTGTCATGTATCTTTCAAATCGTTCACAATATCGTTTTGATAACATTTAAAACGTGTATAATTACATGAAATAATTGTTTTTGTTGAAGTAAAATCCCAAATATCTCGAAAACTATCGCATATTGGAAGGTTTTTGTTGAATGCATTTTGATTTGAAATGATACTTAGAATTATGTTTTGGAGTAAAATTGCAGTTTTGTATGCCAATCAGTATGACATTTAAAAACATGTATAAAGTTATTGTTAGAAAAACTTTTTTACCAATAAGTTCGCCATCATGCAATCACATTCAAAATATTTCTTTTCTCTTTAGGTTTTTATTAAAAAAATATAAAAAAATAAAAAAAAAATGGGTTTTTGCAATATATAATTTTTAACATAAATTTTTGTTTGTGTTAAAAATGACGCAACATTTTTTTCAGTGTATATTTTTTCGTGCAGAAGTCTTCCTTCCCTGTACCTCGTTCTCAAATAGTTTTGTTGTATAAAATACATTATTCGAACACAATTTTTTTGGAATAAATGCACATAGAAACGTCTACGCCCTTTTGAAAAATTGCTCTTGTATCAAAATATTGCATTTAGCAGATAAAATCATGGAAATTCATAAATCGAACACAACTGCAAAGTTTCGTTCAAATCAACGATGGTCATATCTTGTGGTCGGCCGGTTTCTCATGGAATCCATGAAAACCTATCATCATCATCATCATCGTGGCCAACGCTCGGGGCGCTACTCAATCTTGAGTCGCCATTTTATAGTCTCCTTGAAAACTCGCAACACGCGCAATCTTCCTCGACAGCACACAACCAGTGAGTGCAGAGTCTGTCCGAAGTCACCGAGCAAGAGCAGGTTTTCTACTGAGCATAACTTGAGCTGGGTTCTTTTCCGGCATTCGTGCTACATGTCCAGCCCACTGCAATCTTCTGTGTTCTATCCGCTGTCAGCACGTTAGTATACTTCGCATGGCTTATGTTCGTATGGTTCAAATATGTGCGTCATCCTCTATTGTCTGCTTTCTTCAACACACATGTCTCATGGCAGTACAGAGCAACAGGAAGTTTCAGCAAAAGAGTGACAATGACGCCCATTGACCACTCCCGTATCCATTTCTCTTCCCACCACGAGTCTCTGCTACAAACTTGAAGCAAATCCGACAAGTCTAGCTACCGGATCAACATGTTCGAAGTTTGTATGGGGTTTTTGCGACAATTTACACAGAAAGCCCCCTAACTTGCATTTTCATCGCTAGGTGGCACTGTATGAACCAGTTTATTACAGCATGTGAGAACAACATGATTTCATTACCTACAACTTTGTCGAAGGCTCCAAATCATTCCAACTTTCTTAGGAGAAGTTTTTCAACTTTGAATAGTACATGATATGAGCCATCTTTCAACTAGAAAATTTGAGTTCTACATTTTACCAGAAAGAGGACGGTAACACTAATTTTTCTACGGTAAGAGATAGAAATTTGGTGTCTTCTACAAAGTTGTAAAACAAGCATTTCCAGTAATTCTTGTGAACAGGTCAATATTCTATCTTTCTTCCTATATATGCTAAAGTTGGCGCACTCTATGAGGGTAAACATGCAACTAATGTTTTGTAGTCAAAAGATGACTCATGTTGTGTACTAAAATACTTCCAAACATACTGTTCAGTCAAACCCAGCCATTATTTCGCAAAACATAAAGTTCGTGGTAATAGACTACTGATTCATCCCTATGGGTAGTTAGGCCCCATGCGAAACTGACTCCGACATCACTTCATTCGAAGTTTAATAACTTCTCCCAAGGAAGTTGGATTGATTTGCAGTCTTCGACATAGTTGTAAGCAATAAAAGTATTCTTCTTATTTCCACTTGCAGTGATAAACTGAATCATACGGTGCCTGACAGTGAATATGTAACTTAGGGGCCGTTAATATGCCACGTGAACATTGATTTTTGACCCTCTCCTCCCCATCCGTGGTCAAGCGTGGACAATCTCTGTACTCCTGGTGGGACGAGAAATCGACTCAGGGGTAGACCGATTGAGTTTTCAAAGATTCGTTTTTTTCTGTTCAGTCTAGTCAACTTTTTGTATGTAGTTTTTGTGTACGTTAGGGAATTGCGAAAAAACACTCATTTTTTAATTCTTGAAGCCCCCCCCCAATTCAAACTGTGCAAATGTCAAAATAAGATGCCAAATTTCACAACATTTGAACAATTTTAGACCCTCGCCTCTTAGTTTGAAGTTTTTGGCATTGTTACTATGGGAAAATGAAAAACAAAAAATAAATGCTCCAACTTTTGCATCAGTGCTTGAAAAATTACAGTTTATACCTTTTTAAGGAAATAAACATAGCATTTTATCAAGATATTTCAGTTTCATTCAAAATACGGAATATTAGAGTTTTGGAACACCTTTTGCCAAGATCACCTATTTTTAAAAACTTTTCTGCTCTATGCTGCAAATCATACATATTTTGCACTTTTTCTAAGGTAAAAATCTCCGAAATCAAACGGAACCATTGCGAGCTTTATCGGAATACGAGAAATTGGGGTTCTAAGTTTCTAAAAATGGCAGTTATTATTTTTTTTTTATTTTAGGTTCGAGAATTATATCTCAAAAAATCGACTTTTTAAAAAATTTAATATGAGAGTTCCCTTAAAAGTTCGTACGAGCAAGTTTCTAATTTGAAAAAAAATAACTCTGCCATTCTAAACCCGATTTTGATGATAAATATGTCGTTAAATGAGGAATTCCACGAAGATCCGTCCGAAAATCTTTAAAATTGTGACCGACCATCTTAGATTCCAATGAAACTTTACACGTTTCATCGTCATGCAAGACTAAATATTTTCCACAGGTAATAAGATTATTTTGACTCAAGATCAACTTTTCAAAAGGGCGCAAACGTTTCTACGAGTATGAATTTCAAAATTTTTTTGTTCGATTACTGTATTTTATACAGCAAAACTATCTGAGAACGAGTTACAGGGAATGAATACTTCTGTCTGAAAAAAATATACACTGAAAAAAATGTTGTCATTTTTCAAAAAAACAAAAATTTATGATAAACATTTAAATTGCGAAAAACCCATTTTTTAATTTTTTTATATTTTGTTACCGAAAACCTAAAGAGAAAAGAAACATTTTGAATGTGATTGCATGATGGAGAAAAAATCGGTAAAAATTTTTTCCTAACAATAACTTCGTACATATTTTTAAATTTCATACTAATAGACATACAAAATTGTAATTCTATTACAGAATATAATTCTAAGCACCATTTAAAATCAAAATGCATTTAACAAAAATCTTCCAAAATGCGATAGTTTTCGAGATATTTGAAATTTTGCTCCTTTAAAAACAATTAATTCGTGTAATTATGCTCTTTTTAAAAGTTATTCGCGTTACCCCATCAAAAAATGTCAAAAATTTAATGTTTATCGTTTTAAAGACGTAAAAGCAACCTTTTTAGTGTATTTGGTTCATGGAAAAGCTTTCAATAAAAAAGTTTTCCTAACAACAATTTTTGTCATTTTTTTATAATTCTTACTATTTGCAGTCAAAAATACAATTTTCTTTTTGAATATGATTCTAAACGCCATTCTAAATCGAAATGCTCTTAACAAAAAGTTTCTAAAATGTAGTAGTTCTCGAGATATTTTAACTTTTGTTTTAACAACACAATTATTTTGTTTTATTACGATCTTTTCATAAGTTAGTCGCGTTTCTCCATCAACAATAATAGGTTTTTCAAAAGGCCCGTAAACTTTCCTGCAACTTTCTCATTGACATCAAGGCGATATTGTGAAACATTTTAAAGTTACATGAAAACAACCAACATATGATTCAGCTATATAGTTTTATCAACAGACCCTATGGTTGAAATATATTTTGGTTCTATTTTAACTTGTTATGGTGGTAAAGGGTGAGTAGCTAGCTATTGCAGCACTTTAAAAGTTGCGTACCTATTTTCATATTTGCACCCAGTTTCGCTTTAGAGTGTATCAGTGAGATTTCGGTTAAGATAAAATAAATTCAGCAAACCGTTCGGGAAAGGGATTTTTTGCACCCACATTTAAGATCCTGCGTTGTCGCCTTGAGAAAACTACGTCATTCCAGAGTCAGGACAACTTTTCTGCGGATGACCATTTCAAACGGAAGTAGCTGTCGAAATTCGTTTCAAAATACCTGAGTCGGCAGGCAGTATGTACTTGTGGTAAACGTAGTGAACCAGTCGTCTCCAATAGGGTGGCAGTTATTTTTGTAATGTTGGAATTTTATCCATCGCTGGTGAAAAAATGAATCAATGTCGAAAAAAAATTCGGGTAAAAGTTAATCGTAATTGGACCGTTTTAATTCGCGCCCCAAAGCGATTGAAGTTTTATATGGGAAAACATGTATTTTGTCATACCTTTTTATACACATGTTTTTTTATACCTGACCCATTTTTTGACCGACAATAGACAAAATTCCAACAGTGTAGTGCGATAATTGGGGAATTCGACTCGATTTTACATTGCGCTCAATCAGGAATCAAAAATGACTAGCTCAAATGGCACGTTCTCCATGTTGCCTTACCGTGACCTATCTTTTCATCATTTCCTGATGCGAAAGTTAGGGAAAGTGGTAAGGATAAGCATAAGGAAAATAACGACACAAAAAACATAGACAATACGGAAATATTCTTCCCTCCCAAAGGGAAAAAAGACACTTCTCGATGAGCGGATATATCAAAAACCCCAAGGGGATATTGAGAAAACAGAGCGACAACACCTCGGAAGAAATATTTTCATTCAAATACAGCTTAACCTATAGCTCTTTACCACACTGGGTTAGAAACAATAGCATATCCTTGAGTTTCAGCTCAAGGGATAGGCAAGTGCATTACTGCAGAGCAGTTACATATATAATGATATGAAATTCCGTAATCGGATTCACAAAGATCACATGAATAATACTCAGCACGCAGAATAGTGGCCATGTGACAACTGAGTTTATAATGTCCAGCCAGCGTCCTGACTAGAATACTGCAGTTGAGCTTGGAAAAATTCAGCAAATTCTTTGACATTTTCGGACTCACATCCGGTACAAAAGGTTTTGTTTGGACGCAAATTTGCAAGCTACGCCAATGGCGTGGCATGTTCGGATGCAGCTCAAGGTCAAATCTTGTGCTTTATCCAACTTATCGACAGCGGTAGAACTCAACAGAACAGGGCATAACTTTTTTACCATTGGGTAAAAATCAACCAAATTTTGCACACTTTCTCATTGATGTGTATTGTTTACATGCTGTCAAACTCGAAGTTGTGTTTTTCGATTCAACGAAAATGAAGGTGAACCAACGCGAGTCGAGAGAACAAATTCCTTCCAAACACCTGGAATTTCCTGACCTGTCGCACCGGCAGTTGGGAAAAATGTTGAACATTCACCATTCAACCGTCTCCAGAGTGCTGAAGCGGTTCCAGGAGCGGTTGACATTGGACCACGGCAAAGGAGCTGGAAGAAAACCGGGACCGGAGAACAAAAAGACGGAGGGAAAGGTGAAGCGGATGATTAAAGCTTGACGTCTCAAGCCGCGATTTGGCTAAAAGTATAGGCATGTCGCAGAGCTACGTCCAGAATGCAAAGAAGAGAGCTGGACTACATACATACAAGGTACAGAACTTCCCAAACCGCGATGAGCGGTAACAATCGACGGTTAAAACTCGGGCACGGAAGCTCTACGAGAAGATGCTGACAAAATATGGCTGCTGTGTGATGGACGACGAAACGTATATAAAAGCCGATTTTAAGCAAATTCCGGGGTTGGAGTTTTTCACCGGCAAGAGCAAGTTCTATGTGGACGACAAATTTAAGAAAATGTCGAAGTTCGCCTCCAAATATCTCATTTGGCAGGCCATCTGCTCTTGCGGACTGAGGAGTGAGCCTTTCGTGACAAAGGGTACAGTAAATGGCGAGATCTACAATTCTGAGTGCTTCGAGAAGCGCCTTTTGCCGTTCTTGCAGCAGCACGACGAAGCTCCGCTATTTTGGCCAGATTTGTCATCATGCCACTATTCTAAAAGTGTCCTGGAGTGGTATGAGGCCATTTCTGTCCATTTTGTTCCAAAGCACATAAATCCGCCAAACTGTCCGGAGCTGCGCCCAGTGGAGCAGTACTGGGCAATGATGAAGCGGGAACTTCGGAAGAGCAAGAAGACAGTCAAAGACGAGAAGGACATGTTAAGAAAATGGAAAAAAAACTGAGAAACAGGTACCGGATGACACTGTAAAGCCTTAGATGGAGGGCATCAAGCGAAAATGCTTTCAATTTTACACTCAAGGCTCCATCGATTACCTTTTCTTTTGATTTTTGAAGTAAATATATGTATAAAACTACCCTAAAGTTTTGGTTTGATTTTAAACATTATAAGAAAATTGGCATGACATTTTCGGTGTCGCAATAATTTTGTGTTCGCCCTTTATTAGAGGCGAAGCAAAGATGCTGATGCTAATTTATACGCGTTCCATTGACTTTGAGTCGCGCAATTAATGTAATAGTTCAGCACCCTTCCTTATAGCACAAAAATAGGTTCTTTACTGTATAATGTGACAATTTTGATCCCAAAAAACTAGACATTGACGAGTACTGCTAAAATAGAAGGTTACAGATTGCTTCCCTGTGAGATCACAAAACAGTTTGAAAGTAGCTCGAGTATTTCTACATATTGCTCATCCTGCAGAAATTCCGTAAACACGCTGCGGTTTTCAATTGGCTTTTTTCCATTGTTTTAAATACTGCCCAACAATATCCAACGATCAGAATTGCACTAAAAGTTAGATGCTTTTCTCGATAGTGAAGCAATAGTTGATGCTTCCCTTTCCCCCTTCTTTTTCGTTTCGATTTTCGATCAGTAGTTCACATACAGCTGTTCGAATTCTGTATGTATGTATTCCGTTAGTGTATGCATGAAATAGTGTATCTCTATAATCAAATAACGCCATTATGCACTTCTGTTTTTCGCTACATTCATTTCCAAATTGAATTCCATTCTCTTCCGGTTTCTATCTCGGCAGTGACAAAAAAAAGAAAAACCAGAAGCCAAAAACTCTCTTCGTTCCCAGGAGGACATTTCCATTGAATCCATTTGCCTAAACAGTCGAGCTGCAGCAGATCAACCTCGGAACTTGCACCTAATTTGCATGCATCGATTCAATGCCCGGTTCGAGCTTCGGCTGTATTCGCTCATTTTTATTTACCCAATTTACGCCCAATCAATGCTGAACAACATCGAACCAGCAACGATCCGGGCTGAGCTAAGCGTCGCCAAATTGAGTGCTTCTACTCCGTACTGTCTGTGGCACTATTTTCGGCTACAACAAATAATGACCGTTTTGCATCGATCCGGGTCGGTCGGTCGGGTACATATATTTACTATTTACGGGCGACGCGGCGACGGCGGTAGAACGGTAGACTACCCCGAACTGAGTGAACTAACCACTCTCAACTTATTTTAGATTGACCGACCGACCGACCGGCCTTGTTTCAGCCCGCGATGGTGTCATGTTCTGGGGATTCAACTTTGTAACGTCCTCTTCATTTGCTAGTGGTGTCTCGGCAGATAGGTACAGGGAAGAAGGCGGCTTCGGGTGTCATTGACTTTTGCCTAGGTGGTGGTTCGAAAGATGTACAATATAAATTGGATTACTCTCAGGAATTTAAGTTTTATTAAGTTTATAGAAATTTATTAGGCTGTTATTGAGATTTATTAATAAAATGACACGTTTCTAATTGCAAATAAAACAAACCTGTGTGCATTCTAAGCGCATATATATTTATGAGCTACAAAACGGAAGCAAATCTCTTATATGAGTCAAATTCTCATATGTGATGGATCCGGAGTTTAGATTTGACATGACACAGTATAATTAATTCAAAATTTTAACAGGCTTCACCTTTTTATGCGTATAATCTGCTTTAATTTTACATAATCATCTCTTCGTAGCTTTTCCAGAGTTTACTTTCTCTGTCTCGACATTTTCCTCTTTTTCAATTACGAGCGGTCCCTTCAGATTGATCATAAACACAACCTATGTCCGTAGGGTATTTTTTCTGTACCTAAAACTACAAGTCGACTAATGAAACATTTAAGTAAAATTTAGTATACAATACCCACACAGAAAAATTTCAATCCGAGTTTCACACTTTTAACCTATCATGCTTCAATACATAATATTTAAAGGGATTATTATACAAAGAAGGATCTTTATTCAATAATTCAATTGCGCCATATGAATGAACAGGCATTACAATCCCGTTATGGCTCAGTTGGCGGAGTGATTTTTGAATATTCTCTGTCCCTTGATTATTTCTTCGATAGTTAGCGATTCATCCGTTAGTACACCATCGATTTCGACAATGTGTGCGGGAACATAAACGCGCTATTCCATTGTGAAATGCGGATTCTTCATAACCGCGTTAGCTACTGAAGAATGTACCATTTCACTCAATATATTTTGATTGCTGATACTGATAGCTGACCTGGAAGCGCTACACGATGTTTGTTTTTGTTGACTGGGTTGGATGAGGGGTGGTAAATTCGTCGGAAGGATCATTTAGAAGAAAAAAATTCTGAGGCGCTGTTCCATAATTGACTGGTGAATTGATGCGTCCAGAAAGCGGAATCAAAAGGAACAAATTAATTACACAATCACTTTGAGGCTGGCGAAACTCTAGATGGATATGATGTATTGAATTGAGTTTCTACTTTTTGTTTGTCCCCTTTCAAGTAATACGGATTCCAAAGTGCCAAGTAATAATCGTGTGTGTATTGCGCTGGAGGCTTACGAGACAGTATTATACGAAATATAACGTTAGATGTTATCTATATGCCAAGCTTGATTCCTGTGTTATTTACGATTTCGCAGGATTTAATATCATTCTTCTATCTTCAAATCACCACGAATGTAGGATACCTGCTGCAAACAAGGTGAACTCTGTCAGTGCTTGATTTTGAAGCCACGTGCACTCGATAATCGTGACGCTTTGAAATAGTAGTTCATATCGTTGAAATAGAATAATAATATTTGTGGTATAAGGTGACATCCTTGTGGAATACCCGATGCAGAATGAAACAGTTGAAACTCGATCAGAAGCCTTTAACAACATACTATCAAAAGCAAATCTCGCGTTGATACTTGTTACAAATTTCTGTTATTTTAACTACTAACGACACTTGTTTTTTAATACATTTCATTATGAAAACTGCGATGCTAACATTTTGTTAATTAATTTTGATCGGGGAACCAATTGGATAAGATTGAAACCAACGGCAGTGTGATTCCTTTGTCAGTTTGAGGTTATGTGTTTAGTTATGTAGTCTTCCGTTTGCAAAAACACTCTTTTGTCTTCATCCAACGTTTCGGTCCGTTTGGAACCTTTTCCAAGGGCCTGACAATGAGTATTCTGAAAACGGACCGAAACGTCGCATGAAGACAAAAGAGTATTTTTGTAAACCGAAGACTGCATAGCCAAACACATAACCTTAAAGTTACTACAGTCGACCCCCATCTAAAAAATTGTCAGTTTGGAAAATCGTGAAAAATATGGAGATAACTTACGACCTTTTGGGAGTAACGACGGAAAGACAGTTTAAAGGTAGGATTGCTATCATTTTGGGAACTTTCTGCAAATTTTGAGATAGCGTAAAAAAAAACTGAAAGTGAATAAAAAACAAACATCGTGCGGTGCTTGCGGATCAGCTAACGCGGTTGTGAAGGATCCCCACTTCACAATGGAGTATGCGTATACATTCCCGCACACATTGTCGAAATCGACGGTGTAGTAACGGAAGAATCGCTAACACCCGAAGAACTACTCGCAGAACAGGGCATATTTAAAAATCCCAAATTTCAGACAAACATGTGAAAAGGTCCTAGGTGCAAATGAGAGTCTCTCTTTGTTTATTTTCTTTTCCGATAATAACTCGACAGCTTTTACGTTTACTGCTTGCCCCATAGCATAATATGCAAGTCAAAAACAAAGTATTTCGCTATATCTTGAAATAATATTGGAAGGCTTTATGATGACGCCTTAAATATCGAATGAGAATGTCAACAAAGAGAGAATGTCATTTGCGCTTAGGGCCTTTGCTCACATTTATCTAGAATTATGGCCGTCCGTGGCTTTTGCTCTGCTGGCTTAATGCAATGGGGCGTCCTCCCTGAACATCATCCTTCATATTAGATTTTAAAATGACATAGATTTAAATTTTCGATATGAATATGTCTATTTAACTGATTTATTTGATACGGTTCAAGGCGTTAGCTTCACGGAGCCGTGGGTCTTTTCTATATTTACAAGATGTAAAAAAATCCAGAAAGCGAATTATAGTACAAGGGTGTCCAATCCCGTACGCACTACTTGCCATTGCAAGCGGAGATCTTTTGTCGAGGCGAGAAAACATTTGCTCTCTCACCACCTGTATCTTGGGGGTCATTCATATCTCTCTCGTCGTCGTACACGTCCCACAGCGGACCGACGGGTAACAATACCATCAATGTCTTGTAATTCTATTATTAGGGGGACCCGAGGCTATTAAGACAGTTAGGCGAGGGAGGGGGGGGGGGGTAATGCAGACCCCCTTGATTTCTTAGAAAATCATAACACTTTCTGACTGTCGTATACACTCAGGTTTTTTTTACGCGGGGGATACAGGCCGCGTAAATGAAAAACGCGTAGATGAAAACCGCGTAAATTTCAAAATCCGCGTAAATGAAAACCGCGTAAATTTCAAAATCCGCGTAAATGAAAACCGCGTAAATTTCAAAATCCGCGTAAATGAAGACCACTTAAATTTAAGTATCCGCGATAAAGGGAACCTCGTTGATGGATACCGCGTAAATTCCAAAGTCCGCGTAAATGAAAACCGCGTAAATTTCAAAAACCGCGTAAATGAAAACCGCGTAAATTTCAAAATCCGCGTAAATGAAAACCGCGTAAATTTCAAAATCCGCGTAAATGAAAACCGCGTAAATTTCAAAATCCGCTTAAAAAAAACCACGTAAAAAAATACCGCGCAAAAAAAACCGCGTAAAAAAAAACTTGAGTGTATATTAGACTGCCCAGAAAAATAATGAATTTTTGAAAACTCACTCGGCCCACCCCTGAGTCGATTCCTAGTCCCACCAGGAGTACTTGCTCCAAATTTGAAGCAAATCGGACAAGTCTAACTACCGGACCAACGTGCTTGAAGTTTGTGTGGGATTTTTCGACAATTTACATGGAGAAAACCCTCTTGCTCACATTTTCGCCGCTAGGTGGCACTGTATACATCAGATTATCACCAAAAGTGAAACTTAAGAAGATAATTTTATTATCTACAACTTTGTTGAAGACTGCAAAGCGATCCGACTCCAATAGGAAGAGTTATTAAACTTTAAACGAAGTGATGTTTGAGTCAGTTTTGCATGGGGCCTAGCAGTGCATGATAGTGTATCAGTACTAGGTTCTAACAAACTAAACATTTTTGTGGATTAATGGTTAGATTTAGCTGAATAGTATGTTCGGAAGAATTGCAGTACATACTACGAGTTATGTTTTGGTTAGAAAATTTTAGTTCAATCTGTGACCGCATAGATGGCGCCAACACTAACTTTTCAACGGAGAGAGATAGAATATCGAGATGTTTGGAAGAATTACTGCAATATTCTTGTTCTACAACTTTGTAGAAGAAACCTAATTTCTATCTCTCTTCGTTGAAAAGTTAGTGTTGGCGCCATCTATGCGGTCAGATCTGGAACTACAATTTTCTAACCAAAACATAACTCCTATTATGTACTACAATTCTTCCGAACATACTATTCAGCTAAATCTAACCATTATTCCATAAAAATGTTTAGTTTGTTAGAACCTAGTACTGATACACTACCATGCACTGCTAGGCCCCATGCAAAACTGACTCAGACATCACTTCGTTAAAAGTTTAATAACTTTTCCTATTGGAGTCGGATCGCTTTGCAGTCTTCAACAATGTTGTAGATAATAAAATTATCTTCTTAAGTTTCACTTTTGGTGATAATCTGATGTAGAGATGGGCCATTCGTTCGCGAACGGTTCAAGTGAACTGGTTCTTCGAAGAGAATGAGCGAACGGAAGTTCTTTTTAAAAGAACGGTAGTTCACAATTCTCTTCAAAGCGAATGAACTGAACCTGACCCAAAGCCGTTTGGCGAATTTCTCGGACCGATTTTTAGGTGAACGAATGAAAATGAACCGACTTGCCGTCCCACAAACCGCTCTCTGTGCTCTCCGAGAATGGAACCGGCGAAGAACGACTCATCACATTCTCTATTTCTCTAGTTATACATCATGAAGAAATCGCTACCCTTGATGAACTTGTTAAGCATACAGGGGTATAATAGTTTGGGCACCATCTGTTTGGTTCCTCTCCAAGAATCGAATGTTTTGAGAGACATTCGCTAGATACAAGTAAAATATCAGCTGAACGGAAGAACGGTTCATCTGAACTAGTTCTTTTTACAGAACTGTTCAGTCGGGAATGGTTCTGCGAAGTGAACTGTTTCGCCCATCTCTAATCTGATGTATACAATGCCACCTAGCGGCGAAAATGTGAGCAAGTGGGTTTTCTCCATGTAAATTGTCGAAAAATCCCATACAAACTTCAAGCACGTTGGTCCGGTAGCTAGACTTGTTCGATTTGGCTCAAATTTGGAGCAGACACTCCTGGTGGGACTAGGAATCGACTCAGGGGTGGGCCGATGGGGGTCATTTTTTTCTGTCACTCTAGTGTATATTCATAGAACCGCTATTCTAAAACATAAATTTTGACTGTTGAATCTATTTCTTTGGTTTATTTAGAAAGGAGATACAACGTGTTCCATTTTATTGCAATCCTCAAAATAAAAATCTTTTAAAAATCTTTTTTTTTTATTATTTCAATTATAAAAGTTTTAACCTTAAGGTCATTCACCTCTTCGGGTTAGAAAAATCTCTTAAGAAAAATTTCAAACCCTTTGTGCGGGGTCGGGACTCGAACTCAGGTGCGCTGCGCACAAGGCAATCGATTTACCAACTACGCTACGCCCATCCACACAAAAATCATTATAATGGTAAAAACGTGATTAAAGTTACAATTGAAAGCGGAAAAAATATCAGGTAAGTGCTTTGTAAAGCTTGAGGCTCATATTTTATGGAATTATTTTTGTTTGGGTGAAAATAGATATTTTAAAGACGCTTACCAGTTTTGTACGAAATGAGCGTACGGGGCCATTCGGACCCCCTATTCCATCAACCACCATTCAGCGGCTTGCGGCTACGTATACGATAGCACACGCCACAGCAAAGCAAATACATGACTAACCAGATTAAGATTAAGTAAGTAAACAGAATTTCATTGTAAAAAAATAATTACTATCTGAATTGCCCCGTGGGGAGGTCCAAATTACCCTTACATTGTAAAAGGATGTAGAGTTTTGCAAATCATCGCCAAGCGCTGCCATGAAGTGGTGCAAATGAACTTTTATGACACCAAAATATAGCTGAGGTTTCAAACTAACAATTATGATCCAATTGCCCGGTAAATTTTTTGACATCTATCCACCTAACAGGGCGATTTGCTTAGGTAGATCCGAATAACTCCGGGTCCCCCTAATATTAATTTTATTTTTCTCTAAGTTTGAATAAAATTATCTAAAAATTTTACAATATTCGGACGAAAAATCATTATTTAACATCGTCGTCGTTGAAGCAAATGATCTCAAGAATTTCTATTCAATTCAATTCAGATGAATTTTTCATGCCTTCGAACTTCAAATGGCGATATCTCAGGAACCAATGACCGATGGCTGTAGTTCTAAGTTCTCTGAAAATAAGAATGGTTGTAATGAACTGTAGATTGAAGCTTTTCGTGCAGAAATCATTTGCGTTGGTTCCACATGAAGAAAATAAGATTGAGAAACAAACGCCTTACAATTTTTAAGATGGCCAATTGTCATGAATCTGACTCAAAATTTTGTGTAGTTTTAAGATGTATTGGCCACATCTTGCGGATTTTTTGAGCCGAAATTTTTTTGAAAACACCATTATGGAGACGCCCTGCAGCTCACACGTTTCCTTACAAATTAGTTACCTAAACAGCTTCATATTATTGAATAATTAGTGATTTTTACTAGCTTTGAGAATGTATTTCCATATGTTTAATAATCCTTCAACGATCACCAATAAAAATAATTGAAAAAAATGAAATTTCAAAACTGATATTTGATATGTACAAAGAGTTCACTGTGCAATGGTATTACTACCTATAGGGTAAGGTACGAAGGAATTGGTTCGTCAACATGTATTCTCACCACAAAATCACAATTTGAAATACTTGGAAAATTCATTTCACTTTTCCGAAATACTACATGGATGTTTTCATAGCTACTTTGCAGGTAAGTGGTGCCAGATCATGTAATTTGATTTCGATGGTTCCATTTCATTATACATAGGGATCTTGATGTTAGTGCTGTCACAAACAAGCACGTATTTTAGGTTGTTCTGCGAAAGGAATCTTTTCGCCTGGGCTAATTTATTGAACGTTATTAGCTACCCGACATGTTTGAACTGGATAAAGGTAACTTCCGAAAATCGAAGTTGCATTTTCACTTTTACGCAAATATTCTACTTCTTGAATACTAGGTCTTAAATAGAAAAAATCGGAAGCCAATAGCCATCGTGTTAGACCGAAGTATCATATTTTGTAGGTGAGACTCAGTCATCAAGATAGATCAACATGCGAGAATAAAAGTAACGGGTAACTTTGTTCTTTAGACAACGAACAAAAGACACTGTAACTGTAACTGTTTGCTCTGGCTTGGGTAGAAGCAGAAATCGCACTGGGTATTGTAACCGATGTTTTAGGTGGTTGAGAATAAACTGGTATATACTGATATGATGCCTGATAACTAAAAAAATACACATTTATATAACTAAATAAATATGTATTGATGTATATAACTAAATAAATGATGTATTGACCAGTACCGGTACCGATCAGACCCGAACGCAGATCGGAGCAGAAAAGGAAAGAAATGTTATATACTACTGCGAACTCTACAAATGTCACGCGAGGAGGGAGATTAATAGTGTGGTTAGGGATTCGATTCTAAATTTTGCTGGAGCTCGCAGGCGATTTTTCAGGACTCTCTGGGCGCCCTGCCACCAGGAGACTCATTAGGTACCACAAATACGTTTTAGCAATATCATATCGACGAATAACGAGAAAATGTAGATCAACATATTTAATTCAAATATTATTGTTACAGAAGACAAACTAGCAAAAGGAAAAGTGTGAAAAAATTACGGGAAAAATAATTAAGCGTAGTACACAGATTGAGGCTACAACTAAAAAACTATCGATTGTTTTCGCGACGAGAACATGAAATAGTTTTGAGCGGCCCATAATAAGCATTAACTATATTGAAAACAATACTTTGTGCGATGGACCTAGCCGGAATTTCACGCGCGCGTCTTTTATTATTATTCTAACTATTAGACAGATAAGCAAGCAGATTTATCACGAATAAATGGGAAAAATGCTACGAATAAATTTACTTATTTAGTGCAAAAAATAGGAAGTCTATAAGATGCAAGAAATGAAGAAGACAATCCTGTTTTTGTTTGCTCCTTCCGACATGGGAGCAGGAACCAAGTGGATCAATTTTGGGATTCTGTCGCCGGACGCCACACGTCCCCTAGACTGGGTTTGTATGGAGCAAAATAATATCGATATCAACCTCCTCTTGGACGTAACGACTGCTTGAGACTCCACATGTACCCAAAAAATGTTTTTTTCTAGCCTGTTACACTATATTGTACAAACTTAGAAGCGAGATAGAAACAGATTACGCTTACGAAACAACTTGTCCAAAAATCTCAACATGCCACTTTCTTGAAAGATTTCAAATACACTCCTGTTCACAGCGTCTAAACTAAACAATGCTGTTTCATTTAAGGCAATCGAGTTCCTGTTTCAAACTTCAAAACAACGGCAAATTTCATCCGGCTAGATTCAACCAAAGCACCATACAGTTACATCTAAATAAACAATTGCTTTCAACACATACAGTTCCCAGCCAAATTATTCGGAAAAAATTTAAGTTTTCGCAAAGAACAAATACGGAAACAAACAAAGACAAAAAAACCCTTTCAATCCAGATTATCGTCCCGAAACTTGTCAAAACCCAATCCGTGATGGTGGTAGTAGTTGATCAGCACAATGCCAAACTTTTCCTATCATGCTGCCAATCTTTGGAAAGTTACACATTCTCAATCCGCATTCTACAACCAAACTGACGACGACGACGACGATTTGGAATTCCCAACTTCCGCCAGGAATACGGGACGAAACTTTTAAATTAGAATCAACAAATGCTAATACACCTCTCCAACTTCAGGGTGCAAGCGCAAAAAATAACTGCCACTCGTTCAGGAAGTGAAAATCGTACCCGGAAGTGCGAGATTCTTCCTTCTTTACACCCTTCTCTCCCCCCCCCCCCCCCAACAACTAAACTCTAAATTGATGTATTTCTTCGGGGCTCGTTAAACGCATCCATTTCCGCAGGTGGAGAACTTTTACTCCCAGCGGGACGGAAAAGCGTGTCTAGATTATAAGCACTTATGTTGTGGTGGTAGTCTTTTTTTTTTCCATCCCGCATCAACATTCCGTGCACGCGGGAGGTGGCTTTTCGAATCAAATTCAATTCGGGGAGTGGTTACTCTACCAGATCTAATGTGTCATAAAATTGTAATCCTCTTCGCATTTCAAGCGATCGAAATGAAGCTTGAGTCCCAGAAAAAAAAATCCCGCTGTTCGATTGGACCATTCGGATCATTTTTCACCCACACATAAATCGAAAAGTTTTGCTATGATATGTTCGATTGACTAGCGTGCGACAGAAAAATATTACCGAATCAATCAACCCCTCCGGGATCGGTCGAACGGTCGAGATCAAAGGATGGTTAGAGGATAACGATTTTCATAGATTCAGTATACTTTTGGACCCAGCTGATAGGACTCTGTGTGAGGTTTATGTTGGATTATGTGTGAAAAGGATTTTCCGCTGCAGCCTTGTTAGAAAGACGTTTGATTTATTGTTGTTTTCTGGCAGAGTTTTGCGATTGATATACGGACAGTTTTTATGTGCTTCGAATGTACCATTGACCATTAACTTTATTACCTTTTAATCGTAATCCATACGATAGTAATAATAAATGATCATTGCGAGGAACCGAAAAAAGGCAGCATAATTTAAAAAAGTGTCGATTATTAATACTTAAGAGATTATTATCTGAATGTAAACATGTTGTTCATGCCAAAGCTGACTAACTCACACGAAAAAAATCCCTACACCATTCAACAACGCAGCGTAATCCTTCACCACGCTCAGACACACGGTTCGCATATCGTACGGATTTTTTCGTCAGAGTTGGTCAGCTTACTCGGACCCGATTCCAATCACAAAGGCTATCAGATTTCATCTGAAAACTGCCGGCTGCTACTTTCATCTTACTGATCCGCTGTTCGACAGCCGTCACAGTCCCATACGAATTAAAGCTCGAAATGTCATAATAAAATTTGCATCAATGTGTCACCGCATTTCTGTGTGACAACCGCACACACACATCTGTGGCTATAGCACAAAATTACAAACGACATCGCCTGTCAGAGAGAATAACAAAATTATGGAGTGAACATAAAACTGTAATGTGCCCCTTTTTCGGCTTCGGAGCCAAATTGGCAAAAAGCAACGAAGCTGTCAATCAAAATCACAAAAACTCTACAGCGCCCATGACGACAAGTCACCTGTCGTCGTCGTCATAGTCGTCAATGGGTTTGGTGCGGTTTACCGGTTGAATATGAGTGATGAAAATAGCACAAAAGAGCAACAATATGCGCCCCTTTTTCAACTGTCAAAGCATAAAAGAATGTACAGTGGTGATGCACCGAATTGCGGGCCGAAATGAGTGGAACATTGCAAGCAGACGTCATCTGAGTAAAAGTGCTCGAAAAAATGACAGTTCAGCGAGCTTGTTTATATGGTGTTAGAATTTAAAAGCAAATCGAGCCAAGTTTCTTGTACTGGGTGGAATCGAATATTTTCTAAGTCCAAATAAACACGCTCTCTCTACTGTCAGAAAAGTGAGGTTACACATTTTCATGCAATGTTCTGTTGGTTCTATATTGCACATCCTAATACACTACCGCGATCTGTTGTTGGAATAGATCGTGCTGCGTTGCCTAGTTGACAACTGAGCGTCTGATTTCGCACGAAGAAAGAGTTTCACGAAGATACGGCCGATATTACGCAACCAAAACGAAGACGACAACGACGGGCTCGGATTGCGTATTTTAGTGGCAGGAATGCTCAAGGCCAAGTAAATCTACTTATTTTTGGAAGAATAGATTTTTTTCTGTTGAAATGTATAACTTGACAATTGATTGTGGTAAAGGGTAATGTGTTTTGAATTGCCCGACATTTCTACATACCGCAAATTTCCAAACAGAGAAATTAAGTCATGATTTATCCTTTAAATTTGGTTTTTATGTCGAATCACATTTTATTTCTTGAAGCAAATAAATTTGGAATTCCAAATCGTCGTCTTCGTCAGTTTGATTGTAGAATCCAGATTGGGAATGTGTAGTTTTCCAAAGATTGGCAAGCACGATAGGAAAAGTTTTGCATATGATGCTTGCAAAATTTGCTTAAAATACTTCGAAAAAATCAGGGTTCTAACCTACATTATTCCAGTATCCCATTCGATGGGTAAACTGCTCCACAATTGAGAAGCTGTCAAAACCAATCGCCAACAGTTCGGCAATCGCTTTTCTCTCCAATTCAAGAACCTGCTAAGAGGACTCATCGATACCCAGTATCTGCAATAAATCCCCACTTTCACAAGTCTGTAGAGTTGCCAGACCCGAGGGCGACGTCTAACGACTGCTAGGAAACAGGAATCGAAAAAACATCATAGTTCCGCAGTAACTTCAGGGTTGTTACGGCAGACGACAAAACAACAATGTGCCAAATCAACTTTCCACGAAGCTTTTTGTGGATCGGCACAATCAGCAAGAACCCGTATCCAATGTCTATTTACTTGCCACGGAACTTGTATGTTACGGCAGCGACCTTTCCCGGTCTGCTCCACAATTGCAGCTTACCAACGGACGCGATCAGCTAAACTCCGTCACCGACGACCATCTGCTTTTCACGGAACGTGAATGTGATGGTAGTGCCTTCTCCGGTCAGGTACAGATCATGAGGGTATAATATTATTTACTCCCGAAGCTATTATAAATTCTACGCACCCTGAATCCGATCCACAATTGCAGCTTACCACCGTTTAATGTAATGTGCCCTTTTTTCAGTTTAATAGGGATGTTTAATTTGAAAAAAATTGTGCCAGTTTTTCATATGTATTGGTAGCGGGTGTCCTTACGAGTACACTCATATCATTCTTAAACCTTAATTATTCTTTAATGATTTTTAAATTTAAAAATATCAAATTAAATTCAACCAGCAAACTGACAGTTGTCCTACTAAATGACGTATCTGCAAATATCTCGTTCGCCTCATTGTTAACCGGGACACCACCCCACACAGCATGATCTGGTACTTTGTCAATCCGCTAGCAACCTGCCATCCCAAGTTTCATCTGCAAACTATGGAGATCTGATAAGGCAACCTATAGGGTCGTGCAAGTCGCATGGGTTTGGATGTGCTGTTGTCCCAAAAGGGAACAAACTAAAAAATGTTTTTTTTTTTCAATAGTTTCGGGCCAAAAAATTGAAAAAGGACTGAGATATTAACTCACGGTACTAATCTGCATCAGAATATGCCTTAACCCGCACACCCCTAAAGATCCCTATTCTATAACCGACGCCTGTATGTTGACGACGAATTCTGAAAGCAGTGACTACGATCTGTTCCGGTCAGATAACAGCAGTCTAAAACAATTAGAGAAATTTGTAGTTCCCACATTTGTTTACACAGGTAAACTGTCGTTCTACGCATAATTGTCCCATGTACACAGGGAATCCCATAGAACATGGGGCAATTAAGCTTATAACGGCAGTAAATTTAATGAATGTATTACCCCTATTACAGGCGGACGCCACCACCATCGCCGGTCATCTTTCTACCGTTCAACCATCAGGACATTACTTGCAGGAACATCTTAGTATCTACTATCAGAACGTGAGAAGACTACGCACCAAAATTGACGAGTTGTTCATCGCTGTTTCAGAGGTCGAAAATGATGTAATTGTTCTAACCGAACTGTGGCTAATGATCAAATCAATTCACTCCAATTATTGGGCTCAAAGTATACGGTTTACCGAAACGATCACTATCCAGACAGAAGAGAGAAAAACGTGGTGGCGGTGAGCTTATCGCAGTGTCCAACCGGCTCTCGTCCGAATATAAAACTGATAGTACCGATGTCGAACAACTATGGGTAGATATTCGCGGTCGCGATACTAATATTTGTGTGGGCGTAGTGTATATTCTTCTGGACTCCGCAAGTTACTTACCTTTCTGTTCAGGCTAGAGCCTTGTTGTCTCTTGTTGTTAACAGAAGCCGTCTCCACTCCACTCGGTTCATTGCTGCTTGTCGCCAGCCTCGCAGTCATCGAAAGGTCCGCTCTATCTGGTCGATTCACCGTGCTCGCTTCTTGTTCCCGTAGGGTAGCCCTCAAGAACCATCTTCACCGGGTCATCGTCCAACATTCTTACAACGTGGTTGGTAAATGACTGGGCAATGCGTAATATAGTCCCGGTGGTTCGCCACAGTGGTCCTTAGCCTCTTGTCCAGTAACTACTAACCTATCTCCCACGGTGCCAGCTAGGGTACCAGTAACCATCGGAAAGATCGGGTAACCAACCCCGGTGGGACCATAGTCGTATGCTGACAGCGAAGGGGGGCTCCTCTTTTCGGAGAGTGAGTCCATCCGAGCGTCTGTTCCCCATATTTGGGGCGGCTCAAAACAGCGTCTGTCCTCCATGTTAGGGGCGGCTGATGTATCGTCCTCGTGTCAACGTGGAACTCTAAACAGAGCTGACACGATGGTCCTCCGGCGAGACAAGGGGTTGGGGAAGGCCCAACAAACCGCCCTGGAAAACTAACCGTTACGAACAATGCAGAAGAAAATACGAATCGGAACAATAGGCAAAGACCTACGCGACGAAATAAGGACTACAATTGGAAACTCGGAACATGGAACTGCAGGTCACTTTGCTTTCCAGCTTTCGACAGGATAATCTACGACGAACTCCAATCACGCAACTTTGAAGTCGTAGCACTACAGGCACTTTGCTCGACAGGACAAAAGGTATGGAAAAGCGGGCATCGAGCGGCTACTTTCTACCAGAGCTTTGGCACCACCAACCAGTTGGGAAGCGGCTTTGTAGTTCTGGGTAGGATGCGTCAACGCATGATTGGATGGACTCCGATCAACGCAAGCATGTGTAAGTTGAGGATCAAAGGCCTTTTCTTCAGCTACAGCATCATCAGCGTACACTGCCCACACGATGGGTGACCCGACGACGAGAACGAAGCGTTCTACAACGACAGCTGTTCGCAACGGGACGTGAAAATCGTCATCGGTGATATGAAAGCTCAGGTCGGACAGGAGGTAATGTTTAGACCGGTAATCGGGACAAACAGCTTGCACACCGTATCGAATGACAACGGCCAACGATGCGTGAACTTCGCAGCCTCCCGTGGCATGGTAGTCCGAAGTACCTTCCGAAGTACCAAATCGATCATGTTCTAATCGACGGGCGATTCTTCTCTGATATCACTAACGTTCGTACCTGCCGCCGTGCGAACATAGATTCTGACTATTACCTAGTTGCAGTATGCATGTGCTCAAAACTCTCGACGGTGTACAACACTCGTCGTAGTCGGACGCCAAGGCCCAATATCGCGCAACTTCGGGATGCCGGGGTTGCCCAATACTACGCACAGCGGCTGGAAGCGGCACTACCCACGGAAGAACAGCTGGGCGCAGCTACTCTTGAAGAAAACTGGAGGGAGATCTGGTGCGCCATAGGAAGTACTGCTATAGCGGCACTAGGTACAGCGATTCCGAATCCAGGAAACGACTGGCTCGATGAAGAATGTAAGCAGTTAATAGAGGAGAAGAATGCAGCACGGGCTGCAGCACGGAACGAGACAGAATGTGGAGCGACACAAACAAGCACGGAACAGGAAAACCTCGGTCCTGCGGAGAAAGAAGCGCCAACAGAAGGAACGAGATCGCGAAGCGATGGAACAACTGTACCGCGCAAACGACACACAGAGGTTCTACAAGAAGCTGAACAGATCGCGCAAAGGCTACGATCCGCAAGCCGATATGGGCAGAGACTTAGACGGCAACCTTCTTACGAACGAGTGTGAGGTGGTTGAGAGGTAGAAGCAGTACTATGACGAGCACCTCAACGGTGAAGTAGCAGAGGACGAAGGCAGTATGGCAACGGATCTTGGACCACGCGCAGAAGACGATAAGCTGTAGGCCCCTGATCTCCAAGAAGTCAAGGAAGAGATCGGTCGGCTGAAATACAACAAAGCTGCCGGTGTAGATCAACTACCCAGCGAGCTATTAAAATACGGTGGTGAAACACTGGCTAGAGTGCTGCACTGGGTAATCGCCAATATTTGGGAGGAGAAGATTCTTCCGGCGGAGTGGATGGAGGGTGCCGTTTGCCCAATCTACAAAAAGGGTGACAAGTTGGATTGCTGCAACTACTGCGCGATCGCACTAGTTAGCGCCGCCTACAAATTGTTTGCCGCCGATTGTCACCATTTGCAAGGGAGTTCGTGGGGCACTATCAAGCGGGATTCATGGGTTTCCGCGTCACCACGGACCAAATATTCGCGATTCGGCAGGTTCTGCAGCAGTGCCGCGAATACAACGTGCCCACGCATCATTTGTTCATCGATTTCAAATCGGCATATGACACAATCGATCGAGATCAGCTATGGCAGATAATGCACGATTACGGTTTTCCGGATAAGCTAACACGATTAGTCAAAGCGACGATGGATCGGGTGATGTGTGTTGTATCAGTGACACTCTCGAGTCCCTTTGAATCTCTAAGAGGGTTACGGCAAGGTTATGGTCTATCGTGCCTGCTGTTCAACGTTGCGTTAGAAAGTGTAATAAGGAGAGCGGGGATAGACACGAGTGGCACGATCTTCAGGAAGTCCGTTCAGCTTCTTGGCTTCGCCGACGACATTGACATAATGGCAAGGAACTTTGAGACGATGTCGTAAACGTACATCAGACTGCAGGCTGAAGTCAGCAGGATTGTAATTGCCTTCAACGTTTCAAAAATACATGAGAGTAAGAAGTTCTAGAGACGACAATGTGGACCTCCTATCTCGAGTTCGGATTGACGGTGACGAAATCGAGACGGTCGACGAATTCGTGTATTTGGGCTCACTGGCAAGCGCCGACAATGATACCATCAGAGAAATTCAAAGACGGATCTTGGCGGGAAATCGTGTCCACTTTGAACTTCGGAGGACGCTCCGGTCGAACAAAATTTGCCACCGCACGAAGTTGATTATCTACAAGATGCTGATTAGACCGGTGGTCCTCTATGGCCACGAGACCTGGACTACGCTCGTTGAGGACCAACGCGCCCTTGGAGTTTTCGAACGAAAGGTGTTACGTACCATCTATGGTGGCGTGCGTGCAATGGAAGACGGAACGTGGCGCAGGCGAATGAACCATGAGTTGCATCAGCTGCTGGAAGAACCATCCATCGCGCATACCGCAAAAATAGGACGTTTGCGGTAAGCTGGACACGTCGTAAGAATGTCGGACGACGACCCGGTGAAGATGATTCTTGAAGACTACCCTGCAAGAAGACGGGACGCACAGCGAGCACGGTGAATCGACCAGATAGAGGACGACCTGCGGACCCTTCGAAGAGTGTGAGGTTGGCGACAAGCAGCAACGGACCGAGTGGAGTGGAGACGGCTTCTGCATACAGCAAGAGACAACAAGGCTCTAGACTGAACGGTAAGTTAAGGTAAGTAAGTCCAGTCTTCCAGTCTTCATTCAAGTTTGTTATGAATATATACCAAATTCGTTACTAATACTTTTTGCATGTATCAGGCAAATAGCACTTGAGAAATTGGATTCTGAGATGATTATGACTTTCATTGGTTTAGTTTTCGAGAAAAATACACTGAGAAAAAACTCGGTTTGGAAAAGTTTTTTTCAAATAACTTTTTTTCCTTTTTTAGCAATTAATTCCTCTTAAAGTAATCAAAGTAATTGACCACCGAATATTAAATAGCTGAGCTCTTACTTAAAGGACAGATTCTTACGTGCGCAGTTTGGCTCTTGTGTTTCTTCTTAATTTACGGACAAATTTGGAGTCCCTCAAGGCAGCAACATGGAACCCCCACTCCTTGTATTATTCTTCAACGATGCTGCTTAGTGTGGGGTGCAAACTGGTTTACGTCGTTGATTTGAAATTGTGTATCGTAGTCCGATCTATCGACGACTGCATCCGTTTTAAAGAGCTTCGTACATTCGTTAGCAGTTGTCGTAGAAACTGGGTAATTATTAGCATTGCAAAATGCCAAGTTATAACTTTCCACCGCATGTTCAGTCCGATACGTTACGACTACTAAATCGATGGGCAAAGGTTTACTAGAGTTGATTGCTTAAGCGACCTTGGCGTTTTGTTTGATACGACGCTAACATTTGATCAGCATCGCTCAGCTTTAATCTTTAAAGCAACCCGACAACTGAGCTTCGGCTTCGGGATTTCAAGGAACGGCATTGTATGAAGGCGTTATATTGTTCCCCGCTTCCCCTACTACTTGAAAATGCTTCTTTGATCTGCTTACATTGAGCTTACGGATTGAACGGGTGCAGAAGAGATTTGTCCGACCCGCACTACGAGGCCTTCCATGGCGGAATCCTCTAGACCTCCCACAGAATCCTGCTCGATGTCGCCTGATCGGTCTCGACACACTGAAACAACGCAGAAAGTTTCAGCAAGTAGTATTCGTAGCAAAGCTACTCAACGCTGAAATTGACTCCCCGAAGATCCTGTCCCTTGCCTCGCAACGTTCTCTACGCTCATCAGGCTTACTACAACCTAGATTCTACCGTACGACGTTTGCATTCAACGAGCCCCGAAAACCGCATGAATTCGAACCCCGAAAAATTCACGGTCGATGATCTGTTCGAGTTTGGTGAACCATCGAACAAGTTCGCACAGAGAGTTTCGTGGTCTACAATTCTATGAGATCTATTTTTAATTAGGATTATTTTTGTCAGATGAATTATTTTAACAAATATAAAAATAATGGAGTATTAATTCTTCAAAAAGCATGATTTAGATTTAGAATGATATGGGAAACAACTTTATTGAAGACGTGTCAGATCTATGTATGCTGCATAGCGAGATGTAGAACAATATTCACGACATTTTCTTTTTCGATTTTCTTCAATAGAACTTTTGCATAGTACGTTTCAGAGACTCAGATTATGCATGAAAATGTGTGATTCATTGTTCTAAACAATTTTGCGGAAGGTAAAACAAATGAAAGCGTTATAATAAATACTTATAATTAAATAAATTAATTATAATTAAAACAACTTGTTTTACAGGGGTTTTATTGCACATAACCAAATATATCTCGAGACCCGTAGACAACTCGTGTCTTCAACAAAGTTATTTCTCACATCATTCTCAACATCTTAACTGCAGACTAGTTGAGTTGATTCTCCCTTATTACTTTAAGGGGGATAAATCTCCCAAATTTGTTTTTCAGAAGAAGACCAATTCGAGGTGGGTATGTTGGTTGATTTTCTCTCCTTCACATACAAACACCAATGGAGTTGGACCATTGCACAGTGGTCCAGATCGCTAATTTAGGAGGAATTTTAACTTACTGACAAACCAATATAATTTAGCCGTATCATGTCTTAGGATGAATTTGTGTACATCAGCAGATGCTTCTTTTTGTTGGAATAGTTATTAGGGTGGTTCCAATTTATCTAAAATACGAAAATAAATTTTTTACCGATAAAAAATAGAGTTCCGTGGTCTTCCACAAAATTGTAAAGAAATTTATTTTGAAGAAATTTGTTGCATATATGAAAGCTCTATCTCTCTTAGTTTTTGTGATATAAGAAATTTGAAGCAATGGATCAGGGTGTTCCTGAAAAAACGTTTTTAGTATAACTTTCGTATCTTTTACCTTTTGTTAAAACAACCTTTCAACAGCTTATAGAAAACTTCAAACCGAGTATTTTTCTCTTGGACACCGAAGGTCTAACTTTTTTCTTTCAAAAGTTATGGACCCTTTTCCTAATTCATAGCCTAATTCATATTCCAATCTCGCTTGGAAGGCAGGGCACTATCACTGTCGCGATAATTATATGTTCTTTCTGGGATGGCATTATATCCCAGGAATAACATAAGAGTTTGTGCATTGGGCCGTAGTCTCAAAGGTTGCAAGTTCGAATACTGCCACTAAGGGATTTTTTGTAATTGCTTTCGCTTCACTCACCGTTTCGATCTGTTTTGCCCGATGGATACCATATAAATGTATTATTTGTGTATAGATATCAGATATGTAAAAAAGCGATGCCTTTGTTACACCTTCATTTGCGGAACTTGACCTTCTGTTAGGACATACTACGCTGTCTATTTATAGTATGCAGAACAATTGCAGCGCTAGTGTTACGATCCTACTAATTACAAAGAATATTTCTTCCTGGCTAGGACTTCATGTGTAGTTTACGTCATTATGCAAAGAATTAGGCAGCAAACTTAACTACGACTGAGTTATGAGCGGAAGAGTAAGTAAACAATAGAGTCTGGCATTTGCACATAGGATCATTTCAATAAATTAGCTAGAAATATGGCCATACGTGTATTAACTGACAGATGAAATCAGAAACGTTATGCGCAAAACAAGCAACACAAGCGTAAACAAACAAATGAATACAGGAGTGAATGCACGAAGAAAACATCTCAGTCAGGTCGTAAATCAATTGGCAACCGACCTCATATTTTATCCACGTACTCGTTTCTACACCCCCCCCCCCCACCTATATATCTCTCTATTCACACTTTGTCTATTTGTTAACGCAGAATTACATTCCCACACACACACACAATCAGTGACACAAAACGAAGGGGTCAATTTTAAACTGAACAAATAAAAACCGACACGGATTTATCTGATCTGTTGCAAATAATTCTACTCGGAAATGAACTTCCACGGACACGGTGCCCTAATTCATGGCAGAGATGACACTTGTTTTTTTATTACTTTGTTCCAATTTCTCACTCTCTCACATTCTCACACTCGCGCGTATGGACATCGTCGTCACTTCGCTTGCTTCCCCGTTTGTCACTTCTGCGCGCTATGCGTTGTGTGTTGTGTTCCCATCTTTTCATCGAATTGCAATCATTGTTGCGCGAAAACAAATTGGAACAAATGTGTACGTATATCCTTTGCTCGGGGTGGGGAAGTCTGTTTGCGTGTGCGTGAATGTGTGTGCTTAAGTGTTCTTTCTAGTTTTTTTTTTGCTGAATCGAATTTTTCACTCGCTGACGGGAGCTATTTATTTATGTACGCTCGCTCTCTGTATGAGTTGTAATGTTTCTCTACCTACCGAGTAAACAGAATTTCATGCACTTTTCTCTCCTCTTCTACGTTTAAGCGATTGATTAAAGTGTACTTTTTTCTGCGGCGGTCTACCGCTTAGGATGAAAATGAATGCGATAAGAAAGTGGGTATCTTTTATTGGAAAAAAAGTATCGGCAAAATGTAAGTTACTATCTTTTTTTATTTTTTTTTTTTAGAAAATCTGGAGAAAAAGTGTGAGTAAACAACAGAAAATAGTAGGTAAAAGAGGTAGTATTTGCTAATTTTTTTTCTGGTAAAATGTACTTTTTTAGAGGAAAAAACGTAAATCCTTACCCAATGTGTAGTCCCAACTGGAGTCCGTGTCGTTTTTGTAAACATTGAGTTTTTCTGGCTGTTGGTTGTTGGTTCATGATGTTTTTTTATTCGGTTGGTGCATGATGACGAATTTATTTAGATTTTGTTGTAGTTGTTGTTGTTGTTGATGTCGAGAGAAAGGCGGGAATTAGAGAGAGATATTGTGTTGTAATTTGTTTGTTGTAGTGGTGTTGTATAGTTGTAATTAAAAATGATGTTAATTTCGGATTAGGGAAAGATATGAGGAAATGAAAGATAGATACCGGACAAAAGAATCAAGAACCGAAAATGTTTGGTATATCTCTGTTTGAACCGAAAATTAATTCCAAACCAAACGAGAAAATTAATTAGAAAAGAAAAAAAAATGTTTTGGTTCGCAACTAGTGAAATTCATGAAATATAGGACAACTGAACTAAAATATTTAATTATACATGAGAGCAACTAACAGTATATCGCTTCTCCGCTTCCAGTATACTGATTTGAATATATATTTTTTTTTTGGAAACAGAAAAGCGACCACCAGCGAGTTTTGTAAATTTACTGAAATTACCTTGGCATAGTCGATCTTCAGGGTGCAGCAGCCGGAATAAATGTCACAACCATTCAGTGACTCACGAGCTCGGGTGGCTGACTCGATGCTGTCGAACGTGCGCGCGAACGGCGAAGGATCTTTTGGTTAAGGAAAATTTGCGGTTTTTCGGTGTAATTGATTAATATGTGATAAATTCTGCTGCGATGAAAAATAATTAAATAATAACAGTTTCTGGAACATGGCATAGTTTAAATTTTATTCTTTGGTTGATATAAATGTTCTAAAACGGTTGCTTCCAGTTACATCACATATTTTCGAAATCATCAACTTTGTAGGTTTAGTGGCTTCGAAGAAGTTTTACAATGCAAACAACGCACCTTCTGATTAAATTATTATGGTGAATTTTTTCTAGCAGTAATTAAGGAGAATAAACACTTCAAACAAATTTCTGAAGACTTGGTGTCTTCAGCAAAGTTGTTGAGAACGCTATTACAAAACAACTTTGTTGAAGACATGAAAGCTCTACCTGCTGCAGCATAAAAAATATAAATACAAAAAATCTTCAAATGCTCATAAACACCTATCCTGCTGAACTTCGTAACATAGTTGAGAGTATAGCAATTATCGTTCTCCGTGATGTTCTGAACTTCAAACCTTTTGTGTCTGCAGTCTCTGACCAACTGTGCGGATGAACAATGATTCGCGGACCTTCGTAACATCGGATAACCCGCGGGGTTATATGGAAAAAATATCCGCTCTTAAGTTTTGTCCTTAAAACTGTATAACCTATTTGGTAGATTAACACTCAAAATACGAAGTGGTTGAAAAAATAGTAGGTAGTCAAAAAGAGGGAATGCTAACTTTGACTGGTCATATTGGCTCCAGTAACACGTTCCCCATAAGTAGTCTAGGATTTGTGCCTTGCCGCCTTGTCGTGTTTTGTCATCAATTCCCTGAACGGAAGAACAGGAGAAGGAGAAAGAAAGAAACAGAATTGGAAGGTGCAAAAATGACACCACAAAAATAAACAGGAGCTAGGTTAAACTCACAAGTACCTTAAATCGCCTGTGAGAAAGCCTAAAGCTCTTTGCCACACTGGATTAAAAAATTTAGTATGTTACTAAATTTCAGTCACCCAAACACAGCTTCGTCCATGTAAGGACAGCCTAATACTCGAAGCAATTGCGTTGCTACAGGGCAGTTGCACATTAAATGGTATTCGGTTTCGTAGTCGGATTCACAAACATGAAAATGACTCAGCGCGCTGAATAGTAGTCATGTCATAATTGAGTTTGCAATAGCCGGCTAAAACCTTGTTCGATTAGGTAACATCTAAGATATGACCGATCGAAGTTAGTGTTCCCATTTTTTGAGAAACACGAAAAATTACAATAACCAAGAATCTCAAGGTTCAAATAATTTTAAGACATCCAAAAAATTCAAAAAGTCTTCGAACATTGGAAAGATCCAAACAGCCTCTAGGAAAAACATCCGGGAAATGCAAGCAATCTCGAAATTCAAAACTCTTCGGAATCATAAAAATCCCAAAGACCGAATTTAAAGCAAGCAAAAAATCAAAGAAATCAATGAAAATCGTAAAAAACGAAATAGATCGAAAAAAACCAACAATTCCTACAAAAATTGAAAGAGGCCCAAAAATCAGCATTACATAATAATTGGCCTGTGTGTTGCAACTCCTTTACTGACCAGATCCAATCGAGATCGTAAAATGTTCATTGTAACAGCATGTTGAGGAATAACACGCTGAACCACATTGTATTGATATCTTATTGCTGATCAATTCCGACGCCGGTCACGTCCGAATACAGATATACGGAGGACAAAAATTGTCGAAAAGAATTCCAAACGGAACGAAACGTCGGATAAAGACAAAGTAGTTTTTTTCAATATCAAAACTGCACGAACACCTAAAACCTAAAAGTTTAAACAGTCGACTCTCATAAAAAAAACTTTCATGGAAGCTACGAATGTTAATCGGATACATGTCGAGACCGAGGAATCGCATGGAAAAAGTCTATTGTTAGTATGTGTGCCGAAAGCTTTACCATGTAATAATTGCTCTGGGCAGCCGGCTGCCGAAAATTGGTTAGCTTTATCATTTGTTGTACTACCACGATTTGTGAAATATGTAACTTTAACTGCAAAGAGCCGATTATAGAAAAAATCGTGACTCCAAGAAGCATCGCTTCTAAGAGCAAGTGATATTGAAAACTTCTCTTTTGTCGTTTTATCAGAGAGAATTGAAAAACCGAAAATCATGTCTATTCCTAAAGTTCATTAAAACATGAGAAATGTAACCCGCCATGCCTCTGAGACCTCGTACCTTTTTAAGGGTTATGAATGATGGAACGTATGTCAAATTTGACTTTCAATTGCTACAGGACTTTAATAATCAGAAATTTGCGAGAAGTCTTGCAAATCTCAGGAATACAACAATTATTTAAAAAAAATCAAGAATACAACAATTTTTAAAGATATAACAGAAATCATAGAATTCCAAGAATTAAGATATCAAAATTCTAGCAATGTAAAAAATCAAAGATAGTCCAGAAGTACAAAGTAACTAAGATATTTAAAAAAAAATTGTGAAAAAATCCTGTGACACAAAGCAATTGACGGAATCATCAAATTGCAAATCAGTAAATCAAACAAAACAAACCAAAACCAATATATTCAAAACAATTTTAGAAGCCAAAAAAATGCATAAATGACCAGACTTTTTAAGAATCTAAAGGATCCCTAAAAATAATTGACGGCGCCGATGGTTGAGTGGTAAGCGTGACCGCCACTCATTCCAGTTGGCCCAGGTTCAATCCCAACCTAGGTCGTTGATATTTTTCTGAGGTGAAAAATTTGTGGTCACATCTTCTTTCGGAAGTGAAGTGAAGCCGTTGGTCCCCGGGGGTTCATGATTTGATGGATGATGGATATCTAGTCCAGATAACGAAGTCACTTCTCTGGCATCGGTAAAGAAGATGTAAAATCCAACTTCTATACTTACTAACAAATATCTCCTCCTCCCGTGATACTTGTGGAGTGCGCAGTAGTATATACGGCCTCTAGCAAAAGCAAGTATCGGACTAACATTCCTTCCCTTTTTCCTTCAGCGAACTACGTTCTGGCCTGGCCGCCGCCGATATTGATCAATAAACACTTAAGTATTACCAGGCGTTTCACATTGAAAGATGTTTCGCTACTCCCAAGCGTAATTATCTACTGATTCTTTGTGCAACTTCAACTAGTCCAGATCGATAACGGAGTGGCAGCCAGGGGTGCTCGCACAAGCTCAAACTCAAGCTAACTTAATTCATAAAACGGAGGGATTTTCCACACGTAATCCATATGGTTCCAGAATGTGCATACGATACCGGGCATGACTAATCGTGTCACTAATTCACATTCATATCTTAGCAGCACCTGTTCAATTTGGATCGACCGAAAATCTTGCACACTCGCGGCAAATTTACAGGCTTCATTTTATATGCAAAACGGAAATGTATTACGAGAATAATAATAACCGTATATGGGGTTTAGAAATGTTGTATGTATTGGTTTATGTTACAATTCATTTAATGGACATGTATATTGCGCCAATCGCTCAAATCCTCCCGGAGTATAGACTGACCAGTCAGAATAACTAATTGTGCTTCAAAAGCTCCACTATTCTATTCGAAAAATGATTATGGGTAGACTATCCGTCTACCCACAATCATTACCACGCAGACGGTAGTCAAACTTAGTAGCTCTCATACTCATCCAACGACAAAGAAAAAAGTTCTCATATCGCTGCCGAGGAAAGGACGACCTGCACCCGACGCCCCGCGCAATCACCAAGTAAGCGACAGTTCGAAACGTCAGTTGCCGCCACTTTGCAAAAGTTGAGCTGGCACCCAAAGACTACGACCACGACGACGACGAGAGGATTAACCGGCGAGCAGAACTGTCAAGAAGTGAAAATTACCCTCATTTATTAACCGCGGTGGCATGAAAAATGATAGCTTTCTCTCAGTAACGCGACAGTCGGGGGGACCGACCTTATTGCACTCACAGTCGGGGTGGTTTTAGTAGATTAGAATCGTGACAAGTTCTCCTTCGGAGCTGTATTTATGGTTGTGAAAATTGAATGTTCGTGGGCCAGGGGT
The DNA here is from genome assembly GCF_030247195.1 of Topomyia yanbarensis. NCBI lineage: Eukaryota > Metazoa > Arthropoda > Insecta > Diptera > Culicidae > Topomyia > Topomyia yanbarensis. The sequence goes on along the minus strand of NC_080672.1, from coordinate 107,181,000 downwards.
GGAGAGGAGCAAGGCCCCCGAAATGGTAATTGAATCGGACTAATGGTAATTAGCGATGAAATGTTAATCTATCAAACGATAGCTCGAAGCTGTTATTTTAGATGACACCTTGGACTAATCAGATGAAGTGGTGAGCGTTTCTCAGCTAACAATGGTTGGGTCTTGTTAGTAGTTGAAAAAACAACAAAAAATATACACGGTGCTATATTTCTCTTTAGCGTAAAAAGGTAAAAAGTTTCGATTTCATGGATTCTCATCAGCTTCATTAGAACTCCTTTTCTACGCATGACTAGGGATTTGCTTAGAAACACAAATAGTGTTTTCGTTGTTTGGAGCTAGCGTCAATCCGGCGCTAGCATTGTTCTGTCACTAAGTTAGTGTCGGATTCTGTTGAGACGAAGTCGAAACGCAAATTTCATAACTAAATTAACAAAAAAATATAGCTGAAAATATTGTTTTAATAGTTCTTTGTTATGATAAACATTCTGATCGTCGAATGCACAATTCAATACAACATCCAATCGGATTAAAACGCTCTTGAAATTCGACAATCCGCACGGAAATAACTTATTCGTCGCACTCAGGCTCGGAATATTTGCTGCAGCAGCAGCAGCCAGCTGAAATACGACTTTTATGTTCAATTAATGCGCTTAATTGATAACTTAATGTGCCATAAATCCATTTTTATGGTGCCTCCTCCCGGTGGTTCGGGTATTACCCCGCCACTGACTGGGTGAGAGTTTTTACTCGGTTGAAGTGAAAATCATCTTCTCGATCAGACAAAAAAATATACCCAGGCCGGAGGGTTCGAATATCCTCACCAGTGTTGTTGTGCGTTGAACGAGTGGGGGCATAAATCGCTTTAAAATGTGTTGATTCAGTTGTGCGCCAGCCATAACAAACCGAAGAGTTGGTCAGCGATCGGAAGGGGAGAGCGGTGTATTTGGGCGATTGGGAGGTTAGTGGATGATCAAAGCGCATTGTGGTACGGAGCGGTTTTGGGTTATACGAATTTTGCTCGTTTTAGTGATTGCTAAAGCATGGCCTAAATGCAATCCGGATTCATAAAAGCATAAATCACTCTAGTTTACAAATGTTTGCGTTAAGCGAGAAAAACTGTGGATAGCTTTTGTATTGATCGGATAACGGGCCAGGACTTGAAAACAAATTACAAAATGCTTTTTAGAAAAAGAAAATTTCATGTTCGGCGACCAAAAATTAGACTAGAAAATAAGTTCATGATAAACATGACCAAAACAAGTCTATTATTCTATATTTTCTTTTTAATTGCTAATGGAGTGAATATTGTAACAGCATGTAAAAAATTAAAGGCACCTTTTTATTGTATCAGTATTTCTTTTCATAGAGAAGATTTGTTGTATTGTACGATGAGCATACTTTTAAAATTTTTGATTTACCGTTTCAAAGCTAACAAATAACAAACTAAATAAGTTTGTCGTCTTAATAAAGTATGGCAGTCGAATAGTGGTAATGGGATTAAATAGAATATATTGTACATACTGTACTGCCGTAATACGCATAATTGTACCATGTTCTATGGGATTCCCTATATACATGGGACAATTACACGTATAACGGCAATGTAGGTCTAAAATTTATCATGGTCTTTGCCGAAAGAAGTGATTATCCGTTATACATTTTTTGCAACCATTTTTCCCAAAGGAAAAAAAATGGTTCAACAAATTTGCGCATAAGGGCACAAAGCCAAACTTTGCAAAGTTGGATTTTAATGTTTCATGTTCCACTCGTCAGTAACTGATACCAACTTACTGCGAGTTAGACGATGTATCCAAACCAACACTAAATTGGCGCCAGTTAGTCACTAAATCTAAACAAACAATTCAAACAACGTGTGTGAACGCCTAAAGCAACTGGCTGGTAACGAGTGATGTCTCGGTTAGCCAAGTACAGAAGCTCTGCGTCGCTGACGAATAACGAGAAACAAACTGTTTTTTGCACGAGAGACAAACGCCTGCGAGTATGCGGTACCAAACAGTTGCTTTAGCCGTTCACACACGTTGTGCGAACTGTTCGGATTTAGTGTCTAAGTGGTGCCAATTTGTTGTTGGTTTGGATACATCGTCTAACTGGCAGCAAGTTGGCGTCAGTTACTGACGAGTGGAAAACGGTATAAATTTATATTTTGAAGCGATAAACATCGGATAGTTCCACTCTCGTGAATGAAAGTAAGACTTACAATTCGTGTACTGTGGTAAAATTTTGATTTGTTTCTGAGTAAAACAACGAACTTTTCTAATTTTTATTTATCTTAAAGGCACAGTTATTCATTGATTATCATAACATGAAGTTGAAGTTGAATAATAGGTCTAATCAAACAGTCATCTTACCTATCAATGTGAGGTGATGTGAAAAATGCGGTATTCACAGTCAGTCACACCAAGTGCCAAATTTCATGCGAACTAGCGATTCTGAAAGTAGCTTTAGGCGACCATAGTCACAGTGACTCGAATAAAAACGAAGAAAAGAGTAGAGCTTCCATTTCCCGAAGGTTTTCAGTTTCCCGGGATAAATAATAAATTTCCCGGGATCCCGGGAATACAGAAGAAAAATAAAAAGGTTAATGATTTTTTTGAAAACAAAAGAATAAATTGAAAAGTTTTCAAACCCGTTTGCTTGCATGTATATTTGTCCTAAAGCAGTTGTCAAAAGATGGTGGCCTACGCATCATTCAATCATTTGATAACTCGTCAATACGTTTACCCAACATCAACTTTTTCTTGGCTATATGTATAACCTAAATTTTGGTAATTACTATTACGATTGGGACGATATACCAACTGGTGGAGTTACTGTCCAAAATTGGAATTCGTTGTGCTGATGCGATGGAATATGATCAATTTAATGCAAAGCACCTTCTTTGCTAATTTTGAATGAAAAGATTGAGCTGCTTCAGGGTAGTGTGCAGTTACTTCCGATCAAAAGACGAAAGTTTATATATGGAATCCATTTCCGTCACAATAAAATCAGTAGGCATGATATCATTACAAACCATCCCAAGTTTTGAAACAAACACACATCGATTTTTTAAGAAAGTAACGCAATTTCCGTTACTATTTTGATTACAAGCCCTTTCATTCAAGATATAACTATTAAAATAAACTATAAAAAGAACTGTTAAAAATCTGATCAATCGGATCATCGGTTGCAGAGATATCGTGCGCATCACTAACGCTATTGTAAGGAAATGCTTCGGTACAGTGGCCGGCAAATTAATCCATTTTTGAATGAAAAAATCAACATTCTTTAGCAGCGTTTTGAGTATGGCTTGGACTATATACCTAAAAAATCACGAAAACATATCAGTGAGCCTAAAGATAGTCCATTGATCTGAAAAACAGTTGAAAAAGCACAATCTGCATTCACTACTCACTCCAAATGTTTGCCGGTAAAGATATTTCCTACAGAATTACATTCGCAGAACCTAAGTCTTTTGGAATACATTAAAAATCTTTTTTCCCGGGATTCCCGAATCCCGGGGATGAGAAAACACAATTTCCCGGGAATCGGAAATCCCGGGAAATCCAAAAATCCCGGGATTCCCGGTAAATAAATTCCCGGGATGGAAACTCTAGGAAAGAGTCCCTTCCAAAATGTACCTGAGCCTGATGTTATGGCGATATTTTTTGAAGTTTCGCCAATATTTGCTATTGGAGAATTGTAGATTGGGCAGTTAGTAGAGATAAATCAAATAAATCTTCCTGCCGCTAAAGCGAGTACCGGGTGGCAGTTGCGGTTGTGTGTGATTTCGCCGCCATTCTCCAATCTCCTTCAATACCCGGCGCGCGCACATCTTTCTCAATTGCACACAGCCAAAGAGCGGAGGGATTGCCACGAAGTTGACGACCTCTTGCAGGATCTTTGCTGAGGACATCAGCATGTTTGAATACTTGGAACAACTAGTGATTCATGCGCCTGCGCCATTTCCATTTTCTACTGTGTCATCGAGTATTGAATGCAGAATTTTTCTCTCAACCACACTGAGTACTCGATAGGAAGCAGATCCTTCAACGCCCATGACTAATGACCGTACAGAGCAGCAAAGAGTATCAGCGATGCGCACAGAGTCAGTTCTATGTGCGTCTGAAGACTATGGGACTTAAGCTAAATACGACAACGACTTTTATCTCGCGACTAACACTGCTATTACACTTCGTTAGTGTTCCAATATGTATGAACTCGTCCATAACCTCGAATCGTACTCCTCCCATTGCTAGCAGGGAACCAACAATGTTTGGACTGCCTCATTCTCTACCAGGAACCATGCACTTTGCCTCATATTATAGCATTCCGATTGTCACCGATTCCCATTATAATGCACAATAGCCTCTCCTACTGCTCTGCGATCAACTCCAATGATGTAGATGTCGCCCGTTAAACCAAGAAGCATGTGAGATCTCGTGCCGATGGTTCCGTTCCTTTGTAAATTAGATCTTCCTATCGCACTTTTGAGCGCAAGGTTGAACAATCCATAAGCGAGTGAATCACCCTGCTTTGATCAATCTATCGTCACAAATAAGAGGGATATCTCTCCAACTATTTTGAAGCTGGATATCGATCCACTCATACGAATAAGCTTAATCAGCTTTGGAGAAAAGCCGTGCTCAAGCATTATATACCACAGTTTCAAGGACCAGATCATATCACTGAATAGTACACAGCCTTAAAATCCATAAACAGATGGTGAGTCCGCAAGTTGTATACTAGGGTGGGACAAAAAATGGAATCCAGCTCCGAGCAACTTTTCAGGTACCATTTGGGTCCTACAACAACTGTGCAAATTCTTAGCTCGATCGTTGAAACTATATTTTTGCGCCCACTGTTTAAAGTTTACATGGGATTTTGTATGGAAAAACTAACTTTCACAAAATAATTCCTCCGGAAGTCGCCCATTGCTTCCTAAAAATAAATCGTTATGTGGCTTTTATGGGAAATTTAACAAAGAAACAATGTCTCGAAAACCACCAAACGATCTGACGCTTGAGAAAAAAGTTATTAAGCAGAAACCGATTGATGCTCTGACGATTGATAAAATATTCATTTTTTCTAGCACCACTGCTGTTGGCTGTCCAATTATATGCAATTTTGTTTTGATCTTCTCTTAATGTGTTTAAATCATTTATCTATGCTGTTTGGCCACTTCGCAAGGATTTTGGGGGATAAATTGAGGTTTCTTTTGTACATAATAAGAGAAAGTTAAAAATTTTGTATATTATTCGACCGTCAGCAGCAGTGATGCTATGAAAAGTGAAATTTTCATCAATCTTCAGGGCATCAATCGGTTTTTGCTTAATAACTTTTTCTACAAGCATCAGATCGTTTCGTGGTCTTCTAGACTTTTTTTCCTTGACAAATTTCCTATAAAAATCAGTCATCTATTTATTTTTAGGAGATAACGGGCGACTCTTGCAAGAATTATTTTGCAAAAGTAGATTTCCCCATACGAAATCCCATGTAAACTTTAAACTATGGGCGCAAAAATATAGTTTCACCGACCGAACTAAAAATTTGCAGAGTTGTTCTGGGAGCTAAATGGGACCCAAAAAGTAACTCGGGGCGAAATTTTATTTTTTTCATATAACCATGTCCCACTCTATTGTATACACGGAATGTATCCAAGATTGGACGCAGAGTAAACATGAGGAACTTCTCGAAGCCCATTTTGTCATTCGTCGGCAGTGGATTCAGCTAACTACTATAGTCTGCTAAATAGAACACGGGAGAGTATTTTATAAGCGGTGTGTATGCCAGAGGTCGATGTTTTAGCGCCATTTTGAAATCCAAGATGGCGATGTTCGGTTTAACGAAATTGGCTTTAATCAAACAATCTTTTCGGAATAATGCGTGTCAAAAGTCGATGTTTGGCGCCATTTTGAAATCCAAGATGGCGGCTTCCAGTTTAAAAATTCGCTACAAACCAATCAATATGGGGGTTTTCGGAATCGTCTTGACAATTAGGTGCCAACAGTCGATGTTTGACGCCATGTTGAAATGCAAGATGGTGACTTCCGGTTTAACGAAATTCGCTACAAACCTATTAATCTGGATATTTTCGGAATGGTTATGACGAGTGAATGTGAGAGGTCGATGTTTGATGTCGTTTTAAAAAACAAAATGACGCCTGCCTTTTTAATGAAAAAAAACTATAACCCAATCAAGATGGGTATTTTCGGAATCGTCTTGACGATTGGGTGCCAAAGGTCAATGTTTGATGCCATTTAGAAAAACAAAATGGCGACGAAATTAATTATAAACCAATCAATATGGGTGCTTTCGAAATGGTTTTAACGAGATGGTGTCAGAGGTCGATGATTATCGGCAGACTTCCCATGAACATCGACAAGTTTGTACCTGTATACAAAATCTAGTGCACGCGTTCAACCTCAAACATACTTGGTCTCGATGTAAAGGTTCGCCTTGAACATCGAACCCAAGCGAACGATGTACAAACTTTAGTTCAAACATCCGTGTACGAACACCGAGTGCGTACACGAGAACAATTCTCACAAGGCAAAAAGAGTCAACGCTAGTGAGGATGAGACTGAGAAAGAGAAAACAGGTGCCACGAGCCTATGTTTACGCACGTCGTGTACGTACATATGGTTCGGATATGCAGGCGAACATGTGCAAGTGTTTTGGTACGAAACAGCGGGGTTGAGTTTGTACACGAAGTGTGGGTTTAATATGAGCACAGAACCAGAGCGAACATTGTGTACGATGTTCATTTGGGATGACTGTTTAGCCGGTCTTTGAAATCCAAGATGGCGACTTGAAAAAATTCACTTTAACCCAATCAATATGAGTATTTTTGAAATCGTCATGACGATTAGGTGCCAGAGGTCGATATTTGACAATATTTTGAAATCCAAGATGGCGGCTTCCGGTTTAATGAAAATTGCCATAACCCAATGAATATGGATATTTTTGGAATGGTTTTGACAAGTGGGTGTTACAGGTCGATGTTCGACGCCATTCAGAAAAACAATATGGCTACTTCCGCATTAACGAAATTCGTTACAAAACCAATCAAATAAGTATTTTCGAAATTGGGCGAGTGGGTGTTAGAGGTCGATGTTCAACTCCATTTCGAGATCCAAGATGGCAACTTCTGACTTGGCAAAATTTACTATAACCCATGAGTATTTCCAGATTTGTCTTGACGATTAGGTACGAGAAATCGATTTTGACACCATTTTGCAATCAAAGGTTTAACGAAATTTGCTATAAACCAATCAGGATGGGTATTTTTGGAATTGTCTTGACGATTAGGATGTTTCACGCCATTTTGAAATCCAAGAAAGCGGCTTCTGGTTTAACAAAATTAATTGATGTTTGGCGCCATATGAAATCCAAGATGGCGGCTTAGATTAACGAAATTCGCTATAAACCAATCAAAACGGGTATTTTTGGAATAGTTTTGACGAGCGCGTGTTGGAGATCGATGTTTTGAGCCGTTTTGAAATCCAAGATGACGACTTCCGGTTTGGTAAAAATCATTATAACCAAATCAATACGGGAATTTTTTTCGGAATCGTTTTGAAGGGTAAGTTTTTGAGGTCGATGTTTCGAACCATTTTGAAATCCAAGATGACGACTTTCAGTTTAACGAAATTCGCTACAACCCTGTCAATATGAGTATTTCGTAATTGTTTTGATGAGTAGGTGTCACAGGTCGACGTTTAACGCCATTTTGTAATCCAACATGGTGACTTTAGGTTTGGCAAAAATCACTATAACTTATTCAATGTGGATATTTTCGAAATCGTTTTGACAGGTAGATGAAAGAAATCGATGATTGACACCATTTTGAAATCCAAGATGATGGCTCCCGGTTTAACGAGATTCACTACAAATTAAACAATATGGATATTTTCGGAATGGCTTTGACGAAGTAGTCAAAGATCGATGTTTCGAACCATTTTGAAATCGAAGATGGTGACTTCGGATTTGGCAAAAATCACTACAGTGAAGACTCGTTTTTATCAGCCCCTTGGTGAGTTTTAGAGTGAAAAAACTGGGACGTTGATAAAATCGGGACATATATTTTTCTTTCATTTTAAGAAATCGAAACTCTTAAAATATTCTTCTTTGGCCCTTCATAGATATAGCCTCATAACCTTTCCTGATTATTTAGCTTAAACTTCCCTTATACTATGTTCACACTACAGAGTTAAAACACGTTATAATAATTAGCAACAAGAAAAATGTCATCAAGATAGCGTTAAAACACGTTTTAACTCTGTAGTGTTAAAACGTGTTTTAACACTACAGTTGTGGGGGGTCTGATAGTGCAAAATTCAAGCAAAAATAAATATTTTTTTTTGCATATTTCGGATCTCTAAGATAAGAAAAATATGCTCAAGAAAGGATTTACTCGAATTCAACTTGGTTCGTCTGCTCGAGCTCATCAAACTACCAACTATCAATTTTCACATGAAGCTGATAAAATCAGGTTTAATAAAATCGGGTCTTCTATGTTCAGAATGGTCTGGACGGTTAGGTACCAAAGGTCGAAGTTTGACACCATTTTTAAATCCAAGATAACGATTTCCGATTTAGCGAAATTTTCTATAACCCAATCAATGCTTTAACCTAGAGGGTCATTCGCCATTAATTAAAAAACGTGTATAAAGGTATCTTTAGAAAAAAATTTAACTGATGGTTTCTCCATGCTGTAGTTACATTTAAAATATTTTATTTCCACTAGGTTTTTGTTCACAAAAATCAAAAAGAGGGTTTTTGTGAAAATTTTGGCAAATTTTTAATTTTTTCCATGCAGAAGTATTCATTTCCTGTGACTCTCTCGAATTGTTTTACTGTATAAAATACAGTTCAAAATACAGATGGTTTTGCTGATGGGGAACCCAGGGCTATTCGGACCTACCAAAGCGAATCGCCCTTTTAGGTGGATAGATGTGAAAGAATTTATTGATAAAGCGTCCTAATTGTCAGTTTGAGAACGCAGCTACTTTTTTGGTGCCATAAAAGCTCATTTTCACCACTCCATTGCAGCGCTAGGCGACGATTCGCAAAACTCTACGTTTTTCCATCCTTTTACAATGTAGGGGTTATTCAGACCTCCCTACGGGGCAATTCAGACTGTCAATTTTTCTTAATTTTTCAACAATAAACCTATGAAATATTTATTGGAGAGACTCCTTAAAAGGCAAAAAAAAATACTTTACAAAATCTTAATCTGCAAAGTCACAGCGTGGCGTATCATGTATTTTTTGCTGTGGCGTGTGCTATCGTATACGTAGCCGCAAGCCGCTGAACGGTGGTTGATGGAATAGGGGGTCCGAATAGCCGCTTATTGCTCACAAAAGTGGCGAGCGTCTTTAAAATATCTGTGTTTTCACCCAAACAAAAACCATTTCATAAAATACGAGCTTCAAGCTTTCCAAAACATTTCCCTGTTTTTTCTCTTTTATTTTTTGCTTTAATCGCGGTTTTAGCATTATAATGATTTTTGTTTTGAGAAAGGTAAAAAAAATTAAACACGTTGTATCTCCTTTCTAAAGAAACCAAAGAATTAGATTTAGCTGTCAAAATAAATGTTTTACAATAGCGGTTCCACGAATATGTACGATAGTCAGAAAGTCTTACGATTTCCTGAGAACTCGAGGGGGTACGAATTACCCCCACGATCTTAATAGCCCCGGGTCCCCCTATAAAATACAGGATTCGAACGATTTTTGGGAAATGCTGCATACAAAAAAATACTCTTAAGCCGAAATGATCTCATAGACAATGGAAACTGTTTAGTCTACCATGCCGATAAGACGGGTAAAGTTTCGACGGAATCGACGATAGCTGAAGCGTAGTAAGCCGAAACGTAACGCGACAGCGTATAAAAGGGGTTTCGTTTTTAATTTCGTCGAACACCCGAGTACAAAACAGTTTTGCGGTGACCAATAAACCCTAAAAAAATCGAAGATAGTCACGATTTTAAAAATTTCTAGGCGGATCTTCGTGGAATTACTCAAAAGATTTTTCTAGAATTTCTGTAGTTGTTGAACTATATACAACGACATGCTTGGAAGATTAAGGTAGATTGAACTAAAATCAGTTTGTTTTTATGTCAATTATTTATGCTCAACAAAAATACTGGGTAGTGCAACTTAAACAACTGGGTAAATCTGAATGTAAGAAAGTTTCTGATCGTACCATGCAGGCAAATAACCTAACCGAACGCTAAAACAAACCCTGAAGCGGTACTAGCCAGTTCTAACCAAGTAAAACGGCTGTATTTTGATGGACTACGAAACTTACGTAAAATGAACTTCGAACAAACGTTACTGAATGCAAAGAAGACACTCCAAGTAAGTTCGAATTTCTCTTAGCAATTCCGTTAAAAGTTGATTAATTGGCAAGGCATCTGCTGTTGTAGAAAGAAAATACAGGGGTTTTTTTCACAGGAGTGCAAGTGAATGGACAATGTTACACCGAAGATTAGAGTGTCTCCAGTTAAGAATTTTGACCATCATTCCATCACACGAAAGTCCCGTACAGATCTGGCCCGACGTAATAATCATCTGCCATTACAGCCGGGATGTCATAGAATGATATCGATTTTATTAGAAAAAATAGTGTAGAAATTCGCCCAATCGAAAAATGTTGCGCAATTATCAGGCTTAAATTAGAGATATGGGACAAAACAATGAAAACAATAGATGCTGTAAATATAATAAAGGTAATTCCTCCTGACCAAATATTGGGAATGAAATGCGGTGTAGCGAGTTTTTTCAGGTCTCACACTTTTCACCATAATTTTGTTTGAATGAATCGTGACTACAATAATTAAAAAAGCGATCAAATTTTAGATGAAACAGATTTTAGTTCCGTGGAAAATGAAAAATTTCAATCAATCCTGCAGTGCACTAGGTATTATTGACGTGCAGCTTCCTATACTACCTCGTTGCTAACATTTCAAAACGCACTCCTGTATTGAAAGGATAAAGGTAGTCACGTCAGCACACAAACCCGTAGGAAAACTAGGATGGATGGTACTTTTTCACATCAACTATACGAGTCGAAGCAGTACAGTACGAGCTCGAAACACTAAAAAGTACGCCAAAAGTCTCGCGTAAATTACCATATATTATGTGTTTATGAGCCAAGCTTGCCTGAACGAATTAATCTTATGCAAATTCCCATAAGTGCCTGCCAGGGATCATGAAAGAGCTCATTACCTGCTTCATCCGAGTTTTGCGGCTCAACATATGGAGTGTAAAATAGTAACAGATGCTATAAATTCGAAGCAGTAACCGGGCTACACGTGGGAAATATTGACTGTAGGAGAAAACGGGGATCAAACTCGCGTATATTGCATCATTTTAAATTTGCAGGAAAAGAGCCGCCTCCCGAGTCTCTACTGGAACATTTCATTAGACGCCCATCCATCATTCGCATAATGAAAGACCCGTCTAATGTCATTTTCCACCCGAACCACTTCCCTTATCCAGAGGAGGAAAAGAAATTAACTTTCATTTTACCGAGCCGAAAGATTATACTTCTTATTTTTTAAAAGCAAAGTCACCTCCCATTTCAAGAGACTGCCACGCGAGGAACCATTAAATTTACCCTAAAATTCTTACGCTTCACAATTTACGGGGACGATTAAAATTCATCCTTCCGGTTCCGCAAACTTTGAAAATTTTCGCCAGTAGGCATAGTTTCAGGAAGCTATATAATGGAATGTGATCTTCTAAACTTTGCTCCGAATAAATTTAACCGGAAGGTTTAAGGGTGACAACTATTCATTCCGCTTCCTGCTGCCCCCAATGTTTCCATGAGGAAAATTCACTCGATCCAGAGGCAAAACTTATCGAAAGTTCTCTAATCCTGCGTAAACTAGAACTTACAGGGACAGCCTATCTCTTTACCAACTAAGCGCTGTCGAGGAAGCATAACATAATCTACCGAGTCACCATTAGTTGGATGAGCCTAAATTAAGCGAGCGGCAGGCAATCAGACAGACAGCCAGCGGTGCAAATTCTCCGAGATCGTTACCACCAACACACACTGAACACAACTGACAGCCGGAGCACCATCAGGACCAAGAGCTAATTAACATATCCTCTGTGTTTATCGATTGTAACGAGACGCCATCCGGGGGCTGTTGTGATCTAGCTTCTTGGTGGGGAATGTGGCTACGTAAACTTAAGTGGCAGTTCGGAAAATGAAGCAGCTGTCACTGTCATATGTTTAAGTGGTGAAGGAAGTGATTGTCACACAATTACGTTGAGGTGAGATCGACTTGCGTTTTGCTTCCAACAGGGATGTGTTCGGTAGAACTCAGCCAGATGGAATAGAAAGTTTTGAAAGTTCACTCAGAATGTGCTGATTGCATAATTATTGGCTGACGTGGAAGTTAGCTGACAAACTAACGGAAAGAAGGAGGGTGAAACCATAGATCAGAATTTTAGTATATTTAACTGAATCTGACATTAGATGATGACGGAAAGGTTTCTACCACAACTCGTTGGACAACTAGGAAATTATTTTACTTAATTGATAGATTTTTATTTGTGATTCTTTTCCTGGTTGCTGAAAGCAGGAATGTCTTTCAAAAGCAAAAAAATATAATTGTGTTCAATTGTCTACAACGCCGTATTTAATACCGTAATTAAAAGTAAATGAAATTAATTTGCTACCCAAGATAATAACTAAATTAACAGTTAAATTTACGACCGCAACAAAAACCGTTTCACCTCAACACTTACTCGTTCAGTTCATAGTCAGCAATATAAACCCTTCCTCCGTTTGGGGGAATCCTGACACCGAGAATGGTCTAAATTTATGAGAAAATCTGTCACCATTCGGAGAGGCAACTTCTCGTCGTTCGAAAGAAATATTAAAGACATGAGCAAATATTCCACAACCACCGTTCAACAATACTGTTCCACCAAAAGGGTTCTACAAATCAAACCGTTCGGCAACAAATCCAGTGTTTCAGACACGCGCAGAGTCGTGTTTAAAATTTATGTAGTTAAGCAATTGCCCACCTCCTTGCGAACGGGTACAATTTTTTACGAGCCTCTAAATCTTTTCCAAAACAATCCTGAGACATTTGCAGTTAATATTTTTGACAGAAACCGTTGGGGGGGCCGGTCGGAATACCACCATCCGAGAGCAGAGGGTGGAGAATTGCTCAAACTGAAAGCGAAAATGGATTAGTGCTGTTGCGGCTGCTGCTGCTGCAGGTGGCCCAGCTGTTTGTTTGCGCTGAAGCTGTTTTAATGACCAACTGACTCTGAGTGACTGACTGACTGGTTGCAAAAAAAAACTGTTTCTCCAACCAGACGAGCAGCCGAGGTCATAAAGGCCAGAGCAGAAAAAAAGCGGAAACCCAATGACTCAAAATAAGAGGTACGTTCGAACGAGCAGCAGTTAAAAGGTGATGTTGAAAACTGTTGCCACTTTAAAATTGTTTTCATGTGTTTAGGCGTTCCGGGCGAAGGAGGTGGTGGGGTTTGGGGAGTGTTTCACCTCTAACACGAAATGACAGTAAACGGGATGCTTAGAGGAATTTGTATGCCGAACGCGTTCAAGCAAGCCAAAGTCAGAGAAGTATAAAAATAAGTACCATCACCATTCTCATAAAGCGGAAAGTATTCCGTTTGAAGGTAGATCCTTGTCGAATCCGTTAATTGCTAAGTTTCATAGGACCCGATTAAACTACAGGAGAGAAGTGTTAATAGCATAATTTGAATAAATCGTTATGTCCATGCTTTCAATGAAAACAGTAAAAAAAATCTGAAAAGGCAAGCAATTTGTGTCTGTAGTACAATGAGACCGTCACGTAAAAACTTATTCATGATCAGTTGTGCTATGAAACAGATTCGAATCCACGATCCCTACACGCCATAAATCACATTTAAAGACAGACATAAACATTCTTCAGAAATGATATTTTGAAATAAACATACTTCAAAGAAAAAAAAGACGAAGTGGGTTATTCATTAAAGCGTCGAAGACATAAATTTTTAAACCCATCGAGTGTCTAACGACTACGACTCCATTAACGCTTAATCGGACAAAATAACTAATAAAACAAAGTGCATCGAAGAGGTTTCCAACGAATAAGAGCGAAACAGCTGTCTTTTAATTTTATAAGAATTTTTTGTATCAATGTATTGGAGATCAGATTGTATTAATTATTCTAAACGTCGTTGAATTCCGAACTAGTGCTATAGTAAACCGAAAAATACTATTTTAATTATTATTCCTTTACTAGCCCTTAAACGCACAATAATGCATTAAAACATTGCATAAAATTCTCAAAATTATCGTAGTACCGTATCAAGGCTTTGAGACAAGTTTCTAAAAAATTGGTTCGGGCTTTTAAGGGTTAACGATCCTACGCCATAGTGGTGTTCGAGTCCGAGAAAAATACTATTTTACCCTTTACCATAGTGGTGTTCCTAAATAAATATTATTATAGAAAAAGTTTGATTTTGAGTCCGAAGCTGCAAATTTCTTGCCAGATTATCAGTTGTTGGGCGATTTTATCGGTGAAAACGAAATTCTGATTACTGCGGACAATGAATAGAACAAACTTTTTTTTAATTTTTTTTTATTTTGACTGATATGTAATCATTTTCTTTTTTATTTTTAACAACATTCAATTAGTTAGAGTTTACTGTATAGGGACAGTTATGATAATTTAGAGCCACAGTACTCAAGTGAGAGTAAGAATGTGAAATATACAGATCGAAAAACTAGAAGTAGCAGGGTCTTTAGAAAAAGGCTTAAAATCTTACTGGCTAATCATTTGTTTTTTTTTGGCAGGAATCGGCAGCATAACTACGAATCACTCAAGTCTACCAACATGTCTTGTGGTAAAGACAGATTTGCCCTTCTTTACCGGGAGAACCGACAGTCGACCGACTCCTGCCAACAGATGAGAAAAGACTAGTTCGTAAGATTTTAAACTTTGCTTCAATTCTCCAAGTATGAAATATAAGATTTCATATTATTTGAACAATTTTTATCCGACGACCACTTCGATTAATATTTTTACCATTGCCATAATGGACAGTGGTCACGAATGCAGTAATTTTAACTATTTACTAAAATTGACAACTTAGCTCAATAATGTCTTCGTGAAGGTATTCGTAAATTCTGATGCCCTTCTTCTCGGTTAAATAACAGTTAAGGTGGTTTTGTTTTTATCAAAATCAAAAAATTAACATTTTTATTCATGCTAGATAACGGGTGTTCAATAAAAAATGAGAATGATTTCAATACCTTTCTGTAATTGAAGTGAAGAGCGAACATTTTTTTTCTCTCCAAGAGAACTGCTCTCTGGACTGCCTAGAAATGGGTGGCATGTTTCTTTTCGCTCGGGTGCTCTCAGTTCAATCGAAGATGGCGTCGAAACAACAAGCACTCCGCGAGCGTGTTGTACGGTTTTACGAAACGCATGGTCATCGTGGAAAAAAGTTTACGTTAGACCACTTTCGAGACGAAAACGTGCCCGTGAGTACAGTTTAACGGATCCTGGCATCCCTGAGCGTGAAGCGGAGAGCTGGTAGCGGCCGTCCGGCAAAGATAATGTGATGAAGAAGAAGAAGAAGAAGAAGAAGAAGAAGAAGAAGAAGAAGAAGAAGGAAGCGCTGAAAAAACTGTTCGACGGAAAGAGTTTGCGTGATGCCGGCCGAAAATATCACTGCTCCCATACCTTGATTCACCGAACCCTCCAGATGGAGGACATCATCTGTAGGAAGAAGCCTCGGTCAAGCCGAGCGGTCTGGCCATCAATCAGACAACTCTAAGATTGTTTTAGAGTGAATAATTTGTTTCAAACCGCCACATATGGCATTTTTGAAAATTTCAATATTGATTGGAGCAAACGAGCGATAATTCTGTTTCAACTACAGTCATGATTCGAGGGATAATCGAGGGAAAAATCACGACGACGATATTTTCTTAAATTTCACAAAATTTCGTTCAAAATTTTAAGTTTCTAAATTGCAAGTACTTATATCAATAAAGAAATAGAGTTTTGAAGTCTTAGAAGAAAACATTCGTCTTTAAAAACTCTACGTCATCTTAAGGAAAAGTTAGCGAAAAATGAAAACTGTAAAAGTGATATTAAAAGTTTAGTTTTCCATAAATTTTGACACACTATTGTACTTTTACGATGGACAATATAGAAGGTGTAGTTTTGATAACACACAAAAATTGCACTGTACAAGACTTTTTTCTACTGTATCGAGTTTGTTGGTTATTTTCGGCAAATTTAAGATTAAGAGAAACGAAAGCAACGAAATTCAAAGACGGATGGGTATTCTAGAGCGAATCAGTTATAAACTTAGAACGGAAAACTAGGTCGCTCTAGGCGAGGATTTATGAAGTTTCGTTTGGCGGCGTCTGCGTTAAAACATGGTGATGAGTTATGTTCTATCAATGATCATGCGGCAGATTTGGTTGCAACGCCCAACTCCTACTTAGCAGAAAGCAAAGGACTCTTCCCATTTCCTTTCGATTATGTTCATATGAGCCTGCCTAATCCTAGTTTTCTGTTCTAAGCTTATAACGGATTCGTTCTAGAATACCTATTCGACTTTCAATTTCATTGCTTTCGTTTCTCTCCGTCTCTTAAATTGGATTAAGTCGTATTTAACAGATCGCCAGCAAATAGTAAAATTATATGAGATGAAATCTGATAAAATTAAAGTTACTTCGGGGGTTCCTCAAGGATCACACTTGGAGCCTCTTCTTTTCCTTTTATATGTCAACGACATCTCTCTTATTTAAAAAAAAAAACATTAAAATTCTCATATATGTGGATGATATGAAGCTATTTTGAGAAATTAGAAATAATAAGGACTATAATGTTTTTCACAAAGAAACACAAATCTTTTATACATGGTGTTGTAAATGTTTACTGGAATTAAATGTTAAAATTAAATAAGTAGATGAAATAAATAAAAAATTGTTCAGAAATGCGATAAAATAAGAGATTTAGTAATTATCTTAAAATTAAAATTTGTGGAACATTACAACACAATTGTGCATAGAGCTAGTAATATGCTTAATTTTATAGAACGCTTCGGATATCACTTTCAAGATTAAAACTCTTTACGTAGCATATGTTCGGTCTATTTTAGAATATTGTAGTATTGTTTGGTCACCATTCATAAAAAACACGAAGTGAGAATTGAGTCAATTCCAAAGCAGTTTCTATTATATGCACTGCGCAAGTTAAGATGGACAGCATTCCCTCTTCCATCTTATGAAGCACGTTGTATGTTGATAGATATTCAAACATTTAAAGAACGTCGGGACTATGCTATGATCTCGTTTCTAAACGATATCGTCATGCAGCGTACTGACTCATCTTACATATTGTCAAAATTAAAATACAAAATACAGTAGAACCTAGCGGTAATTGAAACATAGTAACGTAGTCCTTTTTGTATTCCTTTAAATACAGACCCGATTTTATCAGCCCCCAAATTTATCTACCCTCAATTTTGTCAACTATTTGACCCGATTTCATCAGCCTCATAGGAGAATCCGTTTGACTGGCTTTAGCAGACGAACCAGGTCAAATACGAGTAAATTCTCCTGTCTTGAGCATATTTCTATTCTCTTAAAGATGCAAAATATGCAAATATAAATTGAAAATTAAGGGACATTCATGATAAGAAGTCAGAAACGGTTATGAGACTAGGGACCAAAGAAGTATATTTTAGCAGCTTTGGTATACTAAAAAGGAAAAAGGTTTTAAAAAGAACGAAATATAAGAAATGTAAAATTATGCCCCGATTTTGTCAATGTCTCCATTTTCCGAGCCCAAAATACACCACTGTACTTTTTGGTGGCTCGCGATACAGTTTCGCAGTACCTCAAAAAATGAAGAAAATCACGTTTTAAAAATCTTTGTCGAAGAAACTGGACACTTAATCCTTTTACTTAAATTACTTGAATTACAAAAAATAGCGTTCTTTAAAATATAGTTTAATTCATATAAATTTTGCAGTTTGGATGACGTTAGAAATACTTTCAGATATTTTGAAGGAAAATAGTTCACGATGCAATAATTGCTATAGTTACCATACACTAATTGCTCTGGGCAGCCGACTACCAAGAATTTAAGAAATTTATCATTTGTCATATTAATACGATTGGTCAAATATGCAACTTGAACTCCGGATAGCCGACTATGAGGAGCATTGCTTATATTTTAATAAATCGGTAACGTTCACTTTTCTATCACGTGACGAATTTTCAGTGGTTCTATCATGTCGGTGCTGATTTTAACTGACATTCGTTTGAAAAAAATGCGAAATCTTATACAAGAGATATTTGCATAGTTGGAATTGTACATGCATAATGGAGCTTTCATAAATATTAAGCTTCTAAAATAAAATGAAAACAGGAAGGGAAACTGAGTTATTTCCGTAGTATAAGTATAACAGAATGTCGATTCTGAACAAATAATAGAATGCCGATTCCAAGCAATCACTAGAGTGCACGATTTATTTATAATTATGATCACTACTGGTTATACCAAGTAAGCACAAAAGAAGTATAAAAACATGAGATACTCGACAGTACTATAGTTTTGAGTGAAGATATAGAATACAGTTAATTCCGACATTTTTCCTACACAAAACAAACCAGCAAAAGGAAAAGCAACAAAAAATCTAGAAAAGAAAAAAAAACAAGAGTAAAAACGAGCTGGAGGCACAACTAAACAATATCGACCCTTTTTCGCGACAGGGACATGAAACAATTTCATCGTGCTGATATGATTGAGGAAAATGGCCTTCAATTCTTGTCGGGAATGGTCAATTCTCAACCTTCATACATGACTAAAATCGTCACTCCACTCAGACAAGACCATACGGCCTCCCCACGCACACCTAATGCTCCGTGGATTAATTCCCTAGTTGATCAAACTAGCACCAATTAAACATAGAAATTAGTCTACTCAGGTCAAAGCAATGTCAGCCCGATTGGCATCACCCGACGGATACGTCTCCCTTACAATGCCACCAAAGTAACGAACATTTAAAATTGCATGTAAGTATGTGCAACTTTGAAAATAATAAAATAAAGACTACTAGTTATTTGCAAAAAAAAAAATAGAACGCAAAAAATAGTTGCATAACCAAAGTGACTCACTACACTGTTGACGAATCACCCAACAAAAATAGGTGATAAGGCAAGCGAACCAAAAACGCTGACCACCACCCCAAACCGAAGCGAACAGTTACTGTGTTTGGGCAGGTTATACACTGATGGAACCAGCATAAATCGTCCAATTTCCAATAGACCTACAAAATGTGTGTATTAAGTTGGTGATGGTCGTGGTCGATTAGTGACCGTATCTGTACGAGGAAGATGAAGTTAGAATCTTATGATTTCACTCAACCACCAACGGCAAGGACCAAAGGTAATTCAAACTGGCCTCAGCTTGAGGAATGGGATATGGTATTTCATTCGGAGAAATATTCTAAAGAACACTTAAAACAACTTGGATATTCATGTTCGCTTCAACCCATACAATCTCAACAATAACCTTCGAAGGACCGAATTGGTATTGGTAAAATTAACGCAAGACTGTGCAGCGTCACTGGTTCCAAACATTAGATACACAGGTAACTGAACTATGCACGAATTCAACAAACGAAGAATAACACGTTATAGATAACTAGAGGACAAAAGATTTTGAGGATGTGGGTTGTGTTACATTGCTGAAAGTTGAAAGCGCCTCACTAAATCGAGGCAGTAATACACAAGGTGATCGGAATGAGCTGAAAACATGTATCGGAACTAATCAAATGGGTTCAAGAAACGTAACATACTTGATTGCAGAATTGTGGCGTGCCGCTTCTTAATACAGTCGACGGAATATGTCTAGTTCAGCAAATTGCGCTCGTTTGCTTCCGGCAAGAACGATCGAGAGTGGACCAGATATTTTAGCAACGACCCGTTATTTATCAACAAGAAGACTGGCCATCTACATGTGTATTCCAGCAAAGCGTACGATTCTGTGAAACAAAACAAATCACAGTAGATTGCAAAAACAGAAGTATTTATTATTTATTCCACAAATGAACTATGATGATGAACTGCACGTTCATACTGGAAATTAATTTATCATTCAGAGAGCCCGAAATGTTGTCTTTCGATATTTTTCTACATCATCCCGAAGAGCCAAAATATGTTGTATTATAATAACCATCAGCGGATCAGAAAATATCAACCTAGGACATGCCCATAACGACCATTGCTAAAAAATTTAAGTCTCTTTAGTCAACCAAGGCCTTCGACACGAAGAAATATTTCACCTCAGGGACGCCTCCTCTTGATAGTCGCCTCTTGCGACATGCTAGCAGGTACCCAGTGGGTCTATTCTTTGCTCAAATACTTCGAGCATTTTCAGCCGGCCTTCAAAAGATATTCGCAATATTTGAGAGATTAATACAGAGTAGATAGAAGCATCAATCGCCTTCTCTGAATTGTATCTACTATTAATTAATTTTCATGATGTTCAATTTCAAACTTTAAACATCACATTTTTTCTTGAAATATGCTAATTGGCGAAATATGCTAAGGTGACGAACTGTCATTCGACTGTTGACGAATTGTCATGTCATGTGACGAATTGTCATTCGAAGCCTGGTGTTTGAAGGTGACGGACGGGACTGATAGACTGACGCACAAATTTTGTTTCGCGTAAAACGAAAATCCGCGCTTGCAAGCATATATCAGCATCAGTATGGAGGTGACTAGTAGAAGCCGTGCATTTGTGATTAGTCATTTCGTCATAATAATTTGTCAACAGGGGGGCTTCCCTATACCACAAAATGTTAGAAACTTACATAAAAATATGACTCTGAACACAATGTGAGTAGACCAGTTAAGCTAACGTACTTGACTTGATTCGCACATTTAGTTAGAAATTTATAAGCATTTTTCATCAAAAATAGACAATTTTTAGAATAAATATTGCAAGAGATAAAAAATATCGTCATTGCCATTTGTAGGTGATGTGCACAAAATTGAACACATGACCCCACAAATTATACCAAGTATAGAAACATTGGAAGGCTGATAGAACAAGACTGACTACAGTGTGCTGGACAACTCAAGTAGTCCTGAAAGTGGTCGGTGACTTCCGGGCCGAGCCCACACCCGGGAAGAAAACTGGTAGCATTCAGCCATAGATTGAGTAAAAATAGATATTTGATAATATTTTTAATTTGCTGTTACCCTAGTCCGTATTTCAATTGATAAAATCTCCCATAATTTGTGCGAAAGAGCGTTTTCTTATAGTTTTTAATTTGCGTCGGGCTTTAGGCCAATAAATAAATGAACTCTTCTGAAAAAGAAACCATCTGACGGTAAAATGAATATCGAACAAGATTCGTTATTGAAGACTCCGATTTTCCGTCAAAAATCATACATAACTATATCTGATCTCTTTCGTATCAAGTATAATCTGCTAGTATTCAAAAGATTTGAAAAGAACTGATATCTCGAAATATCGCCGAGATAAACTCAGAATTGTGATATTCTGTCTAAAGCAAGTGTACGACATTACTGGCGACAAGTGTTTTATGAAGCATTACCGCGTCTACATTCCTGTCCACAAAGTTAATATCGACTGTGTGGTCATCGATCGAGGTTACTATGCGTGGATCTACCGAAGCCCGGAGTTGTTTGTTTCCAGAATCTCTTGCTCCAGTGAGCGACTATTTTGAATGGCAATCGCACAGGATAACACAAAATTGTATGCTCCTTCAAACTCGCATAGAGTGACCTGGGCTCAGGAAAAGTAAGGCTTGGACGATCCCCTTGTTTTAATCCTGTTCGAGTGATTTTAGTGACGGACCACATAGACATAATTTGTCAACGGTTTTAAAGCTCCTAAAACAATAGACAGATGAGATTTCTTGTAAAAGCTAAAAATTTTCTCTTAAGGCGTCTCAAATATAATAGCTCAAGGAAGCGCTAAAATAAACTGTTTTGAGGTCAAACAAGAAGTTTTCTGCACTTCCAGGAAAATCCCACGTGGCTAAATATTTCAACCAGTGGTTCGACTTAGTACAGAACCGTTTTATTGAGGTACACCTCCCAACACCGAGAAAACTACAAGTCTTGGTACGGCATGGGGTCAATGATAATCTTAGTGGCCCGCCCAATTTGTACTAGAATCTGGTATGTCCCATGCTTCAATGATACTAAGAATACGAGCGATAAAGTTTAAAATAATTTTTGCATGGAAATGCTACCCTTATCCTGGATTATTTTATAAAGCAGATCAAGATTTCAGCGTCCTTCTAAAGTTGACGCTCTTGACGGGGGCCAACTCGACAAACCGCACGCTACAGGCCAGCTTAAAAGTTTTCGAGATGCTCAAAAACACTTGTTTACGGTAAAGATCAAATCTTCGAAAAAGTGTGGCAACATAATAAATTACTTATTTTGATTAAATAATTTTGATGATTAATCCTTCATAAAGTAATTAATAAGAAATATCTTCTAAAAAATGATTAGCGAAATGGTGTCTTCAGTAAAATTGTTGAGAATGCCATTTGAAACAACTTTATTGAAGACATGAAAGCTGATCCTGATCCTAGAGACAAACGGAAATAATAGTTTTGTACCATTTTTCTTCCACTTACCGAAAAACAATATTCTGTCTCAACACTCATGTTGATTATTTTGTCGAACATGACTATTCCAATATTCGAAACCCTGATCCACATTATCAAAATATGGCAATTTAGCTCTTTTTTCAGGGAATCATATGGAATGACTTAAGATGTCCATTTCATGTGACACATTGTTTTAATTCTATTTGAGTGATTTTAGTGACGGACCACATAGACATAATTTGTCAACGGGTTTAAAGCTATAGTTAACACCTGTACTAAAGTCTTTCAAAAATTTGCCACTTGAAATATGTAGTTTAATTGAACCAAGCTGCTTGAAACGTCATCCGTACAAAACAAAAAGTCGGCAGCTGCCACACTTCCGACTGTTCTACTTATTTGAAGCCAACAAATCAAAAAGCGCCTCCCCCCCCCCCCCCCCCCTTGAGGGACCAGCGATTGTAGCCGTAAGCAGAATTAATTGAAACTACTAAAAGGCTGACAACACTGTACCGAGACATTGTCAGGCTGCTCATCCAACAATCTCACCTGTATCGGTAATGATGAAAATGTTAACACACGTATGGCCTGTCGGCACAATTGGCCATGAGCACCGTTTGAATAAATTGTTCAAGCTGGCTTGCTCTGGGCTGGTAGGATTCCTTTGTGGCAACGCAAAACGATTTTGCAAATGTTACGGATATTGAGCGTAGCATACTAAGCCTTTCTATGCAGGATAATGTTACGTTCAATGTTCGTGGCATTGGGCGAATCGTTCCGCTGTGGTATTCATCAATTCTACCGCTATTGGCTCGTGCGAGTTCTTCTCATATTCCTGCTTAACTACTAATTCGACTGTTTAAATCCAGTAGATCACATGACATTGAAAAATCTAAAATTTAATATTCGCAGAAAAATAATAACTTTACCATATGATGTTTCAATTCAATTTACAGTAAAAAATCCAACACGACCTAGTTAGAAAAATCATCCATATACCAAGCTATTCAATTTCATCCAAAACCGAATAATACACGGGGGGCCAACGGGGGGCCATAAATCACGCATGTTTTGCTGGTTTGTTGTATTTTGCAAAAGGATATTCAACCATCGCTTGGACTCCATTCTTCTTGAATATTACGATACGCTGCACTTGTCCGTTGGGCTGACAGATGGTGTGTAGCACGTCCTGCAATGGAAAGAGAGAAAGAGGAAAAAATATAAATTAGAAAACAGTCTTCTTCAGTGAGATGGCGGTAGGATAATGGAAACAGTTGCTAACAGGGACTGTATCTGAAACCCGAATCAACGGGTAGCGGCCATGGATGGGGACACACAGTCAATTTGGCTGTCCTATCGGACTGGCAGATCCAAAAAGGCCAAACAACACCACAGCATATTTTTATCGTAATCACGAAAAAATACCCTAATAAAATTCATTAAATTGTTTTTTTTCTTTGCTCAGTCTTATCGAAGGAACACGAAAAACTGTACCATAACCTAGGAAACTGCTATGAACTTTTCCATTTTGACCGCTCAACATTTATAAGCCCCCTCTAATCGCATGCATCCCATCCGCAAAGGAATGAATTCTCAACACTGATTCGTTTCGAGCATGTTGGTACAAGCAAACCACTGTACCTAACTACTAAGGCAGCAAACTCCCGAGCTGTCAATTTTCTTTGGTCAGCAGGTGATGACAGAGCTCTCTTATTTCCGGAGAAAAACTCTGTTAGCAAGTGGTCGTTGGAGGCACTTGGAGGAGGATAAGGGGACAGGCTGCTTTTCAAACGACAAACGAATGACCTAGTCCGTTCGGGTTGAGTCCGGAAAATTATAACGAGAAATTCGAAAGGGGTCACCGGTGGAACAAAAATACCAACAGTGAGTGTAGGGGGGAGAATTTTCGTACGGATCAATAATCAGGAATGTTTCATCTTTGGCATCCTTTCGAACCAAAGAAGAGAAACTTTCTATCGTCGAAACGAAACAAAACCGGGTTGTTTAGATCAGACAGAAGTTTCAAAGTTACGGCGCCGTAGCTGGAAGCAAAAGAACTCATTCAAAAGTGTAGATGTAACATCTTTCGATGAACGGGATATAAACGAAACCAATAATCATAAAGAAACAGAACAGCAATAAGGACGAAGGCATTTCAAATTTATTTTATGAGATTTTTTTCCAAGCCGGTCAGTGTCCTTTCGATGACAGACCATTTATTTTCGAACCGACCTCAGCGAGAAAATGATGATCTTTTTCCTGCCTTATAAGGATTGCTGAATAAGTTGTTTCATCATATCAGTGAGTGTTGTCACATCACACAAAACTAGGAGTAGTGAGGGATAGTGACTTTTCGTTTCCTCGCGGAACTCACGAAACTTTGGGGGGAGGGGAGCGTTCTGTTTACAACTTTCAAACCATCGATTTTCTTTTTTGCCCTTTAATCAATAGCTATACTATCCGAAAATATAACCCTAAAGTTTGAAAGCCGCGCTGAGCTCTCAACAGCAGATGAGTTAAATTTGTTCTCTTTTTTTGAGAGTGATTCAACTGGAGTTGTAGAGCTTGGTTCTCGAAACGACTCCCTGCCAGAATCACTCACTACAATTGCAGACGAAACGAGAAATGTCACCCAGTAAAACACTGCTTAAGGCCAATAGCAGCGCGGGCCGTGATGTGATATTTATTGTACGGTTCAGATATGTGCAGGCACAGGAACTTCGCGATCGCTTGCATAGTCGAGAAGGGATCGAGCGTTTGTATGTTAACATGTTTGATCGCGTAGGCGTTTGTGTGTCGCGTCTGCTAGCGTGTATGTAACTTCGCGTGGATAAACTCGATTTTGTAATCGTGTGGCATATTCGCGTGTGTTCTTGAACGATCGCGGGGACCGTAAATCTGATGTTTAATTTTGAGTGTACGATTCAGATACTAGAAGAAAGTACCGCCATATTAGTAGAGTTTACGGTCATGTCACCATGTTCTCTAGCGAATATTGGCTTTACTTTTTTGATTGATTGGTCCAACTGAAGGCATGATGCCAAGCTGCTAGGACCGAGAGTAGAGATATCCGGACGTTACCGATTCATGATCGCACGAGCAGTGGGTTAATGCTGGAGACCGCGTTTGTAAATTTATAGGTGCTATAACGTTCACTTAATTGACATGGTGTTTCAATGTTGGCGAGATCGCGGGCGTAAGTATGTATAAATCATTGCATGTTCGCGTTTGTGACCAGATGTGTTATCGCGAAGGCCACGAGCGTTAGTACGTTAGTAGGAGTGGAAGAGATTGTGAGTTTATATGACAGAATATGCAATTAATTATATTAGTGAGTGTTAGTATGAATCTAATTAAAGATATAGTAATAAAAGGAAACATAATAGGCCAAATGAATAGAAAAATGCAGAGATTTATTAGAAATGTATAAATTGACTAATTTTAGTATATATGAGCAGTAGAAAAGCAAATTAATAGAAGTACAACAGAAACCGACTAATGAAATAGAGGAAAAAAACTACTTGAACTCATCTAAATGCCAGCAAATGATATTTATATACCGTTAACGATAATTGCCTTCTGTTAGAATTTTAGCATGCAATACTGACCGGGAATGGATAATTCACGTGCGTTGGTAAAATAATCGTACCTTAATTTGTACAATCCGATCTTCCCGAATGAATCGACTCGAATACACGAATTGAACACCGGAAGAAAGTAATCAACGCACCCTAGGAAGGATTACCTACTATTCTATCAAATATGCCAGTTCTGTAGCAAAGAACATCGAATTAGCTAGATCAATTATTATCGAGAAGACAACGCCATGCCGTACCATGAGAATTGAAATCTCCTCGATGCCGGGAAGAGGTCCGTTTTATCACAAAGTTGACGGTGCCTAATCCAACCTTTACTAAATTGAATCTTTGATTAAAATGTCACATGAGATCTCTGGTATTGCTGGAAGTGATAATCTTGTTTAATCTCAAATTGCTAAGATGCGAATCTGTCGGTTTCGGCTTTGTGTCAGAGATTCCTCGATCTGATATATTTGGCGGGATTTCTAAAAAAATGCAAGTTTTTACAAGGAATCTCATCTGCCTATAGTTTTTAAGAGCAATGAAAGATGTTTCCATATTGGGATCATCACTCTTCCTTAGCCAAGAGACCATAATGGTTGGTCGCGGTGAGTGGCGAAGCTCTATTCAGTACTTCGCTTACTTTGGACTCCGGAGGACGCTCCGGTCGAACAAAATTCGTCGCCGCACGAAGTTGATTGTTTACAAGACGCTGATTAGACCGGTGGTCCTCTACGGCCACGAAACCTGGACTATGCTCGCGGAGGACCAACGCGCCCTTGGAGTTTTCGAACGAAAGGTGTTGCGTACCATCTATGGTGGCGTGCAGATGGAAGACGGAACGTGGCGCAGGCGAATGAACAATGATCCCTTGCATCAGCCGTGGAAGAACCGTCCATCGCGCATGCCGCAAAAATAGAACGTTTGCGATGGGTTGGACACGTCGTAAGAATGTCGCACGACGACCCGGTGAAGATGGTTCTTGAGGGCGACCCTACAGGAACAAGAAGGTTCTTGAGGGCGACCCTACAGGAACAGCGAGCAAGGTGGATCGACCAGATAGAGGACGACCTGCGGACCCTTCGAAGACTGCGAGGCTAGCGACAAGCAGCAATGGACCGAGTGGAGTGGAGACCGCTTCTGCATACAGCAAGAGACAACAAGGCTCTAGTTTGAACGGTAGGGTAAGTAAGCGTCGCTTAAAGCAACGCTTTAGATTCCTCAGGAGCTGATTGTGCACGGGGTATGTGGACTCACCCCATAAATGTCTCACTTTTCAGCACGGATGACCTCATGATTCTCTGTACAATTATCATAGCAAGCCTTATTGCTGCAATGGTCCATTTGTGAAAACAGCTAGATGATCTTTTTGAGAAAGCCGTAATTATACGGAAAGCAGTCCGGCCAAAGGTCACCCGATACGAGTTTGAAGGGACACGCAATTTTGCCCCGCCCAGTGCGATTGTCATTCAAAATTTTCGCTCACTGGAGCATGGGACTCTTGTAACTGCCAACCCCGAATCGGTAAATACACCGTCGATTTCAACTTTGTGCGTGGACATGTAGACGCGGTAGTCGCCAATAAAAGGCTTATCGCTGGTAATGTTATTTGTTTGCTTTATATAGAATGCCACATATGAAAGCTTATCTGGACTGTTTGCGTCAGATCTTTCGAAATCATTTGCGGAATATCTTTGATCCGAAAGAAGATCAGATTTGGATCGACCGAATTCAATGTATATGATTTTAAACGCAAAGTCGAAGTCTTTGATGACGAAACTTGTTCGACATCCATTTCACCATCAACTAGGTATTTCGATAGAGCCAGGTGCAAAGTGATAACTGATAAAATACGAAAGAAATAATAGAAATTGCAGGAGATACAACAGGAAGGAAAAAATCGGAGGATAGTAAAGCAAAATGTGGTCAGCTATCTTCCCTTGATGCATAACTGGATGCTAACAATTTTCGTAAAAATGGTCAACAAAAATGTTTAAAAACTTTTTCCAGTTATAGATTCAAAAAGCCTCTTCGTTACACTCACAAACGTGCAAAAGGTAATGTCTACGACATTATCGGAATGTTGTGATGACACTTGAGAACTGGAAATTCAAAGCAAATGATATGTACCATCCACCAACCAGGTCGCAGCTCTTGAAAATTGTCTTCTCAGTGTACTTAATTTGCTACAGATTGTCAATATTTATGGTCATTTTGAATTCCCAAACCGGACAACCTTAAAAGTTTTAGCACCGCGGAAAAAGACCCTATGCGAAATTTGAGCCCAATCGCCAAAAAATGTCCTATAATGTAGCTTGTAATTAAAGAAGTTATGAAATTTGCGTTTCGATATCGTCTCATCAGAATCCGACACTAAGTTAGTAACAGGATCAAGCTAGTGCCAGATTGACACTAACTCCAAAACGGACTCCCTAATTGTGTCCTGCAGTAAACCCCTAGTCAGTCGTGATGTCACGCAAAAAATAGAGTTCAATTTAAAGCTGATGAGAACTAGTAAAGTCGAAACATTTGATTTGTTTTGGCAAGCTAATGCCAATGCAAATATAGCATTGGCAAAAAATTATTTTTCTCCACTAAGGAGAAAATTATTTAAAACCACAGTTCGCGGTAAGGGCACAAAACCGAATACTAAATAAGTTATGAGATTTGAGTTTCGATTTTAAAATGTTACAAGTTTCATATATTTTACATAACCAAAAAAAAAATCTTCGACATTGCACTACTTCGGACATTTCATGATAAATATACTAAGATATTTTGTATCAAAACCACGAATTAAATTTTTGAAAATTAGAAGGATCTTGGCGTTTTTCTGGTGTAGGTGATAACTGCTGCACTTTGACCCATAATTATTTCCGATTTAGCTCAAATTTTGCATAGAGACTTTTTCTGAAATCCTAATGCTTATAAAATGAGTTCGATTATACAATTTGATGGTCATTTTCCATACATGCCGTTGGTACCCTAACATACAGTCACCTGAAGAGATGCACCCGCCGTCGCCTTAAAACACCTAGCGTCAACTGATTTCATGAATATTTCGTTCAAGTTTTGCGGCTGAAATGTACACGAAATGAACGACAGTCAAACACGAATGAACTTCAATCGAATCTTTTGGAAATCGGGGTGTTTTTACAAGCTCCCAACAATCGGAAACAACTATAATAGTTGAGGCTACGCCAAAGACGCCAAAAAACCACAGTACGGCTCTGATTGGGCTATATCATTTTGCGCTTGAAGGGTAAAATACCTGTTTTTAGTAATTTAAGGAATTTGTGTTTCGACTTCGTCTCATCAGTACCGCAGCAATATTGTTTCTATTGTTGAATTTTGCGTCTATATGGCGGCCAAGTCGATCAGCCACGATATAGACGAGACAAAATCGAAATGTAATTTTCTCAAAGGTATTGAAACTCGAAAGAACCATTAATTCATTTTTGTGGGTTTTGAAGTAGCTGCCAATACCTTATTTAAGCCTTTTTTGGTGGTATCAAATAGGTAAAACAGATCGAAATGATGAGTAAAACGATAAAAATCATGTGAAAAAATCACCTTAGAGGTAGGACCTCTGGCCCTGGGCCTTGGGACTCTGGCCCATATAATTGCATAATTCGAACAGGTTCGCTCCCGTCATACCCCTGTTAACTGGGCAAGGGACCAGAGATCGACATTCTTCATTAGCTCTGTCATCCACCGAAGTACGATGGGTAGTGAACTAAAATTGATGATAAAAACCTCTACCCGGGAAATTAAATAGCTCAAATGTGTTGGATGGCAGCGTCTGATAATAATATGTTATTCCTGGGACGTTATCATAGACCAAAGATAGCATAAGGGTGTGTGCATTAGGCCGGAGTCCCTAGGGTTGCAGGTTCGAATCCTACTTCTGAGGTGATTTGTTCACTTAATTGCTTTCATTTAACGCACCATTTCGATCTGTTTTTCCCGTTAGATACCATCAAAAAGACTAAAATTTGCAATAATTAGTCAGGCAGCCAGCTATCATTCATTTAAGAGAAACCTTCGGACTTGGAGATGCTGTTGTTGAATCGGAAATGATGCAATTTCCAACACATTCCGAATATTTAAACGACATAGTTTATGCTCTCGCGTTCACCCTAACAAAATCCATTCAAGCCTATATAAAACTTGCAAATTAGCGACACACCTTGCATATAAAGACAACAAGCAATCATGAAATCATCACTACTATATATCATATTATTGAAATCAATTCACACGCGATCGGCGGAATAATTCCATTTCTTTTCTATCGATAAAATTTAGAAACAAACAACGGAACGGACACAAACGGGGGATCCTATCAGCAGAAATTTCCCCAATAACCACAAAACCCAACCGGAGCACACGCGGATCCGGATCCGTCCTCCTCTGTGGTTGCGCTGACCGCTGTCCCTTCCCTGCTTACTCCTCCTCATTTGGTATACCGAAAAAGGGAGCACCATCCTATAAACAGGTGGTTTCGGTCGCTATCACGGATTCGGACGGGGTTTTTCTGCTGGTGGTGGTTTTTTTGCTGCTTTCATCAACATGAGTTTTTTTATAGGTTATCAATATTCTACCGCAAAATGCTGCTCGTTTGGGTCTCCGGGGAAGCGTTTACGCCATATGTTGGTCGCATTGCATTTAAAAGCAAAAAGTGAAATTTTCAGAAGCAAATCGCTTCAACTTTTGTGCGGTGTTCGTTTCAAATGAATGCGTTCGATATAAAATTTTCCAATTTGTCACAGATACATGAAATGATGGGTTATACCAAAAATTAAATTGGAGTTCTAATATTCTGTAGCGATTCTCATTGGTCGTTTTCGGCAATGAATAACTAACAGAGGCGAAAGACATAAAAATTACAAGATGGTTATAAACTTAGAACGGTAAACAAGACTTTTAGGCAGAGTCATAAAGTATTGCCGGCATCAGTGGCTCTGTGCAATAAGGTGTTCCAGTTTCTCGACTATGCTGTTAGACTCCTAGCAGCAGAAGGCAAAGAATTCCTCACTCTCCTTTCGACCATGCTTATTTGAGCCTGCCTAGCAGTTATGTTTTCCGTTCTAGATTTATAACTGATTCGCTCTAAAATACCTATCCATCTTCTAAATTTCATATCTTTCGAATCTCTCAGTCCCTCATTGCCGAAAACGACAAATGAAAACCAATACAGCAAAATTTTAAGCGGCAATTAAAACATCAAATCAAATCAAATCTAATCTAGTCGTTCAAGCGGGGCTATGAGTTGTGGATGTGTGTGCAGACCTTAACCCATCCGTCGTCACTCTTTGCCAAAACACATTCTACGCCGAGAAAACGCTAGTAACCTACGAAATGCAGAAGGCAACAGGGAAGTCAATATATATCCCTGCGTTTGGCCTTGCGTGACGTAAATACACATGCATTCGGTAAGAAAAATGTTCTATTTTTACTAGTTGAGACTTATTCGGATCAAGACTAACTTTTGAAAAGGGCGTACGTGTTGTTGAAGAAAACATTTCAAATAATGATAGCTTGAGTTGTTTGGTTGTAATGGAATTGCATCTGAGAAGGCGTTATAGCAAATCAATCAAACTTTTAAGTATACATGCACCGAAAAAATGCATTCAAAAATTTATAAAAGATTTATACTGCAATTTTCAAAGTTTTTACCGTATGGTTATTTTAAAAATTTTCTTCCTAGGGAAACTTAAAGCAATATGAACTTTTTATGAATAATCAAAATGCTCCTAAAAATCCCCAAATGCAGTCGATCAAGAGTTAGTAAAAAAGAGTAAAATTGATATAGTAATAAAGCAATTTTCAAAATTTAGTCGTGTTCCTCACATGGCAACGACAAATGTTCCTAACTGAACATCCCAAGTAACAGTTGAAGTCTTATAGCACGCCACAAGTGCAACCTAAGTTTTATGAAAGGCTATAAAACTACCATAAAACCTCAATTGTTACTAGGGATATCATTTCAGACAATTCCCTTCTCATTTCGATTGGTATAGAAGCTAAAAGTCACTTTGTTTATTAATAGCAAGGCAAATGTACATTACTTTGTTACTTATACACTGTACAAACAGTGTTACACCCCTATTGCCAAATGAAATAAGAGAACCAGAGGCGATAAAACTGCCTCCACTACGGAAAAATAGCAGAATGGCACTTTAGGCAAAATCGCATGCGACCTACAATCCACGAGGTAGAACAGTTTTTAGCGGTGAAAATGAAGCTTAACTGACCTACATACCAGCTTCACCATTTGCGTAATGTTGTACTATAACCAGTCGGAAAATTTGCCTAGACAAAAAGCTTAATTGGGAAGAGTAGTAGACGTCGAATGAGACAACGTTAAAATAAAGATCCTCGTGTAAAAAAGTGAACACGAAATTATTGCACAACTCGCTGTAGCCTTTTTCCCACTGTGTACAGAAATCAATCAAACTTTGCAAGGCGTCTCTTTGAAATGCAGTGTTCACATCCCTCAAATTTTAAATCGGTATGTTTTGTTGCGGCAAGGAAGGAAGCGAATCGATTAGACACCTGAAAGATGTTCATACGCTCGCATGAAACAGCCACATTCAGCTTTCTAGAGAGTACTAAAAAGGTTCAAAGATCGATTGACATTGGATCACCACCATATAGCATGTAGGAAATCGGGAGATTCGACGTCTTCGACAAAGTTGTAGAATATTATGTTTTGAATAATTTCTTCTAAGATACCACAGACATCAGACCTCATTTTTGAGGCAAAATTGTTTTTTGTAAATATAACCAAAAATCAGTTTTTCGACATTTCCATGCTGAAAACTTTTATTGATTAATTTAATATGTTCTACAAACTTGCATCACTAAAATACAACTTTTTGTTGAAGGAACTAACAACGTTAAATGAATATTTTCTCTTCTAAAACTATTTTCATACAAATTAACTCTATTTTCATCAAAGATTTCTGTTTTTAGGTGCACTTTTGTGCAGCCAAGCTTTGGCTATTCCGAAACTCTATTATTCCTAGAATAAAATTAATATAACATAGAAACAGGATATAGTTGGACGCATTGTTTGGGTGACCATTCATGTACGACGTTTTATAACATATATGTGTTTATATTATTTTTAATTTATATACATTATAAACTATTAACAAAATCTTATATTTTAGACGCACTTACAAGCATGTAGAACATATTGAGTTGATCAATTACGGTTAAAATATGGAAAAGTCAAAAAAATATAAATTTTGAAGTTAAACTCGGCTCAAAAAAAAAATAAATGTTTCAACAAAATTGTTCCAAATACAATATTTGACAACTTTGCTGAAGACCTCAACCATTTAAACAAAAGTTGATTTTTGTAGTTCGGGATATCTACATTAGTTTAACTAATAAGGTTAGTTCTACAAATTCATAAAAGTAGAACAATGCCTATATGAGGCCTTAGATATTATAGAACCTAGGTGTCTTTGGAAAAAATACTCACAATATACTTCAATCATTTCTATTTTTTAGATGGTTGAGGACTTCAACAAAGTTGCATAATATTCAAATTCGAACATTTTTGTTGAAAATACCTTATACATACTGTAGATTTATTTTTTAAGCCAAAATCATTGTTCTTGTGCAGTTTCCAAAATTTATATTTTTCTTAGCTTTTCCATGTTGTAACCGTAATTGATCAACTCAATATATTCTACATGCCTATAAGTGCGTGTAAAATATAAGATTTTGGTAGTAGCTAATAATGTAGGGGAACATGGGGAGACTTGACCAAGCGCAAAATTCTACTTTCGGCTATGGCGTCTTCTATTCGATTCTTAAATTTTTTTCAAAAATATTTTTATACTTGTTTCGATCCCTTAAGGTAATTTTAAAAGTTTGGAGTGAAAAATCCTTTCCTTGCAAAAAATATTACGTCATTAATAAATTTGCTTTAAATGATGTAATTTTTTATCAAACTTTGTTTGGACATATCTACTCGACTAATAATTACTATTAATGTACTAATATATCATCTTAATCCTTGTGAAGCAGTGAAATGATTTTACATAAACTGGAACATTGGAATAGTTATTACTAAAATTTGCTTCACATTGAACGCAATAACTAAAGTTGGGGAGACTTGACCAAGATTTTATGGGGAGACTTGACCAAGTGGCGATCAGCTGAAGAAAGATACAAAATTCCTAATATTTATTATGCTTTGGTATCTACTGTTAATGTTAATCACGCCATAAAAAAATTCCCACCCCAAACATAAGTCGTTATATTTTAATATTTGTAAACAAAGTTAGCTATAGTAGGACTGATTTCGTGACGTGTGAACATGCAATGCAAGCAGTACAGTTAATCCTTAAAAAGAAATGCATTAAAAAAACAAAATTTATCAAATGCAACTCTTTTATATTTTTTACTGCTACCTAAGGATCTCGACAATAGGGAAAAAATAATTACAGTATGTTTTATGTCATTATTTTTTGTTATGATTTTTCAAAATTCTCTTGGTCAAGTCTCCCCACGCCTTGGTCAAGTCCCGCAATGGGGAGACTTGACCAGAAAAAACGATCACAGAAAAACTTTTGTAACTATTCAAAAATTAAATTAAAAATTCTGCAAAAAAATCATGAAGACGCACAATAACTTTGCGCATTATATCTGAATGACTTTTGAGGGATTGAAGGCTTTTTTAGAGATTTATGCAGTTTTAGCTGAAAACCTGGTCAAGTCCATGTTCCCCTATATAAATTAAAAATAATATAAACACAGTTTATATTATAAACCGTGGTACATGAATGATCACCCAAACAATGCGTCCAACTATATCCTGTTTCAATGTAATATGATTTTTTTTCTAGGAATAATAGAGTATCGGAATAGCCAATGCTTGGAGCACAAAAGTGCAACTAAAAACAGAAATCTTTGATGAAAATAGATCAAATTTATACAAAACTGGTTTTAGAAGCCAAAATATTGATTTTACGTTATTAGTTCCTTCAACAAAAAAGTTATATTTTAGAGATGCGTGCAAGTTTGTAGAACACATTAATATAATCGATTAAGGTTTTTAGTACGGAAAAGTCGAAAAACTGATTTTTTTGTTATATTTACAAAAAACAACAATTTTGCCTGAAAAATGAGGTCTGATGTCTGTGGTAACTTAGAAGAAGTTATTAATAACATAATATTCTACAACTTTGTCGAAGACATCGACACTTAAAAAAAAAAATTTGAAGAATTTTTTAGTCATACAAAAAATATTCTATTTAAAAAGTTTAAGAATAATATTGTGAACATGTCCTACGATGAAATACTGGCTTCAAAATGACATCTAAGGCCTCACATAGGTTTTGTCCCACCTTTTTTGGATTGGTCCCACTGTGCGCCATCTTGCTTTTCAAATCGTTTATCATCAATGTCCGTTTCTGCTGACCATCCCCTTTCAAATGATTCCCGTATTGATAAGTTTTCACTGTTTTGTGGTAATCTGAAGCCGCCATGCCGCTTTTCTAAATGGCATCAAACATCAATTTCCGTGTTCTACTGATCACCCGCTTTACAATGACACCATCATTGACGATGATTTTCATGATTTTGTTTTGCGGTAACTGGAAACTGTCGTTTTGGTTTTCAAAACGGCGTCAAAATCAATTTCTTTCTTCTATTGCCCACCCACTTTTAAATGCCACCCATATTGATGATGGTTTTCACTGCTTTTTTTGGAACCGGCTTTTGGTGGCAGTACAAGCACACCATTATTGATGGTGGTTGGTACTGTTTTGTGGTAACTGGAACCAGTCATCTTGGTTTTCACAATGGCGTCAATCATCAATTTCTGTCTTCTACTGCCTACCCCTTTTCTGATGATGCCCATATTGATGATGGTTTGCCCATCCACTTTTAAATGACACCCATATTGATGATGGTTTTCACTGTTTTTTTTTTGGAACCGGCTTTTGGTGGCAGTACAAGCACACCATTATTGATGGTGGTTTGTAATGTTTTGTGGTAACTGAAAACAGTCATCTTGGTTTTCAAAATGGCGTCAATCATCAATTTCTGTCTTCTACTGCCTACCACTTTTCTGATGATGCCAATATTGATGATGGTTTTCACTATTTGGTAGTAACCGGAAACCGCCATCTTGGCTTTCAAAATTGCGTCAATCATCAATTTCTGGCTTTTGCTGATCATCTCCATTCAAATGACACTCATATTCGTAGAACAATACGCGAAAACATAAATGACGCCGTCCCGAGCAAATACTCATGGGTTCAAACACCACATAAGCCCCTTGAAAAGACCTTAAACATGATCCGTGCCAAAATTCACAACCATCAGGACACCATAAAATGGTCTCAATAACCTATAAATACACCAACATATGGTATTTTATATGGGATCTACCGGACCATGGTGATGGTGTTTTCATGGGTTGAACCCATTTCAAACACCCATGTCAAACCCCATGAGCAGGGGGGTATTATGGGCTTTTCGTTTGCTCGGGTAACTAATACTGCTGATACCTGTTAACAGCCGAAATGACAGTCGTCGACGATGTTCTCTACCGTGTATCTAATTCACAAAAGATGAGCGACCTCTGCAATAACATAGCAAAGATAATGCCGTACACCTATTGTACTCCCATACCTATTTGACCCCATTCTACTCTACTACCGATTACGAGGATCAGTTCTAGAACTAAAGTTATTATAGTTAGTCTGATTGGATTCCAATGGAGCAGTGCTGCCAGGGACAGTTTACGTTGACAACGAAAAATGATTTTTTATATATCTTCGTTGTTTTGCAATATTATTGAAATCTGATCAAACTTATCAATTTAGAGTGCCTTTGGCTACGTCTTCCACGCAAGTGGACTATTGTAAATATTCTAGAATTGTGTTGAGCATTTGAAGCTAAAAATTGAGAAGCTTCTAGCACTGCGAGGGAAGCACCTATCTTTATGAAAAATGGCTTTTCATGTTTTTTGATCCCACCGTTTTTGAGGAAAAATAATTTTTAAACTCTACATGCACTAGAAAAAATTTGGGCATGAAAGGGTTAACTGTTGGCTTAAGGATACAATGGAATATTCTTTATCCGACATTTATTTTTTGCCCGGCTGTCTGAAGTGTTTGAAGGTGTTGGTTGTAGTAGATGAATTTTCTTTAGTTGTTTTGGCGCAAGGCTTACCGTAGTGTGCCGTCTGGTTACAGAACTGAGACGTGGGCGTCTGCCAGGGTATTTGCGTACGGTTCTATGTATGTAGTTTACACCTTCATATGTTCTGCCTTTGAAAATCAAGTAAGACGGTATAGGTTGATTCTGCCGAATTCGCATTACTCGAACACCGTTGAGAATGCCAGGACAAATTTTTTTCCATGTGTCATTTGAGACGGATTCCACTTCTCCACACTTCGGCATGAATTTTTCAATATAATCCGTAATAGTGCGAGGTGCCAGATCATGTGGCGAATTTCAGTTAGATCAACGTCCATTTACACGGAGATCTTGGTTTTCATGTTTTAATATTCGACGTCGTGTTGCATTTTGTTCTTGGCTACAAAGCTTTCTGCCTTGGCTAAGTTATTAGTACTACTTGTCTTGTATGGTGTAGCTGTATGTATGAAACTTCTGTAAGCAAAAGATCAATATCATTTTGTTCAACTTTTCCACCTCGCGCACTGTAGGTCTAAGACGGACCTGCAAAAAGCCGATTGCGATTATGATTTCCCGTAATGGGTGAAATTTACTTTGTGCTTCACTCATTTCACTCGCAGTTGGGGACAACGGAACTTTGCTGTATCTATATGTTACACGTATACGTTGGAGCGGCTCGCCGCGAGTAGTGTTTTTTGTTTGTATGCTGTTCACAAGTGGTACGTTTTTGACTTCTAATCTGTACGAGGTGAAGAAGCAGACTGTAATGTGATTAATTATTTAATTTCCTAAAAATCAAATAATATTTATTTTTGACGTTCAATTAATATAAAATACAGAAAAAAAGGTAAACCGAATCCAAAACATACGGTTTTTCGCTCAACAAAGTTGCCAAAAACGATTCCAAAATCTATACCCAACGATGCTGACGAAGTTCGATTGCGTTTTAATTAACGACGGAACTGACAAAATTTGCTAAGAAAAGTTTGGTTTGGCAAGCTATTTGTACTTGTGGTTTGAAATGCGATAGTTTCATTGCAACCGGGACCGTTACTCAGATAATTTATGTGAACGAGTGTGAGAAAATACGATTGGCAGGGCTTTAGATTTTTTTTCTACGTCTCGCTTCAAATCGTTTTTTGGTCTTCTTCAGGTTCCTCAGGGCGATGACCTGCTTGGGCAGAACACTGACGATTTGGAATGCAATCACCAGCACATTGTTGGCGAATAATCTTGTTGCCTCACGAAAGGCACGAGACGTTTTTCCACACCTTCGTTCACAAAAATTATCCAATTGACGGTTCCCGGTTACTTTTCATTGCAACTATCGCATTTTAAACCACAGGTACAGATAGCCTGCCAAACCAGATTTTTCTTAGCAAAATGTCAGTTTCGTCGTCCATTAATACGCAAACGCATTTCGTCAGCTTCGTCGGTTATAGATTTCGGAATCGTTTTAGGCGGTCTTGATTTATATTTATCGTCGCGGTTTGGAGTTATAACATTCCAATAAGTCGACAGTTTTGCTGGTTTTCAAGCCCGATGCAGTCGACATTCACCTTGTTTGGAACATGCCAGGCGGAGTTATTAGGGTACCACTTGAACCTCTTTAGAAAAGAACGGAATCCTACTGTATGACCAAATGAAGAATAAAGAATGAATAAATTATATATCAGGAAAACCACTAAAGAATCTCCGCAATAAACCACCTGAACGACAGGAATTAATTCTTCAACAATTCAATAATCCGAATTGTGTCGTTTACAACAGATCAGCATTAAGCCAAACCGTTTCCGAACCATCAATATTTGCCTAAGCCTGTCACCGAATTCACAAATCAGGCTGTCATCCGGACAAAACCAGCACAATAATTGATTACCAGAAAACGGAATAAAAACCAAAACGATCCCACACAAAAAAGACGTCCACCCGTTCCGGTGCACTTTTGTGTTGTCCGACCGCAGCAAACCCGTAGAATGGGCCATCCAACCGACATAAAACCAATTTGATGATCTCCTGCCGTGTTCGGAAAACTCGGCAACCGGTAAATGTGCAAGTTCGGTACAGAGTAAATTGAGAAGTACTGTTCTGTGTCACCGCATCCGAATCGGATTGATACCGAGGAGCATTGGAGACGGAATGTATCCTCCCTCCCCCTTCCCCCGACCCCGTTGGGATTAGCCATCCTCTGCCTACAAATTGACATCTGTCCAGTTGCAAATTCGTTTTCCGTTTCGATTTGTTCTCACAAGGCAAAACATTTATTTCTCCAAAAAGTTGATAACCATCCACGGTGCTGGTGGTGGTAACCGTAGCATTCCAATTGAAACATTACCATTTTAAATCGTCCTGAGTGGGGCTTTGGCATTGCTGCAACCGGTCGCCGGCCGACGCTTTGCAATCATCAACACACATGGCTCAACTTTTGGAATGCTATATACCACCACAACCATCGCAACAGACTCGGCTGTTGTTGTTGTTTGTTCGTTCGTTCCGAAGCGAGACTAAACTATTACAAAAATTTAAATGTGAAAAGTTCATATATTATTATAAAAGTTTTGCTCTAATAACTCCGAAGCGAGAAGGATAACCCCATTGTGTTTTGTTTCCGTGAGGCTATCCTATCTGGAAACACCTGGAGTCGTGCCCAAGTGGGATGTAGTGCGGAGAGGAGGGGTTAAAGGTTGAACACGAAAAAAATTGAAATAGGAAACCTTGTTAGAGTGAAATTATTTTTCCATTTTTCAATATTTCGGGTACACATAACAGGTGTTAACGGTAATGAAAGGTGTGGTACATTACTTAAGACATATAACTTTAACCAATTCAAATTCATCGTTTTGCTGGATATGAAAGCATTGGTTTTGAGTCTAAAGCTACAAATTCCTTGAAAGATCTTCAATTCGACCACAGTACCTCATGTTGCTTCAGGAATGGCTCCAGAAAACACTCCTTCGAATAAATTTTCTGGTTCCAAAAGTTACAAAAACACCACAACTACATATTGCTTGCCAAACAAGTAACTTTTTCGAGAATATCAACTTTTTATATCGCTGTCTCCCAGAGCACTCGATCGATCGAACAAGGCATGTTGCTATCCTAAAATTGGTCTGAAAAATTCATCAACAGGCTCTCGTAGAGATTCCTTGCGTATTTTTAGCTTTCAGATTTCACTTCGCGTGGCGGTTCGGCACAACCTGTACTTTGAAACATCTCAAACTAACACTCTTCTATCCTTTCTTTAAATAGACAAGTCTTCCAATTTTCGCCCTGTTCTCCGATTACTTGAAGTTTCGATAACAAAAACTAACCGAACTTTCGATTATGTGATAGAATCAGCTGCCGTCGATGACCGAACGTTCTTCGATTCGATTCCGATCATTACACACCGTGGATTTGGGATAATTCAATGATTTAGGCTGCTCACGAGCGGATAATCCTGGATTTTCATTACAAGCAGGATGTAGAATCGATTCGCAACACGCTTGATCCGGTAACTCCGTGATATAAAATCCTAACCTAATCCTGACCACAAATGGCTACTGTAATTCTTTACCCCCTCTACGGAAATCAGTGAAATTTTTACAATCTGTTGTCATAATATAAATTAATTTCAGCATTTTTCGATCGGTCCGGATTTTTTCGTGTTCAACCGTTGCAAGCAATCGTTTCCCTTTACACTCGAGACTATCATTTCGTTGGTATGCTCCAATAATTGACTAAGGGCGACCAGGCACAACAGTCCGAGCAACTCCCGAAGCATTCTGCTGTTGGAGGAAAGCATATAAAGCGCTATTTGCCCGAGGAACTTGATGTTGCCTTTTCATGACTACCAGTAATGAAAGCAACTTTTTGAAAAGACGCACGGCTCCAACAATCGCCGTCAGGAGCGAGCGCACTATGAAGAGCTGGTAAAGACAGGGGGGGGGGGGCACGGTGGAGCGTCCCTTTAAAAGTCCTTCAGAAACGGTCACTGATTTTGTGGGTTTGCACTACTTGCTGCGTGCACTGGTAGTGAGTTGTTGATGATGGCCGAAGCAGTGGAAGGATTCATTTCAGGACAGGAATTATTGCTCCATCGAAACCCATCGTGAGCCACTTTTCTTTATGTTTGGCGGGAAAGTTGTCGATGTGGGTGCAAAATTGAAAGCTAAATCCATTCCGTGTGCGATTAAATTTCCGGTTTATGTTTATGTATCGACGGCATGAGAATCCTATTATTTGACTGTAATACAATCCGGTGAAAGCTTCCACTACCTTTAGCAAAGTGTTATAGACAAAGGTGATTTCCAATCCAGTGCACTATGGTGCTAAAGCCGTATTTAGGAGGACAGAGGCGTATACATTCAAATAGTATCAGATCAGTACTGTCTCCCAGAATGATTGGTAATAAATTAGTTATGGAATTTGTATTTCGACTTCGTCTCATCAGAATTCGACATTACCTTAGTGGCAGGACTAAGCTAGCGGCGGATTGAAGCTAGCTCCAAAAACGGAGACACTAATTGTGGTCCAGAGTGAACTGCTAGTGAAGCGTGATGTCCTGCAAGAAAAGGGGTTCATTTTTAAGCTGATAAGAACTACTGAAATCGAATCATTTGGTTTGGCTTAGCATTTTTATTTCTCCTTAGTGGAGAAAAATTTGGGTAAAAACTATTTTTCCTCCACTACGGAGTTTAAAACCACAATCTAGCGGGACATTATGCTTAACTGGGGCTTTGTTCAGAAATAATATCCGGTTTTGGAGCTAGCGTCAATCCGACGCTAGCTTAGGCTTTGTCACTAAGTTACTGCCAGATTCTGATGAGACGAAGTCGAAATGCAAATTCCATAACTACTTTAGATAAAACCCTTAACGCGCAAATGTGGTTTTAAACAATTTGCTCCTTAGAGAACAAAATTAGTTTTAACCCAAATTTTTCTCCACTATGGCGAAATACAGTATAGTGCATATTTGGTCATGTTTGCTGGTCGATCTGTAGATATTCCTGGCATTGGGTTGGTGCTTATGGTTTTACCAATGTTCTACAAAATTGTGAACCAATAAATTTCGACGAACTATACTGAAGAAACCATCCACGAACGCGTGGAAACGCGCGACTTGAGACCACGTTTATATATTAGTAGGTGTCTAAACGATCACTTAAACACACGGGCGTTTTTATGATTGCGAGATCGCGGGCAAAGGTTGCGTGGATGATGTTCGATGCGTGTTCGCGTTTGTGATCAAGGTTGTATTATCGTGTAGAAATCGAGCATTTTTTTTTTTTTATTTCGATTACAGAGGTTTTAACCTTAAGGTCATTCGCCTATTCGGGTTAGAAAAATCTCTTATGAAAAATATCTAACCCTATGTGCGGGGTCGGGACTCGAACCCAGGTGCACTGCGTACTAGGCAATCGATTTACCAAGTACGCTACGCCCACCCCAAAAATCGAGCATTTGTATGTTAACGGGTTTGATCGAGGGGGCGTGTTATGCAACCGAGTAACCGTTTACATATTTGTATGGGGTTTCAAATGATCGCGCACAGACCGGAGTTTTGAGTGTCCGTTTTAGATCAAGATGGGAGTGAGATCAGTGATATCAGTAGGGTATCTAGCCATGGCACCCTAGAACTTCTAGTGTTCGTTCTTTTTTGCAAATACTGAAGGCAAGGACTTTGCTAGCATGTGCATAACTTCACGTGTTTTAATTCGTTTATATAATAGTGTATTCGTTTGCATATTTGCGTGGGCTTTTGAATCTTCGCGTGGGCCATCAAGCTAGATTTTGAGTTCAAGCTTGATTATGGTTCAGTGGGAGGAATAAAGAGTGCTCTCCCATCTTATTGGAGTCTCCAACGACGGCGGTCTTGTTGTCTAGTGGATAGAAGCTTTTGAAACCGGAGCTCTTAGACGAGCACAATATTCATGATTTCGCGAGAGGCGGCGTTTGAGACCGTGTTAATAAATTCACAAGGGCTAACATGTTCATTTAACCACAGGGGTGTTTAATGATTGCAAGATTGTGGGTATGGATAAGTGTAAATGGTCCCGTTTAAAGGCGGCTTTGTAATATCGCTATAGGCTCGAGCGTTTGTATTATAATATGCGCGTTTGATTATCGCACCGTATGTTGCATGTACTAGCCCGTTCGTAATTTTGTAAAGCAATGCGTTCCTATAATCGTGTGGTCGTTGGCACATTTCCTTGTGCTTCTACGTGTCGCCGATAAAGATATAGCAGTAAATCATGGATCGTTTCTATTTTGTCTCATCAGCATTTAGCCTCGACTTGGCACCTTATAGACGATAAATCTAATAGCGCAATATAACGTATTTTATAGAGGCAAACAATT
This sequence comes from Topomyia yanbarensis, assembly GCF_030247195.1. Lineage (NCBI taxonomy): Eukaryota > Metazoa > Arthropoda > Insecta > Diptera > Culicidae > Topomyia > Topomyia yanbarensis. The sequence goes on along the minus strand of NC_080672.1, from coordinate 107,137,256 downwards.
GGTCCCGGAAGCACAAAAGTTCTGATTTGCTGACGCAATATAGCGAAATCAAAACCTAGTTCAGCTAACGGAATGCCACGTCGGCGCTAGATACTGATCAGAGTGCATCGTATTGATATCGTTAGATGAACCAGGCTTTTTGGATCAATATTTCACCACCAAATCTGAGGTTCTGTGCTTCCGAACCTCACTCGAAAAAAGTGGTTTGCTTCGCGTTGGATTTAAGGTTCTACTGAGAATGCCTTCAAAAGCAGCCATCTTTAAGAACGAAGAAAGCAGTTTTTTCACTACCCTGAAAACAATCTTCTTGAAAATCAATCAACCATTCTTGGAATACCACAGATTAATTTTCAAATACTTTTCTCATTCTTAAAAAGAGGCCGCTTTTCGATGATTTCACAGGTCAATTTTAACGCCAATCTTGTTGCCCAGTCGTTATCAGATACTGAGGAAACGAAGCTAAAACGCAGTCCATGGCGTAAATTAGCTTTCGCGATGGACAACCCAAAAGATGTGTAAGACAGCTTTAAATTACTGGTTGCAAAATGGGTATTACTCAGGTATAGTAAAAAAATAAATGGGTCGAGAAATTCCCTGAGAAATTCCAGATAATGCGGCGACGGAGCTTGATATTGCATCTCCCATTTTCACACACATTTCACGTCCAATAAGATAATGATCGAAACCAGGATAGAAAGAAGACCCGTTATAACCATGGCAATGATCCATCATCGATTACCCATTATCGAAAACAATTATTTGAAAAAACTGGCCCCAGGGGCAGAATTCGAACCTGCAACCCTCGGGACTCCGACCCAATGCAGAAACAATTATGCTATCCCTGGGCTTTGATAACGTCCCAGGAAGAACACACGATTATCGCATTGGCGACAGTGATCATATCAATTTTAACGTCAATCTTGTGCCCAGTCGTTATCAGATACTGAGGAAACGAAGCTAAAACGCAGTCCAGGGCGTACTAGCCTTATACGCAACTGAATTGACCATCAAAAATAATTTCAATAATGACTGCTCTGCCAAAATAAAATTTGAATTTCAAAATAGGATTTTTTTTGAATTTCAGTAGGGTTACATTTTTTTATTATTTTTATTTTGACATGAAAACGAACACGTATTTTTTACCAAATCATGGACATTTTTATTAGGGTCTTAACACTATTTATTTTTTTTTTTTGGTAAAGGTGGGTAATGTGAGACCCATAACCGATATGTAGTAGGATACGTTTTGGGCTGCTAATTCGAATGTAGCAATTTATCCACCTACTAAAAGATTCGATACAAACTTCTGATTATCAATTTCCAATCTTAAATTTTTGATTTTTATCTTCCGATTTTAGATTTCCGATTTCTGATTTTAGAATTTGCGATTTCCAGTTGCCAATTTCCGATTACAGATTGTTGAGCGCTTATTACTGATTTCTATCACTTTATTACTGATGATTGATTACTGTCTACTACTACTACTACTACTAACTAGTAAATAATGTCAGTCATCATTTTTGATTTCCAATTACTTAGGGTGATGAGCCTATTTGCGCCATGTTTCTATTATCACCCTACCCATTTGAAGCCGTTGGTTAGAGCAGTGTCTGCCATCTTTGTTCAACGCATTGAGTCAAATGGTAGCGCAACAATAGGGGCACTCGATTCGAGTTTTCATTGTGCTCAAACACGAGAATTTTACTGTTTTCAACGCATTTGTGTTATTATATTGGTTCTTAACAACGAAGCAAAGCGGTTGATGTCAATTTTTACGCATTCTATTGATTGTAAGGCAAGAAATTATCGAATTAGTGAGGCACCTTGCTTAGTATGGTGAAAATAGGCTCATCACCCTATCTTATATTTCCGATTACCACCTATCAATTAGGGATTACCGACAACTGACTACTGATACCTGATTACTATGCTATATTTCTCCCCTAGGAGAAAAACTTGGGAGAAAACCAATCTACATTAGAGAAGAATTGAGCAAAACCACATTTGCGCGTGAAGGGTACAAAACTTATTATTAAATATGTTACGGCAATTGCGTTTCGACTCTATTACTTGCAGGACATCACACTTGACGAAGAGTTTGCTCAGGAACACAAGCAGTGTTTCCGTTTTTTTCGAGTCAATCCGGCGTTAGCTTAGCACTACGTTGCACAGTGGTCGGAAACGTCAAAAACGTGAACTTAATTCACTAGAGGCCAAACCATCGAATATATTCACAGGGTGTCTTTGGAGGAATTGTTCGTATAAATATTCCCCACAATCAGATAACAATGGAAATTAGGCATGGCTTACTATGATCGAACTAAAAAAATTAACTTTTTATACTGACGAGATAGAAAGTTGGTGTCTTCGACAAAGTTTTAGAAATGCTCATAGTGAAGAATTTTGTTGAAAAACTTGAGCTTGTAGGAGTAAAGGTTATCGATTTATAAGACGTTTTCTATGACAACCCCCTTAAATCTAGTTTTTTTAATATAACTTTTTTCATTATGACTTTTCGTGCAAACTATGTATAACACAAATATGTAGGTATCAAAACTACATAATATTGTCGAAGACTGTATGTAAAAAAACTCATTTGTTTCAAAGTTATTGAAGATTTTTATATTTTTTTACACCAACTTCAACTACGTATAAGAAAGAAAGGTGCAAACCAAAATGCAGGAACAGGCACTTTTTTAACTCTCTAAACTATGCACAATAAAGCTAAGAAGGTTTGGTGCGTGGCACTCTAGAACCCTATGAATAGGGTAAGCTTACTTTATCATGTTTTTTGACTTTTTCCATACAAAAAACAGCAAAAATTTTTTTTTTTTTGATTTTTGCCGTAAAATTTAATAAATAATGGTATGACATTCTTTTGTAAGCATTAAATTCATTATGACATGTCTATTTGAGTATATATTAGGTTGGAATCTCCAATGATATTAAAAACTTTATATTTTTGCTCCTACGTTTATAAAATCTGAAATATTCAGGTATAAGTGAAAATAATACTTGTAATTGAACATTAAACCAAGAATTTCAAAAAAAGGGGCAAAAAACTAAAAAAATTTTTTTTTGCTGATTTTTGTATGGAAAAAGTCAAAAAACATGATAAAGTAAGCTTACCCTATTCATAGGGTTCTAGAGTGCCAGGCACCAAACCTTCTTAGCTTTATTGTGCATAGCGTAAAGAAGTAAAAAAGTGCCTGTTCGTGTATTTTGGTTTGCACCTTTCTTTCTTATACGTAGTTGAAGTTGGTGTAAAAAAATGTAAAAATCTTCAATAACTTTGAAACAAATGAATATTTTTACATACAGTCTTCTCCAATACTATGTAGTTTTGTTACTTACACATTTGTTTAGAACATAGTTTGCACGAAAAGTCACAATGAAAAAAGTTATATTAAGAAAACTAGATTTAAGGGGGTTGTCATAGAAAACGCCTTATAAATCGATAACCTTTACTCCTACAAGCTTAAGTTCTTCAACAAAATTCTTCACTATGAGCATTCCTAAAACTTTGTTGAAGACATCAACTTTCTATCTCATCAGTATAAAAAGTTAATTTTTTTAGTTCGATCATAGTAAGCCATGCCTAATTTCAATTGTTTTCAGATTGTGGGGAATATTCATACGAACAATTCCTCCAAAGACACCCTGTGAATATATTAGATGGTTTGGCCTCTAGTGAATTAAGTTCACGTTTTTGGCGTTTCCGACCACTGTGCGTTGGTGTCGGATTCTGATGAGACGAGATTGAAACGAAAATTCCATCATTAATTTAGTTGTAGGTTTTGTTCGCTTTATACGCAAATGACGTTTTATCAGATTTTCTCCGTAATGGGAAAATATAGCATAGTACATCTTGCATTGAAGCCAAACCAAATTTTCGATTTCATTAGTTCTTATCAGTTAAAAATGAACTCCTTTTCTTGGTAGGGGTTTACTCAAGAACACAAGTTATGTCTCCGTTTTGTTTTTGCAGCTAGCGTCAATCCAGCGTTCTGATATTCCTGCAACGGGCTGGACAATTTGGTGACCGACGGTTGAAAAATATTTCGGATAACTCCAACAATATACGGATTTTCGAAATGGGCCTGACGAGTAGATAAGGAAAATGGATGGTTGTGCCCTTTTATAATCTAAGATCGTGACTTCCGGATAAGCAAAATTTTCGATAACACTAACATAATCGGACTTCACAAGTTGATGATGAAAATAGATATTAGGAACCATTTTGACAACCAAGATGGCGACTTCCAGTTAGGTAATATTCTTGATAACCCTAACATTATGGGTATATTTGAAAGGGACTTTAAAAGTAAATAATGAAAATAGACATTGACGCCATTTTGTAATCCAACATGGATGTCTTATTCAAAAAAAAATCCAAGATGGCAACTTACAATTAGGTAAATTACTTCATAAACTTAATATGGGTATTCTTTGTATCATGCATGACGAGTAGATGACGGAAATCTATGAGCGACGTCATGTTGAATCCCAAGATTGCGAATATCGGTTGAGTAAACCATCTAAGCCGGAAGTCGCTATTTTGATTTTCAAAATGATTTCAGACAACGATTTCTGTCATCTAATCGTCAACCCCACGCCGAAAAGCTACAATAAGATCATGGGGAATGTATCTAAATCGAAAGTCGCCATCTTGGATTTCCAAAATCGGAATCGATTTCTGTTATCTACGCGTCAATCTAATTTAAAAAAAGCCACATTGTTGAGCTTATAGAGAATTTAACCGAGTTGGAAGTCGCTATCTTGAATTTTAAAATGGCTCCCGACAACGATTTTCGTTATCTATTTACGTCCCCACTCCAAAAACACCGATGTTATGGAGGTTAAAAAGCCGTAAGTCGCCATCTTGGATTTCAAAATGTTTTCCGAGGCTCGAACGTAGATCGCGGAAGGAAAGTGAAGGAATTGTTAGTCCGATACTTGCTGTTGCTAGAGGCCGTATATACTACTGCGCACTCCACAAGTATCACGGGAGGAAGATATTTGTTAGTAAGTATAGATGTTGGATTTTACTTCTTCTTTACCGACGCCAGAGAGGTGACTCCACTATCTGGACGAGCTATCGATCCATCAACTCATGAACCGGGGACCAACAGGTTTACTTCCCTTCCGAAGGAAGACGTGACCACAGATTTTTTCACCTTAGAAAAATCTCAACGACCTCGGCTGGAATTGAACCCCGGCCAACTGGAACGCTTACCACTCAACCACCGGCGCCGTCATATACTCATATGAATTTGCTTCGCAAAAAAAACTTACGTAAAGCGAATATTACGTAAAAATAGAGTTCGTAAATGAAGATTCCAGTGTATAGGCTAGATTGAATTTAATCAGCAACAAATTAGCTTTCGCGACGGACACCCAAAAGATGTAAAAGACAGCTATAAACTACTGGTTGCAAATTGGGCATTACTCAGGTATAGTAAAAAAATAAATGGGTCGAGAAATTCCTGAGAAATTCCAGATAATGCGGCGACGGAGCTTGACATTGTATCTCCTATTTTCACACACATTTCACGCCCAATAAGATAATGATCGAAACCAGGATAGAAATACCAGTTATAACCAAGTCAATGATCCATAATCGATTACCCAATATTGAAAACAATCATATGAAAAAAATCGCCCCCAGGGCAGGATTCGAACCTGCAACCCTCAGGACTCCGACCCCATGTACAAACACTTCGATAACGTCCCAGGAAGAACACACGATTATCGCATTGGCGACAGTGATCATACCCTGCCTTTAAAGCGCGATCACACACAATCGCTGCTTCCACCCAACCCATTTGAACTTTGAGTTTCCCAGCTAGATACTAAATGTTGATTGATTGTTGTTTCTGATTTCTGATTAGCGATGCCTGATTACCAATTACTTTTTACCGATAACCGCTTACTGATTACCGATTACTAATTACCGTTTACAGATTACTAATTATCGAAACCTGATTGCCGATTAGCGATTATCAATTTACATTTAACAATTATTGCTTACCGATGTTCGGTTGCCGATGAGCATGAGCATAAGCATGATGACGATTCATAGTTGCTACTTCGTGATTGACCAAAACAAACGAAATTGCATAGAGAATCAATGAATGGGGCCTGGGAGTAATTATACATTATCAATATTTGCACATTTCTAGAGTTCTATAATTTGAAATACCAATAGGTGCACCGATCACGCCCTTATAGTAATCGGAGAAGAAAAGGAATGTTAATGTAACAAATGTTGTAATGGAGACTGTATATACCTCTGCATTTCCACGTTTGCCACGGGAAGGTGTTTTTGTTAGTAGGATGGGGTAAAGAATTACACAAATCTGGATTCACCTTGATAAGTGATACGATCTATGTAACTTTCAGAAGTGCTACCATGTGTTTATTACTCTGGGCAGCTGGCTACCGGAATTTATGATAGAGTTCCGTTTTCTGATTTCTGATTTTTGATTTCGGATTCCTGAATTTAATTCCAGGTTTATGACTTCTAATGTCTGATTTCAATTTTTTGATTTCCGATTTTTTATCTTCTGATTCCTGATTACTCATTGCTGATTTGGTATTTCTTAGCTGTGATTTCTGACATCTGGACTCTCACTTCTGACTTTTTATTTCCGTTTTCATTTCTTGAATTTGATTCCTGGGTTGCAATTTCTGATTTATGATATGTAGAAGTTAAGTTCTGGTTCTTCGTCCTCGATTTCTAATTTTAGATGTTAAAATTCCAATCTGCTTTTTTCTAAAGTAAAATCGTCGGTTTTAGAGTTACTGTTAAGGGCTCATGGAATACTGAATAAGTCATTGACACTAAACACAAAAACTGAAACACTACTTGTGTTCACAGACTCGCACAGAATTTCTGGTAGCTGACGAGAAGCACAACGAAATCGAACCCTGGTCCCGGCTAGCAAGCCAATATACAGCATCGTATGTTGGAGAACGAAGGAAAATTGCCTTAATCATTTTTTGTGTATGAAGAGAGCAACATCTAACTCGTAAGTCGAGGAATTTTCGTTTCGATTTCGCCTCAACAGTATCATGACGGACCAACTTGGTTGTCTGGCCAGGACACGCAAATCTGGATCGCTGGATTGGAGCAAATCTTAGACCTTGTACCGTTCTAACCTTTCAACTCTGTGACACCTATGAAAGAGTCGGATGAATTGGTTGCCTTTCGTTGAGTAGGTGAAGCATTAACACTTCCGGTCTACCCTATTCTTTATCCTTCCCAGTAAACGATGGACATGGCTATCATGCCGTTGAGGTTTGATGTCGAATTGGAATTAACTACTATTTACCATTTCCAAAGCAACTATAATTAGATAATGAAAAACGAAACACGATGAAGTCAGTTTGCAACAATGCCTGAATTTCATGAATTTCCGAAGCTAGAAGAGGTGAAAAAGGCAATCAAAGAGCTGAAAAACTGTAAGGTTGCTGGAAAGGACGAGCTCCCGGCCGAACTTTTCAAACACGGTAGTGAGCAGCTGCACGAAATACTTCACCGTACTCTTTTGAAGGTATGGGAAGAACAAGAACTACCTGCTGATTGGTTAGTGGGCCACATTTGTCCCTTATACAAAAAGGGACACAGACTGGAGTGCGCCAATTATCGAGGAATATTGCTCCTCAATTCGGCGTACAAAATTGTCACGTATTCTGTTCAACAGAATGGGGCCGTTGGAGGAGTCTCTCGTCGGCGAATACCAAGATGGTTTTCGTGAAGGCCGATCAACAACGGATCGAATGTTTACCCTGCGACAGATCCTAGAAAAATTCCGAGAATACAACTTGCAGACACACCACCTATTTGTTGATTTAAAAGCGGCGTACGATTCAGTGAAAAGAAACGAGTTATGGCAGATAATGCGGTAGAACATGGTTTTCCGACGAAACTGATTAGGCTGATTCGTGCAACGCTGGATGGATCGAAATCAAGTGTTCGGGTTGCGGATGATATTCGACTCCTTCGTAACCTTACGCGGATTGATGCTCTGTCAAACTTGCTGTTCAACATTGCTCTTGAAGGTGCCATCAGAAGGAAACGGTACCATCGACACCCGGTCGCATCAGTCGTATGGACGACTCCGTGGCAGGCCGCGTACGCGATGGCTGTTTGCAGTGGAAGAGGACCTCTAAGCACTCAATGTCCAGGGTGACTGGAAGAGATTGGCCCAGGACCGGGTCCAGCGGAGGAGAATTCTTCACTCGGCGTAGATTCAACGAAGCGAATAGTTGCCCATCAAGAATCAAGTAAGTATCGTTGGTTTTAGAAAATTGTGTTTGGTAGATAGCGTCAGTTTGTCCTTGTACTCGAAGGATTTGTTTATTGAGTGCCAATGAGTAAACCCGTTAATCGCCGATATGGAACATCGAGAATACCTCTTCCTCGGTCAATCGATTGACGCATAACACTTCACAGCACGTGCACTCTGTATCCTTCAACAAATGCCAAAATGTTCACCCGCATAATTTATTTAACCGCCACTGTTATTGCAGTGAAAAGATGACGGCGTGAAAATTAATTGCAATTAAAATGGTATAATAAAATAAATGAATGGCTTCATCATCACCACCATCACCGGCTGCTAGCCGTCATCAGAAGCTATTTAATAAATCTCTACTGGCGGTGAAAGTTTTTCTCTGTGACATCCTCCAACCGGAGGATGTCGAAAGAAAAAGGTGCGGGAAAGTTGTAGTACTGAATGTTTCTTTGTTCCAGATGCGCCCGAGACACGTTCCAGTTAAGAACAGTTTTATGACGAGATTCCAAATCCCAAATTTAATCCGTGCTTCGATGTTGCATTATGCTTAAGGTTGATTCTTCTAAATTCCATCCTAATTGGTAGGAAGAGAAACAGTTGGGGGAAAATGAATATTTCTGAAAATGTTTATTTTTAGCATCAACTTCCCGAAGGTACATCGGCTGCTCCCTTCTTTGGATCTCAGTAATCAGCCAGCTCATTATGCTTTATGATCGGTTTATGTTTGATGGCATTCTTTTGAAGTCGCTGCTGGCTGGAACGAATAGTATGACAAATTCCGGCGGGAACGCTATAACTATGCGTGTCGTAAAACGAGTGCTACACCAGTGTGATGGTCCTAAAACGGAGCCGCACTTTGATTTGTGACGAAAAACTAGAAGGCCAGCATGGATCAAGAATGTCACACTAGCTATTTTTAGCGCGAGGAATACCCGACGAATTCAAATTGCTTCCTTCGAATAAACATAATAAGATTTCTATCTCTTGCTTGATTTTTTGCAGATTCTGCACTGACGCAAATGTCTATTCTATTATCCAGTGTCCTACCGAAAAAAAATATGATAAATCGAAGAACTCGAAGATTACGTAAACAACAATCAAATCATCGCGCCCCACCCCCTCAAAAAGTAGCTGGGGATTAGTCTATGCTGATGGCACGTTCATCAAAGTATCAACGAAGCACGTCGTAGTCAGTGTTGCTCCAGACAATATAGGATGTCATAAAAACATAAGTGAAACATGTGTTCCCCCTCTGCTGGCGCTAGTTTTCGGTTTTGATGGAACGACACTGTCCGGAGTTGATCCAGAGTGTATTTTGGGAACGTGTCGTATGGACTCAAAGTTCAAGTTCGTGCTTGTTAGCCATCAACAGAGTACATTGTTACAAACAGAATGAAGTCCATCGTAAACATTTGGATGACGTACTATTTTTAGCCACATTCCGGTGCTTCTGTTTAAACTTTAATGTCTCTTTGAAGCACTCATAGGTCTTACTGAAACTATTACTAGAGTCTTCTCGAATAGTGCTTCGGCGAATCGGTAGAACACGAAAACGGATAGGTACAACTTTTCACTTAGATTCCTACCGTGTTTCTATGTGTGGTCCTGGTCCTGCAGTGTGAATTATTTCACATCTTTTGCATACTTTGTGGAGCGTGTGCATCGAAATCTTTTTTCTTCTGGAGCAGAAATAAATAGAACATAGCCACAGCATGGGTTTTCTGTAGTAGGTTCTACAGAAAGAAAATCGAAACGACTTTCCTCTTTTCACCAATTCATCACCTTACAGGAAAGAATCTTGTGTGGTACCTTGTGTACCCATTGCACAGTAGTCCAGAACTGTCAAAAACTGGCCAAAAGTTATTAAGCATTTTGCATTTTAGCAATGGAAGAGAATGTTTCATGTCTAGAAAAGCCCCTGGTCCTGGCATCGCAAATCAATGGTTTACAAAGCCACTAGTGAGAATCAAAATCTAATTACTATTATTCAGTCTTATGCTGCATTGATTTTTCGAACGAATGTGGTTCGCTCGATTCTGACACACTATATACGAAAATACTTTTTTTAATGTGTTCGAATAATTTTAAAACCAAAGCTCGAGCACACTATGAAAAATGTCTAATGAACATTTTTAATGAATGAAAAAAAATAAAAAAAAACTTTCTAAGTATTTTTATTATACAATATTTTTGAAAGTTTTTTTAACACCTAAACGCTCGGGTTGAGATTTTAGCAGAATTTTTTTTTTCAAAAATTCATAACTCTTGACAGAGTTGACCAATTTTGATGATTTATATGTCAAAAGAACCGGATATTCCTCTAGTTTATACTACTGGCACATAGTCCACCATGGTCCAAAAATACCGGAGTTATTCCGGATTGCGGTGGGGTAAGTCTGTTTTGCCATTTGGGGTTTTTTTATTAATGACATTGAAATTTTCTATGGGACAATGCTTAAACTGTTTTAAAACTTGTAGGATTTACTAAAACACATCATACCAAAGTAATTTGACGTTTGGCCAATCTTCCCCGAAGGGTCATGGAACCGGTTACAAGAGGCCAATAATGAATGCTCTTTGGATCCATTGAAAAAATGACTCCAAGAATAACAAAGTCAGTGATAGTGGCAAAAACTTCTGTGCGAGAACCAAATCGAACCATTTTCAGACTACGAGGACACTTGATCAGTTCATCGGTGATTTTGGTCCCAGACGGTCACTTTTATCAAATTGCAAATCATTCAATGATACGTCGCATTATCCAAAAACATCTTCTGAGCTTCACAATTTAGTTGAAGGCATTGAAAACAAGTATTTAGAACATTTGACCACGATGGTGAGTTCCGGTGATTCCGGAATATGGTCCCAGAGGGTCATTTTTATCAAATCGTAAACCTTCATCATGCAACATATCAAAAAACATCTACTGAGCTTCACAAGATGGTTGAAAGCATTGAAAACAAGTTTCGAGACCAATTGGCCGGAAAACATTACCGGTTCTCACGGTGAAGAGGGACAAGTCTGTCTTTACCAGGAGACATGTTGGTAGACTTGAGTGATTCGTAGTTATGCTGCCTAAGCTCGACTCCGGCCAACAGAAGACAAAAGCTTAGCATATAAGATTTTAAGACTGTCTCTAATGACCCTGCCACTTCTAGTTTTCCGACCTGTGTATTTCACATCATACTATGGCTCCAAATTTCCATAACTTTCCCTACCCAGTAATCGCTAGCTAATTGAATGTCGTTAAAAAGTAAAAAAATACTTCTAAATTAAAAAAAAATCGCTCATCAAAAAAAAATTATTTTTGAAAATGACTGTTTTACATAAGGAAAAATCAAAGTCCCAAAAGTCACGTGAAACAATTTGATTGATTTTATAAGAAGACATCTAAACAAAAAAATGTAAGCGCAAGCCAGAACACATTCATGACCACCTTTTGTCCAATTTGGGATTACTGTGCGTCGTTTCGCGGCGGCTTGAAAAAATAACCGAACCTATCAACGACGCTGCAAACTTAAACCTTCCCTAGGTTTGTAAATATTTTACATCTCAGTGCTCCGCAATTTAGGTAATAAATTAAAATTTCTGTTGCTTCGTTGGTAATAAATATGACGACCCGGAGCTATATTAAAATATTGCACGTAAAGTGAGCTTTGAAACAAGATTTGTTGGTGTCCTAAGGGTGGAAACAGCGAATAACGCCGTCATGTTTTAATTGTGAAAACAAAGATAACATTTAACCCATTCATGCCCACGCTGTTTGTGGACAACAACGTTTTTAAGCAGCTAGAACTTTTGATTGAAGCAAGATGTGCTCACAAAAACAAGTAAGGCCAATAAATGTGTCTATTACCTCTTATTTGAGTACTAACATTTACAAGGATCATCTCTGGAACTGAAGCTATTGTAATTGGTCTGATTAGATTCCGATTGCGCAGTGCTGCCAGGGACCGTTTACGTTGATGGCGGAAAATGAATTTTTCATATATCTTCATTATGTTGCAATATCATTAAAAACTGATAAAACTTATCAACTTAGACTGTCTTTGGCTACGTTTTCCACAGAAGTGGACTATTGTAAATATTATATGAGAACTGAATTGAGCATTGGAAAATAAAAATTGAGTAACTTCTAGCACTGCGAGAGAAGCACATAGCTTTATGAAAAAACGCTTTTCGTATTTCTTGACCCCACCGTTTTCAAGGAAAAATAATTTTGAAACCCAACATGCACTAGAAAAAAAGTTGGGCATGGAAGGCTTAATATTTCGTGCATTAGCAAAGTATGGAAAATTCGTATCTGTACACCCAAAACAAATCATCGGGAGCGTAAATGCATCTGTTTTTACGCCCTCGAACTGTGAGCGAAAAGTGCCCAAATGATTGGTTAGTGTACAACCAACCTCATACTTGCAAAATACAATGTCGAACCCGTTAGCTACACGTTGTTACACAGTACAGTGATAACTTAAATAACACATACCATCGTCAGTATGCCGTCCGACTTGTGATCACTTCTGCAATGATGAGAAGTTTTATATAGCTCAATCGAAGAGATAATAATCGTTATGGCTTAGGGTGGAAAGAGGCGTTTCTAACGGGTAGATGCTTGTCGGTTTTAGTCCGGATGCTCCCGCTAGTAATTTTATTTCTAATAATGCTTAGTTCCCAACACATACATGCAAACGGGATATTATTAACAGGGACAAAATGATACAAAACAAAATACGTCAATGGTAATTCTGAAAAGCGGGCGGCGGGGAGCCAAATGAAATCATCACTCTCATCATGAATGTGAATCTTATATAAGCTATTTTACGACTCAACGAGAGTCTGTGTCGTCTTAGCACGGATAGTAAAGAAGTGTTTTTAGCGAATAGATATTTGTTTGTGGCAGTGAAAATATTTTCAGCTTTTGAATAAATTTAGTAGAGGTATCATTTGTCCTGAAACTTTTAGACTAAAATCAGGCGTTTATTCTACTGCATAAACAAGCACAGAATTGTCGACCAATATACTTCTAACACCTATCTGTCAACTGTTATCCGCAAATTGCACAATTGTTTCCAAACAATATATCGTACAAACTGGATTAACGTCAATCTGCGCCAACCTTTTTGAATGACTCAGTACAAAAGAAATTCTTCAAGTGTTCAAAGCCAAATCAATCTCGCGTGAAACTGTTTTCAATAAGTTGAAGGATTGTCGTAATAGCAAAAAGCCGGGACATAAAAAGAAATGCGGTCGTCCACCTAAACTAAGTGCTAGAATAAAGGTTGAACAATGAATATGCAAATTGTTACAAAAAACTGGTATTTCAAGCTCATCTGTCCACTGCATTTTGAAGAAAAACAACTTGATTTATCAGAAACACAAGCTGCCACCAAAACATATAGCGAAATAGCCCTAAAAACATCATTTTGTTACGGTACACTACACCGTAAACACTGTGCGAAAGTAAAAGTCATAACTTTGGATGCTACATCGTACTTTACAATTTCGCATCAAAAAATAAGTGGAAACGATGACTATTACACTGTAAAAATTGAAGAAATACCAGACAATGTTAAATATACCGGCAAATCGAAATCCGAGTGGAAGGTGCTGGAGTGGGCAGCCACTTCTGAGAAGGTGTCTCAGTGCCTCTGTCCCATCCAAACAAAGCTCGATGCAGATGTTTATGTCAGTAAATACTTGCCGAAATTGAAGCAATTTATCGAAAAATATTACCTTCGTGAAAAAATCATGTTTTGGGTGGATTTTTCAAGCTAACATTAAACAAAAAATGACCGATTGACTGAATAGACAAACATTATCATTTGGGTTCAAAAAAGGACAATACTTCTAACGTGCCATAAGCCCGTCAAATAAAGAGAAAATTATCTGATATCAAACGTATAATAAACGACAAGAACTGGGAGACTCAGACCGAGCAACAACTGATTTCTCGAATCAAGCGATGGTTAAAAGAAATCGGACATTCCAACCGTCCAAAATCTAATTCAAGATATTTGTCACATTCTGGATGAAATCGAAGATAACCTCAGTACAGTCCATTAAGTGCACTGTAAATGTATTTTCCTTCGGTTTAAGAATAAAATAAAATACACTAAGAGGAATTTTTAACTCGATGTTTTGTTTTCAAATGGCGTACACTGGAATTTAGTCTAATAACTTTCTGGCACATGTAAAATCTTTGTAATTTCAGCATTAACGCATTGGTCGAGAGCCAAAATGCAAGCCAAATCGTTGATGTAACGAGAGAACAACAAAGGCCCGCCTTGTGGCACGACTGAAATATTGGTGAACGTATCAGAAAATTAAGATTCAACCTTTACGCGGAATCTTCGTTGCTTTAAATACGATTTAAACAAGCGAGCTCCATCATTTCCGAACTACTGACCGGATATGAAGGTTAGCCTTTGTGATATTTGTAGGCTGGAGTCTCGGCCATTGTTTTGGTGTGGTTTCTGGGCCTTTGTGCGAAGAAATCGTGAAGTTGAACATTAGTTTTTTGCTTGTCTGTCCACTCCACACCAAGCTACTAACGAAACCCCGTTGCTGCGTTATAGATTGATGACGAGTTTAATGTGGAAAAAGCTGTCGAAACTGGCTTCGAAACATTTGATTTGGCAGGCAATACGCACATGTGGCAAATGGGCAAGAACCATTCGTGACCAAAGGAACCAAAAACGGTGAGATTTGCAAAACCCAGTGCCTCCAAAAGCAGCCATTGCCTTTTTTGAGACAGCACGTTCTAAAACCAGGCCAGATTTGGCCTCATGCCACCACTCCAAACGAGTGCAGAATTGATATGTGACCAATTCTGTGGATATTATGCCGAGACAAAGAAACCCACCAAACTGTCCTGAACTGCGTCTAATAGAAATCTATTGAGCCATTATGAAGCTCGCACCAAAGGAGAGGCGAAAATTACGCAAACGAAAAGGAAATGATAGAACAATTGAGTAAAACGTACCGGAAAGATTTAAACGGGCTCTGATGGAGGCTGTCAATCGCAAATGTCATGCATTTTACTCAAACTCATCCTAAAATTGAATGGTCGTATGTAAGCTAAAATAAATTAAATAATTTAACTGCTGTAAAACTTTGTATACATTTCGACGACGATTTACAAAATCAAATCTATAATGTGGTGCAATAAGTATTGACTAACCATTTAATACACCCTAAATCAAAAAAAAATATCTCCATTCAGTTTGGTCTGAGCCTTTCCTTAAGACTGTTGGGATCAAGAATCACGAAAAACTTGTTTTGATCAAAATAGGTAGTTGTCTCACGGTGCTAGAACCTGCCAAATTTTTACCTTCAGATACTCAATACAATTTTCCTAGAAAAATATCAAAGACAATCTAAATATCAAAGCTAACTAAAAATTTCGCCCATTACGGGAGAACACAATCGCGATTGGCTGTTCGCAGACCCGTCTTAGACCTACAGTGCGCGAGGTGGAACAGTTGATCAAGGTGAAAACGGAATCTGTTCCGTTCCTACAGAAGTTTCACACATACAGCTACATCATACGAGAGAAATAGTACTAATAACGTTTATCTCTTCGTAGCGAAGAACAACATGCAACGCGCCGTCATATATGAAACCCTCAAAACCAAGATCATCGTGTATATGGACCGAAATTCCACTACATGATTTGGCACCATGTACTAGCACGGATTATAATAAAAGGTTCATGTCGAAGTATGGAGAAGTGGAATCCGTCTCTAGCGACACTTGAAGAAAATTTTTCCTGGCATTCCTGGTGGTGCGAATTCGGGTGAATCAACCTATACCGTCTTATATGAATTTCGAGGGCAGACCATCTGAAGGTGTTAACTACATACAAAGAACTATATGCACATACTCTGGGCAGATGCCCACGCGCCAGTTCTGTAAGGGACCATCCATAAATGGCGTAGCATTATATGGGGGAGGGGGAGTTTTGTATTTTGTGATTATGTGTGACGACAGGAGGGTAGGGGGTCATGTCATGCTACGTAGCTTTTTTAAAGCGAATAGGCGTTGACTTGATGTCACGACAACCTTACCCGTTTCATCTAACATCGTTTTTTCATTTTTTTTTTAAATTTTTTACGGGGATAAGGGGGTAGGGTTACCGTCAAGCTACGTAATTACCGGGGGGGGGGGAGTATTTAGAAGTTTGTGACGAAATGCAACGATGGGGGAAGGAGTGTTAAAAATCACTCAAAAAATGCTACGTCATTTATGGATGATCTCTAACCAAATGGTACACTACGATAAGCAATAAGCCAAATCAACTAAAGAAAACTCATCTACTACAACCAACACCATTAAACAGCCTTCGACACCTCCTGATACACAACAGACAGTCGACCAAAAAATACATTGCGGACAAACAATATTCCACGGTATCCCCAAGCCAATAGTTAACATGCCTAGGGTAAAATCTAAAAGAAAGTAGACGGCTATGCCAGAGTCACACGAAAACACAAAATGGAGCAAACATGTAACAGCGAAAATCAAAGCTCTAGCGACGACGACGTGGACACAAACCCAAACAAGGGAGAAGACAGACGGAATGATGAGCAAGCGACAGAGAGTTAACCTGATCATTGCTCATCACCAAGAAAGAAAATTAACATAAGAAGCCCCAGATAGTTGACAGAAAAAATATTCGATTTTTTTATCTATATTGAATTGCAAAAGGAATGGTATTTTTGAAATGCATATTATTTATAAGTGAACATCGGGTAACCAAACACGGTGGAATCTTTTGTCGTATGCTGACGGGGAACGGAAAACCACGAAAAACCGCCTTCTTCCTATATTACGAGCAGCCCGAAACAGCGTCTGTCTCAGAACGAGCGGCTGAAGAAGAAATTCAGTGCCACGTCGGCTATAACCAAGATGGCAATTCAATCTGGAGGCCTGTTATTGCAGCCTTAATGTGGCGGCAACGAACAACCCTGAAAATTTAGTTTAAGATACATTATGGAACAACGGGCACAGAACGTGACTATGTCTAATTGGAAAGTTGGTAATTGGAACGTAAGGACCCTATTGGTTTCTACGAAAGCCGCCCTCTGCTCGAATGCCACAAAAAACGAAGGTAGAGATTGAAGTCTTTGAGGAAGCTCGATGGCGTGTCATAGGCACACGAGAATTCCACGTCGCATTTCAGAACACGCTTGAAAACAACATCGCACAAAAGGTAATCTCAAATTCAAATTATTTTTCCCAATATCCCATTGCATTTCAATGTACCCCTCTCAGCCATAGAACCCGTAGCAAAACAAACGAATTCATTTGCCCGTTAACATTGCGGCTTTCTGGTTTTCCCGAATGCTATTTCCCCCTAATTAATATTCCTGTTTATTTCGATCGATCAATCGATTATGCGCAATTGGCGAACTCCCTCACCCACAGGATCTGCCGCAGCCAAACGTTCCGTTCGCGTGGTGGTCGTGGTGGTTGCTATAATTGGCCCACAAAAAATGGACTATACTTTTCACGCCGGATCGAGCAACCGTGTACTTCAATTCAAGCGCACACACAAAAAAACGCACACCGAAGAGAGGAAACATTTTAACGAATCAATCTCGGTCGGTGTAAAATTCATCAAAATTTGTTTGTTTTACCATCAAACAATTTTTCACTCCATCCGACCCGACCCGATATTCGTAGGCCTCTGTCGGTACTAAATGTTCATAGGGTCTTCGGGAAAGAAACGATAATTTGATGAAGAATTTTCACTTGGAAGACGGTATAAAGACGCGTTGGATTTGGATAGCTAAATTCAGGAAAATACAGATTCATTCAAGCACTTTACGCACACAAATCTTTGATCCCAAATAAAACAATTTCAACGAATGGACACAGACAGGACAACTCGGTAAATGAAACGACTTTATTGGAAAACGGCACGTGACCACGCAAGAAATAACTAATGCGTTTTAGATTTTTCTCTCGGCAATCTACCCACTTCCTGGACGATGTTTGGCTTCGTTTGTTTGATATTTCTGAAGACAAATCATGAAATAATATTTATGCTGATATTTTTTTCTTTCGGAGGAAATGGATTTCTTTTTTTCTCTTCGATCGACTCGAACCGGTAGTGAACGAAATTGTAAATGGGCACCCCGCCGACCCACCGTAGAGGAGGGTATATGGAGGAAAAATTCCCTTTTCAGTTTGCTACCACCTTGCTTTGTTCGGTCATCGTTGGAAGAATATTTTTAACTTGGAAATATGAAATGGAAAGCACAAATTGGATTTTGAACAGGGTCAGTGATTTGATTGAATGGGAATTAATCACAGTTGCTTCCCCCTTTTTATCGGATATTGAATTCATTTCCATGTAGTTCAGGCGTTCGAAACGGTAAGAAAAAATATGCAGCTGTACCGTGTATGGTTGGCTTCTTACTAAATGAAGCGTTATTAACATAAGTTGGCAAAGGTTCAAAGAGAATTGGAAAGTGAATGTATGTGAAATAGAGTAACGAGAAGAAATTTGACCCACTAATGAATCGATTGCTAGTCTCACTAGATACGAGTAAATTTTTTCTGTTTCGTTTCATCAGTATCCAGCACCAACTTAGGGCGACACTAAATCCAAACTAGCACCAAATTGGCACTAGTTAGGTACTAAATCCAAACAGTCACAGAACTTGTGTGAACTTCTCCAGCAACTGGTTGGTGCCAAGTGATATTTTTTGTTTCGATTATAGAGGTCATTCACCTCTTTTTCGGTTTAGAAAAAAAATTTCTTAAAAACAATTTCCAACTCTATGTGCGCTTCCCAACTCAGGTGAGCTGCGTACAAATCAATCGATTTACCAATCATGCTATGCCCGTTACTAATTCGAGTGACATTTCACAGGAAGGAGAACAAAGATTTCCAAAAGATGGTGCATCTTATGTAACAAAACTTATTCGAATGATGGCTGCAGAATGCCAAATTTAATATTTTTCTCACGAAACACAAGTTTTCGGAAATTGGCGGATGCCCTGTCAGACTCTGTGCAAAATAACTCAGACACTACTTTATTAGAAGTTTAATAACTCCAGCAGAAGATATTTGATCGATAACCAGTCTCCGACAAAGTTGTTGGCAACACTATTTTCCGTCAAATTTTCAATTCTAGTGAGTTTCAAATGTGTGAGGAGCCACCTAATCTGATGAGAATGTGAACAAGTGGCTTACTCCATGAATATTAACGAAAAATTCCATACAAATTTCAAGGACGTTAGCCCGGTAGATGTACTTATTCAAATTAGTTCTGGTTGGGCTGGGAATCGACTCAGCGACCGATTGAGAAATTCTGAAAAACCTGCCCAAAACAAGTCAATCGCGCATACAACTATTTTCAGAGTTTTGAAGGATTTGTCGTGATAGAAAAAATCCAGAAAAGGAAAAGAAATATGATTGTCCTCTAAAATCGAGCGCCAGAACAAAAAAATGCGTCGTGAAGTTCCAAAAACATGGTTGGACAACAAACACGCAAATTGGTGCAAAAATTTGGAATTTCGAGCTTCAATGTATTTTGAAGAAAAACAACCTAATTTACAAGAAACGTAAGCGGCCACCAAAGTATACGGCGAAAAAGCAAGAAAAAATTATCAATTTGTTGCTGTACACTACACCGTCAACACTGTGCGAATGGAAAATTCGTGATTTTGGATGATAAATCGTACTTTACATTTTTGCATCAAAAATTAAGTTAATTTACGTTTCTGGTAAATTGAAGGGACGCCAGACGTTAAATACGCCAGCAACCCGAAATGCAAGTGGAAGGTGTTGGAGTGACCAACCATTGCTGACAAGGGTGTTTCAGTGCAACTGATTCGTCCAATCGAAACTGAAGTCGATTCCGATATTTACATCAGCGAATGCTTGCCGAAATTGAAACAATTCAGCTAAAAATATCACGCTCGCGAAGAAACCGTATTTTGGCGAATCCTTCAAGTTGTCATTGGACGAAAAAATGACGGATAGGCTAAAAAACAAAAAAATAACATTCAAGCCGAAAAAGGGCAATTCTCCAAACGTGCAACAAGAACGTCAAATCGGATATTTGTGGAGAGCTATGAAATGTATAGTGTATGACCTGAGGCGGGGAGACTTCAAACGAGCAGCAATTGATTTCTCGAATCAAGCGGGGGTTAAAAAAATCGACATCATTACCGTTCACAACCTAATTCGAGATGGTCGTTCCACACTGCGTAAAATTGAAGGCAACAATCCATTATGTGAACTAGAAATGTACTTTTCGACAGTTTATCAATAGAATAAAGTAATACTAATAAGAGGAATTTCGCTTTCAGACTGAATTCCAGTGTACGCCACTTGGAAAACATTAGTGGCGTACTCTGGAATTCAGTCTGAAAGCGTTCTGGACATATATTAAGTTGTGACACACGAGAACATCTCAGAACATGTTCCTCCATTGAGTTCGATTACCATAATTAGCGTAGCAATACCTACTTACGAAATACGGCAGTTGAAAAGAGTTGCTTACCTGAAAAAAGAAAACGATTCTAATTAGAATACACATGTCATGTTACCAGTGGGTGCTAGTTTCACAGCTCTCTGGGCAGCTAGCTACCCAGAAAACTGTGCATCTATTTTTTCCATTTTGCATGTCGTACAAGAAAGAGCCGAGATTTGAGTTACGACATGAAGGAAAAACGATCAGTTTGACAAAGGCTTCCAAAGCCAAGTACCAAAATTAATAAAACCGAGCATGGGAACCGTTGCGATATTAAACTACCTGATTTTTTCCGCAAAACAAACTGGAACCCAGAATGCAAAAGGGTTCAAATTCTCAAAAATGGTGTACTTCCATTGACGATATCCAATTCCACTCTAAGGACCGATTTCTTCACCCTCGCTTAACTTTTAAACCAGTACGTTTGAACCTGGCTTAAGCGCTAAGCGAGGGTGAAGAAATCGGCCCTAAGACCCGGTAAAGTTTAATACTCTCTTACAATAAAAGTATATAAAATCCGAAAATTTCGATCACTTTTATTTATAATTAGAAAGCTTTCGATCGTTTGAATCATTTCCACTTGAATAAATCGAACAGTTTATACTAAACTGAGAAATCACAACAAATTAATGCAATAATAGACGCCCTTGCTTTTTGTGTTTATAGAAAAATATTCGAACCTGTTATACACCCCATATGCGATATTTCCATGACATCCTATATTTTTTCAGTACATTAAAATTTCCACGCGCAAGCTCTCATTGCATACACAGCCCCTTTCAATTAAAAACTCGTTAGCCGGCGGACCTCGGTGACCCGCTTGTCTTTTAGAGGGTTACATAAAATTTGGAAATGGATATGTCGAACAATAATAAAGATAACATCAAAAATCTTTTCAAAACAGTGCGAACAACAAGTGGAATTTCCCAACCTATCCCGGGCAGAGATGTCACCAACAAGCTCCAATCGAATATGTCAATTGTAAATTTTTGATACAGGTACGCTAAATATTTGCCAGTTCCACCATTCATAGCTAGCTCTGTGAATTGGACAATGTTGCTATTTCAGGACTTTACTTCGAGATCTCTTTACTGAAACGACAAAAGGGTGTCCCGCATCAAATTGCATCACGGAAAAAACGCTATAGAAAATTACCTAGTAGACTGATCCTTTTCAAACTTTCAGACAATAAAAAATAACCCACTAGTAAGCTTGTGGCATATTTATTTCATTCTCCTATTCGAAACCCCACTTTACTACATGTCCTTCTCAGATTTGACCTCCTTGGGAATGCGTCCGTAGTACCTGCTTCATAATTGCCCAGTATTTTTCGATGGGCCTTAAGTTCCAGTGCGTTGGGGGGCTCATGTCCTTGGATACGAAAGTTACTCCAGGGTAATATTTGAATAGTAACATGAATTTAGATCCGGCCTAAAAGATCGTCTGGCCCTCATGCTGGAATACGACGCTTCTGTAGACACTCCTTGAGTTAGATCTTCCCATTTATAGTCCCGGTAGTCATGATTGGTGCATTCCGTGTGCCACATAAGCAAATCCCTTGCCAAATCATGTATTTATTGGCAAACTTTGAAAGTTTCTGCTTCCTTACTTCCACCGGAACATCAAACTTGTGCTGAGCGGTTAAATAACAGTAGTCCCGGAAGTCCGCTTTGACGAAAGTCTCATCATCCATGATGAGACAATGAGGCTTCGTCAGCATCTGGGTGTACAGTTTCCGGGCCCGTGACTTTCCACCGTATTTTGCCGGTCGTCACGATTTGGAGCATTCTGCACTTTGTACGTATGCAGTCCCAAACATTTTGGTCATATCCCTGACCAAAATGTTTGGGACTCCATACGTACAAAGTGCATGGGATTCCGCTTAAATGCTTTCACTACACCACGCTTGTGGTCCTGATCACTAATAGAACACCCATTCTGACCGTATTTCTGCTTCATTTCGATGCTCAGAGTTTGTTACTGCACGATTCCGAGTTGTTTTCTAACGTCTCAATGACAGAATTGAGGATTTTCCAGGTGATAGCGCAAAATCAATTCGCAACGTTGCTTTTCGGGTGACGCTATTTTTTCCAATTTTCGAAAAACTAACAGCGATAAAAGTACTGCACAAACATTACACTCCAAACTACTTCTACCCGAATTTTCAAGAAAAAATACCCAATGGATTATTTTCTACAGCGTGTTTTCAGTGATGCATTTGATGAGGGACACCCTTTAGCTATCGTCTCAGTAAGCCGTTTAGCTGCTGATTTAATGAGCCATTTAGTCCCTATTTCCGTGATTCATTCAGCCGCTGTATCTACTTGGATAGTCCCCGGCGGTAAACTAGCTCTACTCCGACTGAGAGTTCCCTGGCGGCGGAATTTCTCTCGGTACCGATGTCTGTTTCGTGATCCCATTAGCTCCTAGCAAAATTAGAAACCACCTTACTGTGACTTTCTCGGCGGTGAATTTATCCCGATCCCAATGCTTGTTTTTGCTTCCCGATTCGTCCCGATATACTCGATCTAGTCCCCAGTGGTGGACCTAGCCTACTTAACGGGATAGCCAATAGGTGACGAAGTCTGTCCAGCAATTCCGGTTCACTGGCACCAAACGACCCGCTGCTGGCTGTTCGGTGCGGTTTACTTAATATTGGCGGATGTAGCTTACCCGCGAATAGACTTATCCTCTGTGCCGCCATATCGAGGCCCAAGCCTTGCGAAAAGTTAGGATCATTCCTATGAGAAAAATTGCTTACGCACAAAAAATCTGTTCACAAATTTCTAAAAAAGAAATCACGAGTTCGTTTACGAAAATCGAGCTGAAGCTCCGGAAATCATGAATAATAAATCACGTATTTTTGAAAATATTCGAGATCTAACAAAACTAATCCACATAAAAGCGCATAACGTTACAAATTTTTAGTAGGATTACAGATTTTTTTATGATACTAGTTCATAATTAGAAGATACACTGATTTTTGTTCACTTTATCGACTAAAAGCACCGTGAATTGAAGGATGTTCATGATTATAGGAGGAGAGTCATGATTTTCTAATTACGAATTCACTCTTATATTTTTTGCGTAGAGTAATGTGATTCATGTTCATGATTTCAAAAGCTTAGTCATGATTCCGATCAGCAGTATCTTATGCTTTTGTAAACTATTTGACAAACACGAATTGTGACTCTGCTATGCTCAGCGTAGTTTTCGTTTTTTTTCTGGAAATAACACTGAATTTTATCGAATGAATCACGATATTTGTAATAATCCTGAAAGTTTTCATATGCATCTATTACTTGTATCTGACTAGTCGCTAGCAGCTGGACACTAACAACTGTTATATTTTAACAAAAATTTAACCACCATATTCCAAATTTTGTGAAACACTACACATAAAAACTTCAAGACCATGCGAGAAAGTTAATATGATTAGAAATATCTTCCAAATTTGAGTACTTATTCAAAAGCATGCAAGAACCGGATCACGAATCGGTAAATCGTCGCTGTTGTGCTATCTTATGACAAACGCCATTTTGGGGTAAACTGAGTTAAATATGCCACAATACTGGTTTGAAAAATCTCTACAAAGTGGCGTTTTCAGAATTTTGAAATTCTACTTGGTTACTTACATATAGCAAGAAAGATGATAAGAAATTGTGAGTTTTTTGCTTCAATCAATGTTTCTAGGGATTTGCTCAATTTATATTGAAGTTTTAGATGTTTTTATGTGTGAAAATGTCTGAGGAACACAATGGCATAAATATTTTCAAAAGAAAATTACACGAGTTGTGAGAAAAACACAGTTTTAGTTTTAAACTGAAAATAAAGGATATTTGGCAATACTGTAACCAAACATAACAATTTTTTCTAGATTCCCTGACTCATTTCCTTCAAAATGCATTTCACCGATTGTTTCTAGACCATATGAACGCAAAGATATGAATAAAAGTTAAAAATTTATGATTTTTTTCCATGGAAAATTTTCCATGCACGATTATGACACGCCATACAAATTTTGTCATCAATACACGCCTATGACACGTGTGAGTGCGACTTTTGTTTACATTCATAGTAAAAACTCGCAACATAGTCAACCGATCTTCGTAATATTTGAGAAATTAATGCAGAATAAATAGAAGCATCAATTGTCTTCTTTGGATTGTTTATACCATTTATAAGTTTCAAGATATTCAATCTCAAACTTTAAAAATCTTTTTCTCGAAATGTGCTAAATGGCGCTTGTCATAAGATAGCACAACAGCGACGAAATGATACTCTGAGTTCCGTGAAATTTTTCACCGAAAAATTTTAAGATGATGCACAAAATTCTATACTTCCTTAACAAAATCGTGAAAGTGAAAACGTATTTTATGATTTTGGGAACTATTTCACGACCACGAATCATGAATCTTCTTTGCGCAATAAGACTTCTTTCTCTCCATCCATCACCGTCGGTGGATCTTACCTCATCCGTTCGTCAATAAATGACCATATAGCTAAATTCTGATCTATCCCTGCACCTACCAAAAAGGGTTTGCTTTTGAGTTCAATGAAATTGAATCTAATTATATCGGCACACTATGTCGCTTTCAAAAGTCTTAAAACTATAAAAAAAATATTTTTGTGATATTTATTCCAACAGTCGATACACTTTGCAGCTGTTTTCGACCAACATTTTTTCAGTAAAACGCGAATTGTTATTGGTGAACTTCTCACTCTACCTTACTGGTGGAATTTTGAAACCAAAACCCTCTGTTGAGAGGTATTCCAGCATTAAAAACGATTCAGTATTCCCAGTATTTTTGGAACTGGTACCTCCATCTACGTCTAGCGTCATAATAAGGTGACAATGAGAGGGGGCTTATCGTTAATTTTAACTAACGAACTAACGAGACTTTGTGGCAGCTCCAAGGACACGCATACCCTCCTCGCCAAATCCAAGGGATCCAACGGACGGAACCAGGAAAACGCTGTCCAGCACGCTCGAGTCCGGTGAGTTCACTGCTTGATGATGATGATAACGAGAGAGAGAAAAAAAACGAAGACGGAAAGGCAAGCCAGCAAGCATCAGCGCAAAGAAAAGATTGAAATTCAGCTCGTCATCCCTCCTCCATCCTTCCCTTGAGACGGCAGCGGCAACCATCAACCTCGGAGGGGTTCCTTTGATCTGTTGCTCGCGGGAGACGACGAAGCCTAATGATGATGGAAATGGAAAATACTTAAGAATACTTAAGAAGATCATTAACTGCGCGGCGGGTAGAGTTCCGTTCCGGTTTTGTGCCCATATCTACAGTCTGTCGCACTAATGTTGGACGCTTATCTTGTTTTGATTTGATGGAAATGGATCCGATAGGATTCGGTGGAAAATTTGCTATCATTAGGCATCTGTTTGCGTTAGCGTGTGGTGGCGGGCGGATGCTTATGAATCCGGAAAGCTCAATTCGTTTCTAGCTTACTTTAACAGTGAAGGAACTCAGCGAGAATTGCACGATAATATCCGCTGAATAGGTTTGATTCGTGGTTAATTCTGTCTTAAATAGAACAGTAGCAGTTAAATAGAATAATAGGAAATACTGGTTAGCAGAAAACGAGCATTCAACCTTTTCTTCGTAGCCATCAACTAAATGAACCCAAATAATATGAATAGCTCGACGAAAAGCCGATTACTACTCCAATCTATGACAGCTATTCCCAGAGAAAGGAGACTTGTTGCGGTAAGGTTAGGTAATCACTTAATTCACAGTCTTTGTCATGGTTCTTGATTCAATTTCCTTTCGGAAATTTAACTCATTGGCTTCGATGTTTGGATTGTGTTGCGCAATTTGCACCCATTGTCGAATAATCCTAATCGTACCGAACAACGCAACCATAAACAGTAAATAGCTCAAGTACATACATACCTAACCGCACTCGTCTCAAACGCCAACATAGCCCCAATACCGCTGAAGTAATTAAACCGCAATCACAAAAGCCGGAACATGCTACAAACAACTTCTGCAATCTACACACTTCTTCCCCATTCCCCCGCTAAGGAACAAGTCACGCATTGGCCGCCTACCAAACCGAAACCAATCGTTGTTGTGTTACCTGTCAATTCGGGTACAACATTTGAACGATTGGGTCTCTCTCTTGTTTGCTGCCATTATTACAGCAGCTTTGGTTACGATTATTCCGTCAGTAGTGGCTACATTCCGCCAATCATCGCAAATCGATGCTGACCGATAATTTCCTAGCCAGTTGAAACTTTATAAAAAATATGCTATTTTATGCAATTATTTGATCATATTGGAACGAAATCTTGAGAATTACGCCTACTATACTGAGATAAGAAAAATACAATTTGAATATTTTTGGACACAACCTAATAAATGATTATGGTTTTATTTTACTTCTTTTTATTATTATTATTTATCCTTATTAATTTCTGTATAAATAAAATTTTTACGTGTTCATCTAAACATTCTCTTGATACTTTCCTTCTTCTTAGCATGAGCTGGTCTTTCTGTAATTTTACTGTATTTTAAAATTTCGACGTTTTACATCTTTAAGCTAATTTTTGTTAACGAGATTCAATCATTTAAATTCATTTTAAACAAGTCCAGTGAACTGCGATGTTTCATGTTTCATAAGTCTAAGAAGGGCTCCAATTGCAGACACATCAGATATTTCAACAGTTGCGTCAAAAATGAGGAATTATTGAATCAAGAAGCGGGTAGGATTTTAAAGTAGTTTTGGTCCTTTGTAATGCAGTCACAGTTTGTTGTTTCCATCTCAAAACATGGAAATAGAGGATATGAAGATGAGAATCATGGACTTAAAATAATCTGCTACGTTAAACTATGACTAGAAGTTAACAGTAAAAATGTTGTTGGCTATTATCACCTAAAATCAATATATACGATGGACACCTTCCAATAATATATTTTCTTTAGAATTGATTCGGGATGCATTCGCTAGTCATAAGAAGAATTTGGAACCTCGCCAAAGAAAGGACAGAAGGATCGTTGCGCTAGTCCCGAAGTTGCCATATATGCTCAAAATTAGCTGCAATGCCGCTCAAAATACACTGTACAGTTTAGAAACAAATGATCCGATGAAATCCAATATATCCTTTGTTTCTACTCCTTCTTTACAACATGAGCTGTTTTCGTCGAACTGAATATCAAGTTTGTATCATATTCTAAAAGAAATACGCTATACAGTTTGCAGACTATTGTTCAACAAGTAATTCAAAGCAAAAAGATAGCTTTTTCTTCTATCCGATATCGAAGGATTCCACGTACTCAAACAAGGAAATAAAAGATTTATTTTCCATTCGATTGCACTGCATTCGGCCAAATTTTATTCGACCAAATAACATTAAACCAAAACACACTTTCGGCCAAATGGTATGGACTAAATTGCGTTCGACCAAATAACATTGAACTAAACGACCCGGTAGAGAGCTTTAGGCTTTCTCGCAGGCGATTTGAACTACTTGTCAGTTTAACTTATCTGCTGCTTGTTTTGTGCTGTTAGTTTTCCCACCCTTCCAATTCTACTTCCTCTTTCCTCCTCTGTCTTTTCCTTTTACTTCTACCTCATCCTTCCTCCTTCTGATCAGGGAAATGATGAGAAGATATGATAAGGCACAAATCCCCGAATATATACAAGGAACGTTTCATTTGAGCCAATCTGATTCTGAGTAGTTCATTTTGCACAAGAGATTATTTTTAAAGTCGCGGAGAGTAGTCGGGACATTACAACGAACATTTTTTCATACAGATACATATTCGCTACTCTTTATAGTATGTAGTCGTGGAATAATTTCTACGACGACTAAGCATTTTGCAAGCGATTTGTAGTTATGGTCAACAATACTAAAGATGAAAGCTGCTAAAAAAATATAATTTGAAAGTAGAAAGTTTCTTCGTTTTAACTCCCCAGAAGTCGCGTCATTATCTACAGTTAGGCTACAGGAAACTTTAGGACGATTTCGCCTGAATTGCATAGTGTTGTTCACTTAGTGTCTAAATAAAGCAAAATTAACGCCTTTTTTACAATGATCCAACTGGAGTTGTAGAGACGAATTCTCGGATGGGCTACCTGTCAGAATCAATCATCACAATTGCAGACCAGGCGGGAAATTTAATCGATTAAAACACTACTTCAAGCCAATTGCGGAACGTCGTGATTATAATTGTGATAATTCAATAATGTACGGTTCAGATGTGGGGACATGGAAATTTCATGATCGCTTCAGAATGAGCGTTTATATGTTTCCAGTTGAGTCCGCAGTAATACATTTATGAGTGCTAAAACGTTCACTTCATCATGTTTCCTTGTTTGCAACATCGGCGAGGCAAGTGTGCCTGATTGATCGCGAAGGATTCGAGCGTCTGTATGCTGTCGTATTCAATCGCGTGGGATTTTACATGTCGCGTATGCATACTTATGCATTTTCGCGTGAGTGAATTCGTTTCCGTATGGTCATTGAGACGTTCGCATGGGTTGTTGAATATTCGCCTGACCGCCGGATACATGTTCAGTTTTGAGTGCACGGTTCAGATGCTAGAAAAGAGTGAGTTCCCCCTTATCACTAGAGTTTCCGGCACTGTCGCCCTGAAACTTGTTGTCTAGTGTGTGTGTGTGTGTATACTAGCGTCACTTTTTATTTGAATATGATCCAACTGAAGAGATGGACCTCGATTGCTAGGACTACCTTCGGAGCTTCCGGACGTGGCCGATTCATGATTGCACATTTGAATAATAGCAATTGGGCGCACTTTTATAAATTCACTGGTGCTGAAAAGTTCAGTTTATCACAGTCGATTTTACATTTGCAGGATCGCTGACGCAGGTTTGCTTAGATGATCGCAATCGCATGTTCGCGTTTGTGGCCAGGGTTGTATTATCGCGCAAAACTCGAGCATTTCTAAGGTGTAATTATTTCGGCTAAGCAGTCTTTGCGTTATTGAACCAATTTAGGTTTTGATTATTCCGACGTTTCGATACAGGATTCGTATCATCCTCAGGGGACAAATCTACTTAGTTTTTCCTCGTTAAGAGGCTTAATGTCGTTAAATATGAAGGATACTTACTATCACACTATCAGTTGGTAAGTAGTTCCAGAGCGACAGAATTTATTTAGAATTTATTTATTGTCGTCAAACAAGAGTAGACCGTTTTGTTACAACGATAAAATATAGTATACACTTGAAACATAAAATACTAATAACTAAACTAAACACTATCTGGTTTACATAGCACTACTTTAGGATGTTCTTTATAAGCGAATAGAATTGAAATATTTTTTTAATTTGCTTTTTGTCATTGTTAAGTCAATAGCTTCGCAGTGCTTGTTGTAAGTTGCCATCATCTGATTTAATGGTCCAAACTTGGCATAATTTGTACGATAATTGTTTGTTATAAATGTATTTCGGATTCGTAACTGCCGGGAAGGTATATAAAAATTAAGTTTAGATAGAAGTTCGACTGAATCAATACGACACGAAATTATATCGTTTAGAAATGAAACCATTGCATATTCTCGGCGCTCTTTTAGTGTTTGGATGTTAATGAGCATACAGCGAGCTTTATAAGATGGGAGAGGAAATCGTGTCCAACCTATTTTGCGAAGTGCAAACAATAAAAATTGCCTTTGTACTGATTCTATTCTTTCTTCATGTGTGATTGAGAAAGGTGACCAAACTATGCTACAATATTCCAGTATTGATCTTACATACGAGATGTATAATGTTTTAATTGTATATGGATCATTAAAATTGTAACTAAAACGCTTTATAAATCCAAGCATGTTATTTGCTCTATTGATGATTGTGTTGTAATGGTCAATGAATGTTAATTTTGAATCTAGAATGACTCCCAAATCTTTAACTCTTTCGCACTTTTGTACCACTTGATTTCCTAGAGTGATTGAAATGTCAGGTGTATTTCGTTTCCTACTAAAAGTTATTGCATTACATTTTTTTACGTTTAGTTGCAGAAGGCTTTTGTTACACCAGAGGTAAAACATATGTATTTCTTCCTGTAATATCTTTATGTCTTGCTCGTTCCTAATTTCTAAAAAGAGCTTCATGTCGTCGGCATAGATAAGAACTTTTATGTTTTTGAGAATGTATGATATGTCGTTTACGAATAAAATGAACAAAAGAGGGCCTAGATGGGAGCCTTGAGGAACTCCTGATGTGACTTGAATGGGATTCGATTTCTTCCCTTTAAATCTAACTATTTGTTGACGGTTAGTTAAATATGATTCGAGCCATTTGAGAAGACCTGATTCAATTCCTAATTTTTTCAGTTTGAATAATAGCAAGGGTATGTCGATACGATCAAATGCCTTGCTAAAGTCCGTGTAAAGAGCTTCAGTGTAGTTTCCATTCTCCATTGCAATCAATGAGTAGTTAACGAATTCTAGTAAATTTGTATTAGTTGAACGTCCTTTGAAGAACCCATGCTGCATGTTAGTAATTCTGTTTTTGATTTGATTGAATAGTTTTTCGTTAACGATTGCTTCAAAGAGTTTAGGCATACATGACATAATGGCAATTCCACGGTAGTTACATATGTCAGATTTTTTGCCACTTTTAAAAATGGGTACCAGGTACGAGCTTTTCCATAAATTGGGGAAAATGCCAGATTCAAGCGACATGTTAAAAAGCCAAAACAGAGGAGCTGTGAGTTCCAACGCTAAGTTCTTCATAAATACGGGTGGGATCCCGTCAGGTCCAGAACCTTTGGAGGCATCTAGTTTGTTTAGAGCCTCCATAATATCTTGCACACTGACATGATTGACGCCAATGTCTGTGGTGAATTCTGGGAAGAAACCGAAATATTCGCGATCACGATCTTCTTCAGAAAATGTGGTATAGATGTCTTGAAAGAAGGTTGCGAAAAGATTGCAGATTTGTTCCGCGTTGACACCGACATTTTCTTTAAGTTTCATTTTTGAAGGGAAGTTTTCCGATTTTAAATTATTTTTAACATGATTAAAGAAATTTTTTGGGCAAGATTTTATTTGAAGTACGGTTTTTGAGTTATACCCATGTACTACCCACTACCTTCATATTTAACGATGTTAAGCTTAGAAAAGCCTCTTAACGAGGAACAACCAAGTATATTTGTCCCCTGAGAATGATACGAATCCTGCATCGAAACGTTGGAATAATCACTACTTAAGTTGTTTCAATAACGCGAAAACTGCTTAGCCGAAATAATCCCAGCTTAAAATTACAATACAGTAAAAATCTTATAATCAAAACTCGAGCATTTCTATATTATCGGGTTTGATTGCGTTAGCGTATGTGTTGTGTGTATATAACTTCGCGTATTTCAATTCTTTTGTATAAGTATCCGGCCATGGCATCCTGAGACTTCAAATGTACATGAGTTTCCGAGCGTGACTGATATATGATCGCGTGGACACGGGCGTTGCTATAATCGCACTAGATATCGTGTCTAAGAAGTCGTAAATGCCAACATAATGACTTGATCACTGGAGCGCTTTAATGAATGCAAGATTGGTGGCGTAAACGTACGCGGATAATCCCAATTAAATGTTCGCAGGCGTCAAGTGATTTGTATTATCGTGAAGGGCACAAGCGTTTCTATGTTAACGTGTTTAATCAAGTGAAAGTTTTTATATCACGTATGATAGTGTGTGTATAACTTCACGTGTTTGAATTCGTCAATATTGCGCTTTACAAAGTCGTGTGGGCTTTCGAATGTTCGCGCAGGCCGTCTTTCTAATGTTTAATTTTGAGTGTACAGTTCAGACGAAGAAAAAAAACTGAGCTCCTCCAGCTCACTGCGCAGTCTCTCGGTGTAGAACTAGAGGTGGACTAAAGTCAAAACTGTGACGAATCGGTTCAGATCAGATGGTTTTATGTTAGTTTGGTAAGCTGAATTCGTTTTCTGATAATAACACATTAAAAATAGACAGTTACTATTCATTAGGATGGCTCAAAATATTTATTTTGTAGAAATCGTTCTTAGTTCCTTTCTATGGTAATTTTTATGCGCTAAAAATCGGTTTTGAATTTAAAACCTATTACAAAAAATCTTTGTAACTCATTAGGGTGGCTCAAACATTTCTTTTGACGTGAATATTCATACAACTTTTAAAAGAATTTTTTTTGAGCGTAATACCTTTTTGGAATATTGAAATATATTTTTTAAAAATGTTTATTAGGGTGGCTCAAAAAGAAGTATTTTGGGTTTATGCGTCAAATAATTTCATCAATAGTAATTATAGCACGCTGAATTTATTTTTGAGGTGCACACAAGTTAGTTAACATTTCATTGCGGTGCTCCAAAAATGATTATGTAGTTTTAACGGGATAATTAAGATGTGATCGAATAATTTTGGATCGTTGAATTTATGTTTGGCTTACTTGATATTAAAATTGCATTCACTAATCAGTAAAGTGGGTAACGATTTTTTTTCGTGATGGTTCAAATAAAATAGTTATAAATAATCAGAGACACTAGTTTCATATTCAATATAAAACATAATTTAATATACATGTGAGCGTGTAGTTTATGCTGAAAGGATTTTGATTTGTTTGGGATATTCGCTTGACCTTTAGACGAATTAGTATTTGTATTGTACAAACGCTGATCAAAACAATGTTACCAATTGACTAGAATGAAGTAAGCGGGAATTCGCGTGTGTTTACTAAATTTGACAATTACTTCGCAAGTTATCATGAAATAGTTCTAGAAAAATTTAATGATATATTTTAATAGGTTCAAAATATATTTGATGAATTTTAAACAATCTGAAAACTTTCACCATCCTAGCTACCACTCGGCTCCTGCTAACAAACTTCAAATGTCTTCGTAGATCATTCTGTTAACGTTATTTGAAAGTTGTGCATAAATTCTTATCATTAATCTCGCTACCAAGTGATTCAAAGGGGGACGGGCATAGCGTAGTTGGTAAATCGATTGCCTTGTTCGCAGCTCACCTGGGTTCGATTCCCAACCCCACACATAGGGTTAGAGATTTTTCCAAAAGAGATTTCTCTAACCCGAAAAGAGGCGAATGACCCAAAGGTTAAAACCTCTATAAAAAAGTGATTAAAAATTAATATCTGTAATAACCACGCGTCTTCATTGACAGCTTTCTTTTTATTTTTACTGCTTGTTTAAAGTTTGGGTAAACTTGCTCAAGATTTTTTAAAGATAAAACTTAAAGCTTTCGAATGAGTATAGTGCAGTCACGGGCATTTGCGGACGTCGTTGTTGTTACAACATTAGAAGATCGTGTTTAATAAAAAGGGCATTGTAAGTTCGTGTTTAATAAAAGCTAAAAGATGAAATTCCTACGATAAAAACCACTGTAGTTATACCCTTCAAAAATTGTCAAAAATTCATATTATGTCCAAACAACCCAAAATCTCGCAGAAATATCTCTGATAGTTCAGCAAGTACTCAAGCTAGAGTATCGCATAACCTTTATATTTGAATTCGAGTCCGGGCTCATCCCACTGTAGTCTCCAACTATGACACTCCGAGAATTGTTATCTATCGCAAATATCTTCCGCATTTTAGATTGGGGGCTCCAGGATGAATACGATTCATCATCGTGTGAGAACGGGCGTTTGTATGTTAACGCTTGAGATCGTGTTTATAAATTCGTTAGTGTAACACGTGGACGTAATTACCGAAACATGTTTATGATTGCGAGATCGTGGCCGAATTAAGGCGTTTGTGACCGAGTTTGAATTATCGCGAATGATTCGAGCGTTTGTATGTTATTGTACGCGTCCTTTATCATCGCGTTTTTTCGCCGAGAAAGAAACAGCAACAGAAGAAACAACACGGTAATTAGACATTCATTCAGTAAAGGCTAGATGGACGTACTATTCGTTTACTACAATATATTAGAGAAGACAATAGATATTGTGACACGCTCATGCCAACTTGTCCAACCATACGCGAAATGTAATATTTGCTGCTATTTTGAGACGAACAATATCATAACTTCCTGTTTGAGATATTTTTATGAATGAATACACAAGATACGTGTTAGTTGAGCACGCCAGCAATTAGCAAAAATAACTGAAAGTATCCCATGAAGTACGATTACTAGCGGAACAGCCATTAAAAGTTTCCACAGCACTCCTTCAATATTTCTCGACAACAGTTTGTATTCTTGGAAAATAAGAATCATTTCGAAAAAAAAGTCAAGGTTATATCGCATAAGGGCTACAGAAGCCCATATGTTACATCATTAAAAGTTAGTAGGTCGTGCTAAAAATTTGCCACGTGCTGTATCGATTACTCAGCAACCTGTTCTCGTCAAGTTCACGCTCATGCCAATGAAGCGTCAGTTTTTTTTAAATTATTGGCATCACGTTTAAAATTTATCGCGCTAAATCTGGTTGTCAGCTTTAATTGACACATACACAAATCCACTGTGTATAGAGACCCAACAAATCACGCAACGAATCTCGTTGATTGCATGTGCCACAGTGCTCCACTCGCCCGTTGAAACGGGCCCGCCAGATGGCAATGATAAGGATTAATAAAACACTCCTCTTTACGGCCACACCTCATTGGCATTCATTAGCCCATCCGTTCCGGTGTCCGTGCCGCACCACCCTCCTCTACCAATTTGATGACGATGATGACGATAGTGGTTTTTTCTAGCTAGCCTCCAAAGAACGATAAAGCTAAATTGATTTCAGGTACGCCAATTACACGAGCTGTTGTTATCCTTACCGTTTTCTCACCCAACAACAGTGGCGCAAGGACCACAGCCAACCATCAACGTGCCGTGACCTATCGTAAACGGCTCTGATGTACACCGAACCCGAACCGAACGAATCTATATGCCAAATGAAGTCAATTTTCAAGCACCTGCTATCGGAAATCGATTGAAAACGTGGGGCTCAAAAGGGAAATCCAATTAATTTGTAAAATTTTATCCGTCTGGAAAATCGGGGGTACAGTGCTGAGCTTTTTGTTGGTAATAGAAAAAAAGAATTGATGGTGCTTCATCAAGGATGGTGGAATAAAAAGCGGTACTCATGAAGTTGATTTATGATCTATACAATAAAATCTTCTCCCCATTCCAACTGCAGGAAGTCGCTGGGAAGCCGGGTCATAAGGTGAACATAAAGATATTTCCAGTCAACCAGCCCGCTATCTACGACAGTCTCATCCGCAACGGGAAAAAAAACAACGCGAAAATATTTCGTATTTCGTCTTGCTGAATGGACGACGGATGGGATGGATGAATGAAAAAAACTTTTTAGTTCCGTGCCTATCGATCGACCGGTCAGTGTGTCGGAACGTTGCGATTTTATGATGCACACACTTCCCGAACGAATGCCCGCAGTTATTCAACATTATATCTACACGACCCCGCTCGGATGAAGGGTTAATTGATATTCGCTGTCGTAAATGTGTCTTCTCGGTCGTCTATAATGTTTACTGCGAAAGCCGATTTGTTATTGGATAAAGGGTACACGCAAAAAATCGCTTGCAGTTTTGTGATTTAAAATTAATTTTAATTTTGAAAAACCTGTTTTAATCCACATAGCGGTGCAATTGTGCCTTTCTCAATCATGAACACGAGAATTATTTAGTTGATTATATTTATTAAAAGCTTTCAAATGTATACATTACAATTCTATTATACATGATTTGACAACTATATACAAGAAAAGAAATCATTATTCTAGTTCTAAAATTTAGCAAAACAAAAACCAGCCACGGTAATATTGAATTGAAAAAAGGAGCGAAATCAGTTAAGTCCCAAAAAGTCGATTATCATAAAAAAAAAATTCGAGATAACACACAATCTCGACGTTTCATGCATTTTAAAGGTGTTTGGCATCAAAAATACGAATTCGATTTCTGAAATTTCATGGGGTCCCGTCTTTGAAAAAAAATTTTGAGATTCGGCTTACATGGGAATTTCATATGTGACCGGACGGTTTAGTCTATATTTCCGGAACCATATAACCATTCCGTACAAAATTTTATAGGCATTTGTGGGGATATTATAGCTATCATTTGGGACTAAGTGTGTGAAAATCGGCCCAACCATTTCTGGGAAACTGATGTGAGTTCGTTAATTTTGAAAGATGGCGGTTTTTCCCGGTCACTTCCGGAATCGTCTATGGTGGTCAATGTAGTCAACGAAAGTCTGGTTGGCCGTCGGTGACCTAGAACTGTTTAAGTTGTTTAAGACGTTTTAGCTAAATTTTGACCATTTTTGCTTTCATCGGAATATCGGTTTGAATCGCAATTTGCTATGTGATCGCACGCCACAACCCGTAACTCCAGAACCGGAAGTCGGATCGGGATGAAATTTAATAGCCATTTACGGGGGCGCAATACCAGAATTTATTAAAATCGACATTTTCTGCGATCGTGCTCACCACCCTGTAATTCCGGAACCGGAAGTCGGATCCATTAGAAATTCAATAGCAGCCTATGGGAGCGTTGCACCTTTCATTTGAGACTAAGTTTGTCAAAATCGGTTCAGCCATCTCTGAGAAAAATAAGTGATATTTTTGGTCACACACACAGACGCACATACATACATACATACACACATGCATGCACACATAAATACACACGCACAGACATTTGCCGAACTCGACGAACTGAATCGAATATTATATGTCAATCGGCCCTCCGGGCCTCCGGTAAAATGACAGTTTTCAGAGCAATTGCAATACCTTTCTATTGAGAAAGGCAAAACGTGCCGAAAATTAAGCTAGCATTGGCCAAAAATCAAATGATCACGAATGAATTCCACTATGCTATATTTCACCTTAGTGGAGCAAAAATTGAGTAAAAACTATATTTTCTCCACCAGATGGAGCTCAATCCTGTCACTAAGTTTGTGTCGGATTCTGATGGGACGAGGTCAAAACGAAAAGCTTGAACACTGCAGTTGATATGCAATTAATGCCGTTTCCAAACAGGCGTTTGATTGTTATGTCTACTAGCCCGGGTTCAAGAACCAAAATTGTTACCCTATTTGTGATAACTTAGTTAAAGCTATTAGAGATTAGAGAAGGAAATGCTTCTGACGTACAGTCAATATTATTGCGTCGATTCTTTTTAATGTAGGCCAACATTACGGTCCGAAGTTTGAATATTCTTCGAGGCTGGATTAACACCGACAAAGTCCAGGCCTAAAGAAGTTCCAGACCACGAAGCGAAACGTTGACAAATGCCGTTTTACTTTATAAAAAATCAGGGCAATGGATTGAACTGGGGTTGCATTTTCTAATAGAAGAGCAGACTAGTTCTGCTAGAATGTGCAACGCTAGTGCAATACACTGCCCCAGTGTGTCTCAATGAAAAACGGTAAAAGATTAAAAACTATCGACGAAAAAAAAACAAAGTGGTAAAATAATATCGATGCTGTAGAGATCAGTATATTTTAGAATAAACAAGTTGACCAGCAGAGAGTTCAGACTTTAACAGTGAGATATTGCCCAGGTGCGCGACATCAGGCATAAATACGTTAGTCATAATGGACGTTAAGCATAATGAACGATTGGCATAATGTAGCTCGTTGGGCTATTGGATGATAGGCATAATTCCCAAAAATATAAAATTAATCGCAAGGTTTATTTTACTGAGATTTCAACCTCGATTTTTGGGTTAGAAAAACCTTACGCTTTGCTGTATACAATTGAATATCTTCGTCGAATAACTAATGCTTTCTTCATTTAAGTGACCAGTTTGGATTCCAAGCAAATTTCAAGCCTACTGGATGTATTATCAATACAATTGCATCCAAATATTAAAAAATAAAGCCTAATAATGAACAAACATCAAGTTTTGGGGCCTATGGGAGCTTGCAGTGTCATGGACATCATCAGCATTAGGGTACGGATGTTACGTTTGTGCCGATATCTTTTTTGTTTCGGTAACTCGTCGCTGTACGAAAAAACTCTCCCTCGTATCATAAAATTTCCATAGTTCTATCTTTCATGGCCTGATGGATACAATTATTAAACTGTATAATATGGGAGATAATCAATATGGAAGCAGCAAATGGATTCTTTCTTTCATGAGCTGTTGTGCAAGACATACAGGGTGTTTGGTTCATGGTTAAGAATCTCTCGGGGGGTGATAGACTGCCATACTTAAAGAAAAAAATTGTTCTACCTATACCATCAAATCTCAACCGTTACAGAGTTATTGAAATTTTAGTGTAAAAAACTTATTTGTCTTAAAATACCTCTAACTTTAAAAGTATACTTTGTATTTTAAATGTTTTAGTTCCATTCGAAAGGTGAGAAAATTTCGCATTGAGTGATGCCCTCATATGTTTCAGCTAATGAGTTTAAGTAGCCTTTTAAAAGTAATTTATTGAAAATTAAACAATTTTAAACGATTTTTCGTTCATTTCTTGAAAATCCTAATAGTTAACCTCATCATTTTAATAATTCAGATTGTTAGTCTTAATGAGCTGCTTAGTTTGTTCTTTGACATGATACACTTACCTTTTCTTATTTTCATGATTTTGGGTTATTCAACTTGGATATTTTTATCTCATTTTCAGTAGTACCAGCTCTAATTGAAAAATTATGGCACTTATTGTACTTCTTTTCTTTTTATTCGAAAGCCAGCAAAATTTTACAGTGAAAAATGTATTAATACCTTTCAGTTAAGCGAATTTAGTATTCTTTTAAAAGTAAATTAGTTTAAAGTTAGTGCTATTATTAGCATTTTCGTTAATTTTCTTAAAATAGTAAATAATAAACATCACCATTATTATCATGGAAATAATGCATCTCAGCAAGTTCTACAGTTCTTTCTTTGACTCTATTCAATTATCTCTTTTGGTTTCGACGCAAAATCGTTTTTATCACATCGTTTCATATGCAAAAATAACGATTTCGAACCCACTACATTTGTGGCGAGCTCATGCTGTGTTAACTATTAAATAGCAGCAAAATGAAAAGAGATATCGACAAAGTGTCTAATAAAAAGTTATAGAGAACATTGAGGGGCATCAAATGAACAATAGTAACGATAAATTTTGTTGATTAATAATAACTAAAAAACTCTCCAAAGAACACAAATTTTGAGTTATTTCGTTAGTAGAAAATCATTTAGTACATTCAACTAAAAGATATTTGTACATACACTGATAGGACATTTTCTCAGCTTTCCAATGAAATCTTGTAAATAACGATATAAAGCATATTTTTTAGATTAGAGTCTTTTAAGCACTTGCAAGTCGGTTACAGGAAAAGTATAGTAATGAAATTACAAAGAAATAAGAAGAGATAGAAATATGACGTCCAAGAACAAATTATGAATCTTCCTAAAACCCAACTTTTGGATAATAGATATTGCTATAATCATACTTCATTATTTCGAGAAAATTGGCAAAAACCTCCTCAAAAACACTAACTTTTAACTACTTTACAGCTAAAATGTAATTAAAACTAATTACATAAAAGATATGAGAACACCATTCAATAGGAAATTTTCTCACCTTTCGAATGGAATTGAAACTTTTAAAATACAAAGTATACTTTTAAAGTTAGAGGTATTTTAAGACATATAAGTTTTTTACACAAAAAGTTCAATAACTCTGTAACGGTTGAGATTTGATGGTATAAGTAGAACAATTTTTTTCTCCAAATATGGCTGTCTATCACCCCCCGAGAGATTCTTAACCATGAACCAAACACCCTGTATATTCTTCTTGGACAATAGCACAATTCATGTATGAGAAAAATAATCTAAACTAATGTGCGTTATTCATACCTGGAGCAGGTAAAAGCCCCCTTACAGCTAGGGTTCATTCAAACCCTCTCTCCAGCAGGCATAACACTTCCTCATCTTTTTTTATTTTATTATTTTATTTTTATTTTATTATTTTATTATTTATTAACGAAAGTTTTGAAACTATTTTAGTAATGTGTAATTTATCCGTTGTACGTCGAGAAATTAAGTAGAGTTTCCTCGTGCCAAGTATTCGGTCTGCTTCTTTTATTTGAGCAAAGATTTTCTCAAGTATATACAGCTGAATAAAATGTTGATCGAGTTTGATCAATACTAGAGTAATTTTACAACATCAACTGTTCAAACATTCATACTGTTTCCACCTGAGGCCATCAATGCCTAAAAATAAGTTCCGTTAAATGACACTTCAATATGATAATTTATGCCAATCGTACAATATGCCTAACGTATATTATTCCTAACGTCTATTATGCCTAATGTCCATTTTGGCCTAACAACCATTATGCCCAACGCATTTTGACCTAACGTCCATTATACCAAATGTCCGTATGCCTAATGTGGTACACCCTATTGCTTATGGTCGCATATCTGTCACATTTGCATGCTTGTCGATTTTTTTATAGTTCCAAATGTCATTATTTTAGGTCAATTTTCCACTACTTTTATAATACTGACGGATTTATTCTGGAAATGACAAAAAAATGAGCCAGATAGTTAGACATAACTGCATGTCAACCCATATGGATAGACTCTCTTTTTTGTGACCTCGCACAAAAGCAGAAGCAAACAATCGTTACGCTATAGGCACCAGTGAAGCAAGCCAGCGCTTTGTTCTATATCCAGTGCACAAACAGTATTGTATCGTTGCCCCCGGCCAAACGAAACAAAAGTGCACAATTCCGACCGATTTCAAGAAAACTCGTGCTAGACCCACTCGCAGTTCAGGAGGTGCAATAACTAGCTATAGTTACAATGGAGCTTAATCTCGCGAAAGTTGTGTATATTCAGCTCCATCACGACAAAAACTGTGTTTTGATTACGTTTAGAAGTTTAAGCACAGGTAGAAAACTTAATTGCCAAGAACAACATGCAACACGAGGACGAATTCAATAACACCAGATCCCCGTGTATATGGAAAATGACATGATGGACGTTCGTATCCATGATCTGGGTGATTGAGAGCAGTTTGTTGCTTTTTGTGGGACAATAATTTAAGCACAATCTCCGCGGATGAATTTCGTTCAGAGCAACGCATAGTAACTAGTGATACAACAGTTATTGGACTGTTTCGATCACTGGTGCTCTTTAAGCTTGCTAACAATTAATATAGTACAAGCCAACTTTATACGAGTACTCCAGTGAAAATCAGCATCTAGAAACCATTCAAAGTAAGATGTCTTGGAGTCACTTTGGATTCTGCACTCACGTTTCGATCTTATTACGACCATATCCTGAACAAGACATGATGACACCAGATGAGATTCATGTTTAAAACTTCCAATGAATTTTACGACCTCTCCTGCTTCACTAATTCTATTACGCATTGGTGTGGAAGATTCTGGAATATTTTTTTGTATTTCATTTCGATTATAGAGGTTTTAACCTTAGCGTTATTCGCCTCTTTCTTTGACTTCAAAAAATCTGTTTAGAAAAATCTTTAACTATATGTGCGGCGTAGGGAAAAGAACCCAGATCAAATTCGTACCAGGCTATCGATCTACCAATCACGCTATGCCCGCCCTGAATCTATAATCTAATTCCACAATATGGCGTCCGTATCAATTAACATGGATAACCAAAAGTGAAGCAATATAGAAGAAATTCGTTCGTTATGCACTAAGACGCCTTCCTTGGCTAAACCCTATCAATATTTCGACATAGGAAGAACGCCTGTAGATTATCGGTCTGTAATCGCATGAAAGGAGAAGAAGCTGTTTTCACTGCTAAGATTTTGTTGGGGAGTCGGATTCTCCGGAGCTATTGAGTCATCCGAAGGTGTGCTTCACCAACGAAGTTTTTTATTGTTAGAACATAGAAAATACTTGTATGGTGGGCATGATCCTATTCACTTAACGCCAACCACATTTATCGTCTTATTTACGGATTTCGATTTCAACGTGTCATTCACTCATTACCGTCAAATACATTTAAAAGTCTTTTCGTATGTCTGGAACTGGTTTTTGTTACGTTTTCATCAAACTTTTGTTTATTCTATTGTGTTAGATTATTTGTTTTTCATATGTTTTAACTTTTGTATTGTATTGTTTTGTTTATTTAATCTAAACGATATGGGGTACGTTTTACGTCAAATTGACCAGAATGTACATTAGAGTGCCAATAGCATGCCTGGGGAAAAAGTTCAAGTTAATCATCAAATTTTATAACCGAACCTCAAGATAGGCTCTATGAAAGTTGAGATCAATCGGACAAAATTAAGGCTCAAAAATTTGAGAACTCACCTTTCGAAATTTCATTTTTCATTCAAAATTCATTTTTCGTATTTTTTATGCAAAATGTCTTTGAAGGTATGAAACGTTGAGAACTTGTGTTACTTCGAAGAAAAAAAATGATGTTTGCCTTCATGAAACTTTTGAGTTTTGATAAGACTTGGGTTTAGGATATCAGATTTACATTTTTTGAATGCCAAGTGTCTTAAAAACGCATGAAACGTCAAGATCTTGTAGTAACCCGCGAATTTTTTTTTTTAAGTATTTTTCTTTGTGGCCATAAAAACATCA
The DNA here is from genome assembly GCF_030247195.1 of Topomyia yanbarensis. Lineage (NCBI taxonomy): Eukaryota > Metazoa > Arthropoda > Insecta > Diptera > Culicidae > Topomyia > Topomyia yanbarensis. Next base: position 107,093,987 of record NC_080672.1, on the reverse strand, counting down.
TGCATTCAAGTAATGATGCAGCTTCTTCAGAGAGCCCCTTAGATAGGACATATTTGTGTGAAATTTCTTTTATGTGTAGTAGACGTTCATAGCCACCCTGTAGGGCGGTGCTAACAAAGCAATAATATGCTTGCTCTCGCGTTGCGTTGCGTTGCGTTGTGACGATGATTTTGGCGGATTGCACACTGACTTCATCATGTTTGACTGCTGATTATCTAATAAGAGTTGCTTGGGAAGTGGTAAGTAGGAATTCATACCAATCCGACCCATATTAAAACCTCAACAGCATGATAGCCATCATTGCCGGCCGCCCCCATCTCCATCGTTCACGGGGAAGGATAAAGGATAAGGTAGACAGGAAGTGTTGATGCTCCACCTACTTAACGGAAGGACGACGATTCATCAGACTCTTCCATAGGTGTCGCGGAGTTGGTGGTTTGGAAGGGTATCAGGTCTAGGATTCGCTCCAAGCAAACGATGCGACCTGTAAAGCATATTTTATTAGGTAGTTGTTTAGTTAGTCTTCGAGTGCACGATCACTCGAAAAAGAGATGATCTTGTTTAGTTTTTGGTTATTTTTAAACTCTGGGCAGCCGGCTACCGAGAGTATACTATGTTTCCTAAACAAAAACAATTTGAACTCCACACAGCCGATCGTGGGAGTATTGCCTGGAAAAGCTAATCTTATCTGCGTAATGGGCCGGATCACTATTTATTGCAACAGTATTTGGACAGAACTCGCTACTTCTTCTCTACGATATATTTATTGGCTTGAAAACTACCAAGTGACAGCATATTATACTGGCAAAAATAGCGCGAGATGTTATAAATCAAGGAAAGTATTTCTTATTTTCCATATCGGATTGTTTGTGGAATACAAGTATACGAGCGATAATACCGAACACTGAAGGGAAATATAAAGGATTGTTAATCTGATGCACGGGCTTGTTAGCAATAACGGAGCTTTAAATTAGGTTCATAAAAACAGACGCGGCGAATTTTCAATACGTATTGAGCCGTGTTCATAGATACTAGTCAGATTAGTCGTATTGGGGCTAATTTCCGATCAACTATTCATTTTTACGGCAATGTTTTCTCGACTAGATCTGTTCGCACCCTCTCATTCTGCGGTCTAAGGACCAAATGTCATCAATAGACTTAGAATCGCGTGGAGGCATGAGATAGGAAACTTGTAAGAATTTTGCTATCCCACCGTTTGACTACCAGAATGGATGGGAGAACAGTAATACTAGCAAATACCGACTACCATAAGAGCGGTGCAAATTTGAACGAGTGACGTAGAGTACTGCACTGAAAAAAGGACCAGGAGTGCGATTTTACGAAGTTTTAGCTTCCGATGGCCCTACATTTTCTGACAAAGTGAAGTTCTTGAATGTTGAGATTTTTATTACTGTTTAGAAAAGCAAAAGTATCATAAAGCTAGTGTCAGGCCTTCATGAGACCTCAAGAAGTCACTTTTGGAGGTATTCGTAAATGTAGATTTGTCGGTAGACGGTTCCAAATATAATAGAAAAATACCTAATTTAACACAACTACAGATCACTTGCAACATAAAAAGCTTTTTGTGAAATTCGACAGCTCCATCTTAGGCCAATTCAATAAATTTCCTGCATGAAAGTTTCCATTTTTTAAAAACGGTTTTTAAGCCAAAGCTTTGGAAGTTAAACCTTGGCGTGGAAGTGCCGGTATATTAATATATTCTGTTACTTAGTGTAGAATTAGATTTCGTCATTTACGGCTAATATACAACCGCCAGAAGAAACTTAAAACGTTGGTACACAATCAAGAAAGGCGAATCAGAAAAGGTATATGTCAGTGATTCACTAAATACAGACTGGAAAGAGGGTAATATGGAAAACCTTAAGGTCCGCCCAGATTAAGTCTTCGGTACGGAACAAAACCTCGGCCTAGGAACTCCTAGCATGTTGTTAGTCGCCTCTTACGACATGGGAGCAGTTCCCAGAGGTTCTATTCTTGGTTGAAATAGTGCAAAAAGATTTCAGCCCGCCGGACACCACACGGCTTACAAAGCAATAATATGCTTGCTCTCTTTCACAAAGTCAATCATTTTATGAAATATAGATACAAAATTGCTGAGCATATTTCAGTTCAGGTATCAAATAAATCTAGTTGTTCCGCTCAAAACAATAGTAATTGTTCACATTCAAGATGTGGGAAACTATTGCGGCGGCAAATTTAAAAGCGAGATTTCTGTATTGCAAGTCTAGAAATATTCTGCATCAAAAATCCTTAGAATCGTGTAGTTTAACTAAAAAGAACACCTTTAGCAGGCTGCCAAGGTACCCGGTAATTGAAAAGCCTCTAAACTGGCAACTTTAACGGAATTGGATAATTCTGGAATATTTGGATGCAACCACTCTTTCATTTTTAGACTCTATAAATCTGTATATTTGAAGTTTGTGTATGATATCTTCTAGTAGCTGTACAATAAGTGCAGGTGATGAAATGTGCAATGCTCTGCTCGACCATGGTCGGAGTAGCCCAAATTAATCTTCAGCATAAACGTACAGCAACTATGAATCTATCCAAAGTGGCATGACAAATCCACGCTGAATGCCTCGTGCATGTAAATTTGTAAATAATGCTATCGACGCAAATCTCATATCCGTCCTCAAACTCGTGATATGTATGCTGTCACAGTCAATGTGACTGATGACATAAACAGGAAATACGTCTATTATTCGGCATATTCGCCGCATAATCAATCGACACCTTCGGATGATTTCAAAAGGGTTGTATCATACTGTGGCAGAAATAATCGGCAGTAATACAAATACCCACCATATAATTTGAGGCAGATATCAATTTGAGAGGCAACGAATTGGTAGACTGTTTAAACAGCACAAATTTGCATATACCTAATACAGCAAATCATTCAATATTTGCACGATCTGACAGAGAAGAGGTGTTAAATGTAACTCTCTGCTCTGACTGTATTACGCATGAGTTGGCAAACTGGCTCGTACCCAACGAGCTCGAACCGTCGTCTTTGATCATTTGAACGCCTAGATGTAGCAACCTCTTGCGGTTCTACTGTGTGATAATTCAATTTGGGAAAAGAGGTAGAAAAAAATTAATCTAATTGTGTGGACTTTGCTAAATTGTAAATTCCCACTCGTTTTGATGAAACCAGTGATGCGTGTGGATCCTTTTTGGATTTTCGGGGAATCGAATCGAAGTGACTCTCCCAAAATATCAGGTAAAAAGAAAAGCAGCACAACCGCAGAGGTGCTCAATTAAACAACGCTTCGGCGCATTGTATAGTCTTCGAGTCTCAATACTAATCGAGTGCAAGCAAGGTTGGAGAAAGGTCACTTTTCGATTGCGCTGAAGGATGATCTGTTAACATATTTTCATTGGTGTCTCCTTTCAATTCCTCCTAACTCATTCATCCCCAGTTTCAGTGAATTTGGCTAAATATGGAATTGTTTGGGTCTCTCCGGATAACGAACAAAGTTGTACTTGGCTGAAATTGAAATTGGAGAAGATAAGTGAGAAGGCAGGGGACTTCCGTTTTATTGTCGAACCATATAGCCTTCACTAGAATAAGGTATTCCTTTACATTCCGTGGAATCCCAAGGAATGTTTGAAGAGTACTGATGTTTTGATGAGGCTTGAGTTCCATAATCCTGGATCGTGGGCAGTTTGCGGGGAAGCTCCAAATCGCTTAAACAGAAAATACAGCAATATTTTTGCAGTATCGACGACCGTTCTCTGGAATTTCTAAATGGCTTCCAAATGTCACGACGATAGTTTATAACCCAAAATTGTAAATGCAGCTGGCCTGCCGTATGCCTTCCTTTGACTACCTGAATCGTAGCACTGCCTACGCTTAGACAACGCTATGTACGTATGAAAATCAGATTACCACGTGTCATTTACATGAACAGATTGCCTACTTACTTACTAATTATATGTGCATGTTCTAAAACCTATTGTTCTTGATAGGAAAACGCGACTAATTTATGAAAAGGAAGTAATAAAACAAAAGGATTGTTCTTGTTAAAAAAATTAGATATCTCGAAAACTACTCCATATTCGAAATATTTTGTTTTGAGCATTTTGATGTGAAATGGCATTTGCATATTTAATAATAAAATCATGCTATGCTATATTTCTCCTTAGTGGAGAACAATTTTGATAAAAGCTATTTTTTCTCCATTAAGCACAAAATTGTTTAAAACCACCTTTGCGCGTGAACAGCACAAAACCTATAACTAAATTAGTTATGGAATTTGCGTGTCGACTTCGTCTCATCAGAATCCGACACTAACTTAATTAACGGACTTAGCATAAAATGAGCTTCTTTTCTTGCAAGACATCACGCTTGAATAAGGGTTTACTCAGGAACACAAATTGTGTCTCCGTTTTTGGAGCAAGCGTCAATCCAGCGTTGGCTTAGTCCGTTCAACTAATTTAAGGAAATTGTACTTGTGATCGCAAATATTATGAATTATAAAAATATGTTAAAAGTTGTTGTTAGGTAAACGTGTTCAGATAGTTTCGCTGTATAAAATACGGCAATCGACCAAAATTGTTTTTGAAGGTAAGGTACGCAACAACGTCTACGTACTTTTGAAAAATTGCTCTTGTGTAAAAATATTGTAGTAGCCAGAGAAAATCATGGAGATGCATAAATCGGACACAACTGTAAAGTTTTGTTCGAATCGGCGATGGTCATATTTTGTGCCGGCCGGTTTGTCATGCAAACTTTCAGCTACTACTAACGTCGCAAAAAACATTATCAAATGACGAGTCATTTTGTGCCAGTTGTGAGCACTCTCAACATTTTCCTAAGAAAAATCTAAAAAAAGATTTAAACTTGTTTGAGTTCCAAATACAACATCTAGAATCTAGATATGTAGGTTTTTCTGTTGCGTGGACTACTCCATATATTTCGGGAACCATAAACCAATTCATATTGTTTCAAGTAACGAATACTGTTAGTTGTGTTCATAGTGGATTGAAAAAATAATCTTTTCGAGTGACTATTGTTTACTGGTTGCTAAGTTAATAGCTGCGGATCAAGGAGTAACAAATGTTCTCTCACCAACAATTGGGCCTAGTTCCTCCAAAGCAACAACCAGCACCACCATCAAAGAATCAAATATGGTAGAAGGATACAATACACAATAGCGATCCGTAAGAACAACGGAAGACAAAAACATCCGGCCGTGTACGATAATGCGGCAGACTAACTCACCCCCTAAATTGCAATGGATAACATAGCTACAGCTTACGTACAGTCATTAATTATGTTTTTTTATTCGAAACTATAAAAATTTAAAATATGCACGCCTCAGTCAAGCTACCGCATTGAACCATGTTGGGTAAACTGTCATAAAAATACGGAATATCATTTCAGTCAAACCTTCATTCGGCTAAGTGACATTCAGCTTAACGACCTATGTATCACCTATTTCATATTCAAAAGGATCCACAACCGAACACAAATTCAGCTAATCAGGCAATTTATGGCACACTCTAACCTTAGAAGCAGGATAACCGTACACATATACACATAAAATCAAAAATCCAAGCTGAACGATAACATGATTAAATTTCGCCTGTTTCAATAAACGAATTATGTGCGTCAAAAACTATTCTCGTTATCCTCGGTCTACCCGGCCCAAGGGGGCACCATCATGAACTAGTCTGCCTTCGGGGTCGACTGTCATCGTTGCTTGGCATGCAAGCATAATACCTGTGTGTAGGCCACAGCACGACACCTCACCTCCCCTCATCAATCGGCTGAAGGCTTGGGAGCGTTTCCCCAGTTCGAAAAATGTAGGTTACCCGTTGCAAGAGCAGTTGCCACGTTCGTTCGAAATGAGGACCTCCGTAGAGCCAGCAACCAGCCAGCATTGGCATTGGTGGTAGGTGGTACAGGATCCTGGTTCGAGGTGCGAATCAGGTTATCACGTCGACACTATGCGCATCTGTCAGGATACCCGTCCCTTCATTCTTCGATTGAGGCAGACAGCTCGGTGGCATGTGGGTCGGTATTTGCTGGAAATGGAAATTTCGGATGGCGAAGCGGACAATTCAATTTGTTTTTGTTTGTCGATTCCATTGTAGTGGAAAAAAACCCAACCGTTTAACGGGTGTTGTATTCCTTTGAGACAAATGTTGTGCTGCTTTCGCCAGACTCGTGTCCCAATTAATCAATTTTAAAACAGCCATACAATAGATAATTTATTATCTGCAATTGTCACATGTACCGGTGGAAAATTGCGCAATTAGCTGGTTAATGTGTGTTCAAAGGGTCATAACTATAGCTTCTAATTCATTATCTCCCACTAAACACCAGCCCAATCAAACAGGGATAATGAGATTTTTTCGCCTACACCTGAATATAATTTATTGTGAGAAACCGCGGCAATCATTTACCTACCACCCGAGCCCACCTGCCAGCTGTGATGGATGCAAACACACGCAGTCTGGGTCCGAAACCGACCACCGCTTCTTCGCATGTATGATTTACTGCCATCGAAGCGAAGCGCCAAGCGCCATACACATGTAGCCACATATCATCGCACCTTTCCCTCCCAGGGGAGCACCACTGGGCAAACCATACCGCACCGCACCGATCGACAACTGGCTGGCAGCATGACAAATAAACGGCTCTACGCCGAAAATTAGACGTGAAAATTAAATCTCCAACCCTCGCGTTTGATCGAAATCAGGTGGCAGCCGGGAGACTCCGCCTCATGGAGGTGCAAAGCGGCGGCGAGAAGCTACCTACCACCAGCAAAACCCCACTCATACTCCCTGGATGATTATTCGGATTTAGCTCGAAAAATCGAGTGGACCCTACCTGTCGACCGATCTCTAATTTGCTGTCGCATTCCTTCAAATACACACCCGAGTGTAAACAGTAGGCTGGGGACCCATCCGCTGTGGCCGACGCCGCCCGTCCCAATCACAACCGTTGCTCATTATAACGGTGTTAATTTTGTTTTGTTGTTCAAGTGGGCGGTCGCCACTTATTCATCTGCGGAAATGTGGGGATCAGGTGTTCCGTGAGTTTTCGTTCGGAGCTCAGCCGAGAGAGGAGCAGCAAAAAAGCCAAAAGTCAGCCGAGCCGGCGAGCGAGAGGAGATAGCATCTCAACTGCCATGCTCCATCAGGTGCGTTTTGCTTTGTCGCAGTACTGGTGTCGGTTTTAATTTTGTTTAGACCAGACACATCTCACATAGGTGAGATGATTTCCGACGGAGCAAGATGGGAAAATAAACGATGCCGTCGCGGTCGTCTTTAAGGCGTGAATTAGTGTTTTCAAATGTATGTTGTTTTGTTTTGGATGGTGGTGGGATCTCAGAACGACTCGTGACAAATTTTGTTGTCTTTTCGTCGGATTTCAACTAATTCTCTACAATATTTTACAGAATGCTTTGCATAAATAACACGATCAACAAACCTATGTCCAATCACTCGATCTGCTTGTTAACAGTGAAGTGTAACAATTGAAAGTTTTCCAAGGTATTTCAACGGGCATTCGTTCGGCGAGTGACGAAGCCTATACCTTCTTACCTGAGCTTTCAATGCGAAATAGAAGGCGTTATCAAATCTCAAATCACCCTGTGTACATATAAAGGACAGACCCTTATGTGCCAGTTCAATAAGAAGACACATTACGAAAAACCATGCACAAAAAACTTTAACATAACAACAGCTACTACAAACAACCCTAACACACAGCCCTCATCAATAATCCCTAAATCACAAACAATCGTAGCTGCTGCTCAGGCACCAACAAATGTCGGAGCAAAAGAATTAACGCACAGCGTTTCCGACCGTTCTGCTGCGCCTTCTACCTCCAAATCAACAACCAGTACCACCATCGATAAAATAAATGACAAAAACACCGATACGTGATCGTGACTCATAGGTCCATAAAACAATCGAAGGCAGTTAATCGGAGAAAACATATAAAACATCAAAAGCGAGAACAGCCTGGACGGAAACAATAAATCAGGACAAAGCGGACAAAGTGACATCCAAACAATAGCAGGCGATGCAGGATCACGAACAAGAAAGAATTACCGCGAAGTAACAAATGGCGTACACTAAATTCGATGGACATATAACTGACTTCGATTTATTTATTTATTTTTACACATTATAAATATTACAAAATCCACGGCTCAGTTAAGCTAACACATTGAGCCGTGTCACATAAAGGAAATATATATAAAAAACTATATGCAATTTGTTGTATCACAGCCAGTGTCCTATCATTTGGCCTATTTGATGAAAATTTGGTCGACTGCCATTTGACCGAATGTCAATTGGCCGAATGGGCTAATTAACCGATAAAGGCCAATTGTCGTATGCCACCGTTATAGAGAAATATATAAAAACGAACTAATCAGTTAGGAATGGACCGTGCGAAGAAAGGAACTTCTTCGAATTTACCTTCGTGAGCAGGACAGTTTACACAGATTTTGAATTCATTTGATCTGCTCTAGTTCCACGATTTAAGGATGTTCAGTCTAGCCAAATATTTCAAAAATTTGTTGAAAACTTCTTCAAATAAAAGGTTGAATTCAAAACCCAGATGCAGTACAAAAATTGCAATACTGCTCCACCATGTTGCTTTTCACAAAGGATTATAGGATTATTATTATACTGGTTTATTATCATTCCTTTTTTTACAGCATGAGCTGTTCTACATACATAAATACAATACAAATTGGGTTGAATGGGTTATTAGGCCGATTGGGTCATTAGGCCGAATGGGTCATTAGGCCGATTGGGTCATTAGGCCGAATGGGTCATTAGGCCGAATGGGTCATTAGGCCGAAGGGGTCATTAGGTCGAATGGGTCATTAGGCCGAATGAGTCATTAGGCCGAATGGGTCATTAGGCCGAATGGGTCATTAGGCCGAATGGGTCATTAGGCCGAATGGGTCATTAGGCCGAATGGGTCATTAGGCCGAATGGGTCATTAGGCCGAATGGGTCATTAGGCCGAATGGGTCATTAGGCCGAATTGGTCATTAGGCCGAATGGGTCATTAGGCCGAATGGGTCATTAGGCCGAATGGGTCATTAGGCCGAATGGGTCATTAGGCCGAATGGGTCATTAGGCCGAATGGGTCATTAGGCCGAATGGGTCATTAGGCCGAATGGGTCATTAGGCCGAATGGGTCATTAGGCCGAATGGGTCATTAGGCCGAATGGGTCATTAGGCCGAATGGGTCATTAGGCCGAATGGGTCATTAGGCCGAATGGGTCATTAGGCCGAATGGGTCATTAGGCCGAATGGGTCATTATGCCGAATGGGTCATTATGCCGAATGGGTCATTATGCCGAATGGGTCATTATGCCGAATGGGTCATTAGGCCGAATGGGTCATTAGGCCGAATGGGTCTTTCATTTTTCATTTCATTTTTCACCGTTACCATACAAAGTCCCTAGCAGCACTGCTCCATAGAAATCAATTCACATCAATTGAAATAACTTCAGCTTTACCGATAATGCTTAGAACTATTGGTGCTCAAATGAAAGATAATAGTCACAGTTATAAGTATTACTGGTTTTTTGTGAAAAAATCTTGTCAACATCAAAAGTTATGGATGTTTAAAATCGTTGGTCTGTGAACAACTTGGGCATGAATGGGTCATTAGGCTGAATCGGTAATTTGGACGAATGGGTCATTGGGTTGAATTGCTTGCTAAAATTATGTTCAACAGAGAACCTGGTAGAGGCCATCGACTTCGGAGCAGCTCCCGCATTGGATGAATGTATGCAAACGTGTAAAATTCGCTGGTAACTAGCGCAAAAGAAACCTTACGACTGGTGGTACAAGATGAGGGCAATCTAAAATACACAAGAGTACTGATTCGGAACATCCAGACTGCATCAAATTCCGCATAAATGTTTGTTTTAAAATTTATCAGTGGATCGAATATTTCAATGTAGTCATTTAAGCAGTCCTATTGAACAGAACAATATTTTTATCTGCTCGCTTCGACTGCATTGCCGATTAATCATTTCAAAACCCTAAATTATTTAAAATACAAAAAGAACAGCTAAAGCTTAATTGTTCAAGAAACATACGCATTTGTGATACCTTGCACCATGCAAAAACGTATAGAACAGTTTATTAATTGAAGCAGACAGGAACTTTACAAGTAGAAACAAAATCTCTGAAGCCTGTCAATACGCACACCATAATGCAATGATCCGTTGAATTAATCGGGTAGCCGAAAGCTTTCTGACGATGCAACAGGCTATTGAGCCATAAGACCGAAAGTCATTCGTTCGAATGACATTACACCGAATGGCTATAACATCGAATGGTCATTAGAACGAATGGCGACTAGGCCGAAGGACACAGAAAGCCGAATGAATCAAACACAGTGATGAAAAAGAGAGTGGTTAGAACTGAAAATAATTTTTATAAGAATGATCAGTTTTCAATGAAGCGTGTATTTTCGAGAATTGCTTGCGAGGGGCCGCCGCATTCGTAAAACCGTATTTTTGTACAGTATACCACCATCGGTCACAATTGGATGGGAAAACAAAAAGTCACCGAGTTTTCGCATTAAATTTCGCGTGTGTTCAGCACGTTTAGTAATTGGCGCAGCTGTAGACTAAAGAAATTTTAATAACATAGGGGAACCCGGGACTATTATACCCGTAGGGGTTAATTAATATCCCCTCGATTTCTCACAAAATAGTCAAACTTTCAAACTGTCGTGCATATTCGTGAAAGCGCTAAAACATTAATTTTGACAGATAAATCGCATTCTGCAGTTTTTTTTGAAAGGAGGTACAACGTGTTTCATTTTTTGCCATCCTCAAAATAAAAATCATTAGAATGGCAAAATCATGATTAAAGCAACAAATAAAAGTGAAAAAATAACGAGTAAGAATGTTTGTTTGGGTTAAAACACAGATATTTTCAGAACGCTCACCACTTTTGTTCGAAATGAGCGTAAGGGGCTATTCGGACCGCCTATTCCATCAACCACCATTTAGCGGCTTGCAGCTGCGCACACGATTGCACACAGCACAGTAAAAAATACATGATGCGCCAATTGACAGAAGTCACAGCTGATTATTTTTCTAACACCAATTTTTTTCTTCTTTAGGAGTTTCTCAAATAAAGATTTCAAAGGTAAACAAAATTACATTGCACAGTGGTCCGAATCCAGAATTTAGGATGACAAAAACATTTGTGACTAAACTACCGGCTCTAGAGATTTCATGTCTTTGGAACAAATAATCTGTGTCAATTGAGGCATCTTTTGAGGTGGGTGACATTAGGGTGGTCCTTATTGTTTGTACGATTTGAAAATTATTTTCGAAATAAGCAGAGATAGAACAATAAAGTGTTCCGCAAAATTGTAGTACAACCTTTTTCAAGCAACTTTGCTGAGGACGTCATATTTGTAACTTTAATGGTTTTAATTTTACAACTACTAAAATGTTGTGTGATAGGGTATCCCTAACAAAATCAGTTTTTTCGTTATAACTTTTTAAATAATTTTTTTCCGTCAATAGCGTCTTCACAAAACTTTTTGAGCTTATTGAGACGAATATTATTTACATATACATATTTGATATAGCTCATTTAGTTCAAAAGTTACGAGCATTTTTAGCAAAAAAACACAACCTTTTCAAATGTTCATATCTTAAAATGGAGCAAGTGAAATTGATTTCTTCTTTTTGCATTCAAAAGACCACAATTGATAGTATATTTTATGAAAAAATCTCAGAGGTCATTTTTGTTTAACTCATTTTATTTTAGTTTGAATATTGAGAATATTACTACTATTTGTAGCATTAAAAGTAAAACGGTCAGTGTAACCTAGCAACTATTTTTAAAATAAGATCAGATAGAATAACAAAATCTCAAATAAAACTACCCGAGTGTGGCAAAGGGCCCACTGAGTTGTTTCCGATGTATTTTGTTCCGCCTGAGCCGCGGAAAATCTTTCCAGCACTACGTCATAATGTGGCGAAGAGTCCGCTGAATTATTATTTTAGTCACAGCCTTGGTAGAATCCATTTGGCAATCGGAAAACCTTCCCAGCACCCTGCTTAAGTGCGGCGAAAGGCCCATGCATGCTGTTAATTTGTCACGAGTAATCAAGATCCGGGTAGCATCCGGAAGATCTAGAAATCTGGAACATTATTTGACCTATTTTTCAACAAGATCATAGGGTCCGAAGTAAGCAGCTATTTTTTTAATACATCTTCAATATTGGCAACGCTGCTAAATTTTCTTGAATGGTTTTCTCGAAACTTGCCGATAGACTTATTCCTCGTTTCTAATGCCTCAGGCTTTAGAAACGAGGAATAAGTCTATCCGCAAGTTTCGAGAAAACCATAGAAATACATAGAGTAGAATGGGGTCAAACAGGTACGGGTGTACAGTAAGTATAGGGCAGTATCTTTGCAATGTTATTGCAGAGGTAGCTCGTGTTGAGTGAATTAGATACACGGTAGAGAGCACGACTATCATTTCGGCTGTTGCCGTGAAGCAGCTGTATTAGTTACGACGTCGTTTATGTTGTTCGCGTGTTGTTCTGCGGAAACGAATTGTCTTTCGTCCTCAGTACATTACATTTAATCAACGTAAAAAACATCAAGTGAGTTGTTTCTTACGTAAAAATTAATGTTGAACAAGAGTATTGTATTGGTTTGAATATTTTTGTTTTTGAAAAAGATTCGGACATCAACATGGAACATATGCTACCAACAAGAAGAAAAGCATACTTGACGATAGACGAACCAAGTACCAAAAGTTTATGAAGGGTTGGAGATAGAGGAACCAACCGTACTCGTGATCGTAAATCATTCTCGTTGCTTCCAAATAGCCTGCAAAAACTTGGGCGTTTATTTTTGCTTTGCTATTGATAACGGCGAGAATGATACCTAATCGTTCCAATAAATCTGCATTCCAACCCGTGATCTCACAAACTCCATTCAGCAAAACTTTTCTTATCGCGTTGCCATCATTGGAATTGCCTCCACTGGGTAATGGCTCATTAATTCGAAGGCTCGATCTTTTCTTTAACGATTTGTCGTCTTTCCAACTTTGGTGTTTCCTTCTCAAAACGTCGTTATCGACGCTTTGAGAGGGAAAGCTGCTTACTTCGGACCCTATGATCTTGTTGAAAAATAGGTCAAATAATGTTCCAGATTTCTAGATCTTCCGGATGCTACCCGGATCTTGATTACTCGTGACAAATTAACAGCATGCATGGGCCTTTCGCCGCACTTAAGCAGGGTGCTGGGAAGGTTTTCCGATTGCCAAATGGATTCTACCAAGGCTGTGACTAAAATAATAATTCAGCGGACTCTTCGCCACATTATGACGTAGTGCTGGAAAGATTTTCCGCGGCTCAGGCGGAACAAAATACATCGGAAACAACTCAGTGGGCCCTTTGCCACACTCGGGTAGTTTTATTTGAGATTTTGTTATTCTATCTGATCTTATTTTAAAAATAGTTGCTAGGTTACACTGACCGTTTTACTTTTAATGCTACAAATAGTAGTAATATTCTCAATATTCAAACTAAAATAAAATGAGTTAAACAAAAATGACCTCTGAGATTTTTTCATAAAATATACTATCAATTGTGGTCTTTTGAATGCAAAAAGAAGAAATCAATTTCACTTGCTCCATTTTAAGATATGAACATTTGAAAAGGTTGTGTTTTTTTGCTAAAAATGCTCATAACTTTTGAACTAAATAAGCTATATCAAATATGTCTATGTAAATAATATTCGTCTCAATAAGCTCAAAAAGTTTTGTGAAGACGCTATTGACGGAAAAAAATTATTTAAAAAGTTATAACGAAAAAACTGATTTTGTTAGGGATACCCTATCACACAACATTTTAGTAGCTGTAAAATTAAAACCATTAAAGTTACAAATATGACGTCCTCAGCAAAGTTGCTTGAAAAAGGTTGTACTACAATTTTGCGGAACACTTTATTGTTCTATCTCTGCTTATTTCGAAAATAATTTTCAAATCGTACAAACAATAAGGACCACCCTAATGTCACCCACCTCAAAAGATGCCTCAATTGACACAGATTATTTGTTCCGAAGACATGAAATCTCTAGAGCCGGTAGTTTAGTCACAAATGTTTTTGTCATCCTAAATTCTGGATTCGGACCACTGTGCATTGTAAAAACAAATAATAAAAATAGATTTTTGCGACTCCAAAATGTAGCTGAGGTTTCAAACTAACAATTAGGAACTTTGACTGATCAATTCTTCACATTTCAACGCCCGAAAAGGGCGATTTGCTTAGTTAGGTCCGAATATGCCCGGGTTCCCCTAGATTTTGCTGTTCTACATGCATTCTAAAATTCGAAAAAAATTGCAAAAATATTTGTATTCTTCAGGAAATCTAAAAAGCGAAATGTTTCGACAGTAATAACTTTCTTAAGAAAGATATCTTCCGTGATTATAGTTATTGATACTTCATTCAGAACTTGTCCTTTTATAATGACAGACTTCGCCGATTCTTAGTGTAGAGTGTAGAGAAAAATTTAAAATGACAGGTCATGTTTTAAAAAAAAATTGAAACATGACAGCTCATGTTTTAAAGAAGAAAAAATAGACAAGTGATTTTTTTAAATTTTCAATGAAGGCAATCATCGTTACAATGAGTCATGGATCGAAATGGTTTCTACTGGTGCTGCTAACTACTACGGCATATCAGAGACCGTAAGTTAGGGCACATGAAGGTAACATATTGTGTTCAAGGAATCAGACTTGCTCAGATGCTTCAAATCTCATGGCACTCGGTCGAATAACGATTCGTCATTTTGACGGCCTAACGACTCTTTGGACCTAATGATCGATTCGGTCTAATAATTCATTCTGTCTAATGACATTTGGCCTCATGACCCATTCTGCCTAATGGCGTTAGGCCTAACAGGTTTCGGTTTAATGTCCCGACAACAGTCAACTTATATGTTGGACCTGAAGAATAGATAAGTAATTCTTCCCTACTCTGTGCAACTCATTTTTATAGAGAAAGGAATTGATATAAGGGAACTTGAACTTTGAACAGTTTTTTTCTATTTTCTGTTACGACTTGATACTTCAATCCCTTGGCGGTAATTTGACCATCTGATTCTAAAGTCGTTTCCTTACATAAAGAACAATTGTCATACTAGTACTAAGAATTATGCTTCGTCAAAACTCGAACATATGAAATTTTACACATCTGTTCTACGCACACACTAACGAAACCAATTTAACCCCAATCTAAGCTTTCTGGAAGCTGGAAGATGCGGGAAAATTTACGATTGTTTCTACTCCATTATTGATCGGAATCAATTCAGATTGCCAAAATGCTTTTTATGACAAAAAATTCGACAATAGTATGCATGCTCAATACCGACGCCTGCCACGTCCTAATACAGACCTTCTAGGGAAGGAAGGTACATTAGTCCGATATATGTTGCTGCTAGAGACCGAAGAATCCGCTGCATCTCCACATCACGATAAATGTTCCTATAGCGTTATCATCGTACATTTGCTCAGGGCAGCCGGCTGCCTAGATTTCGTTTGATTTATTGTTTGTCGTATCTCTCGATTCCTGATAGCTGACTCTGGAGATTCACAGTGGACGGAAATTGAAAAAATCGTGGAATAACTTAATAACTCCTTACGTTATTGAAGTATAGTGTCTTCAGAACAGTTGATGCTTAGTATGTAGGCCTTTATCTGGAGGCATCAAAGTAATTGGAAATTCGACCGCTAGAGCAGTGCTTCACCTATCGTTTTAGTAAGGCATCATAAAAGGATAGTTTTCTGTCAAATAACACTCCCAGGTCACGGATAGAATCCACCCTTTAGATGAAACTGGATTGAAGGGTGTATCCACAGAGCCTTAGAGTTGTCGAGCGCCCAAAATGTAGCACCTTATATTGACTGTATCCTCCAATTGAACGAAAGATTTTCAAACCAATAGTGTAGAATGGTTATCCAGACTTCAAGCGGGTGCAGAGATTGTTGATGAATAAATTTAAAATTAGTGGCCCTAGATGACTTCCTTGACGAACACCGGTTGTTTAAGTATCAAATACGCTTGATCATGTGGTTTCAATTCGCTCAGGAACGTAAAATTGTAACCCATTAATTACCCATGGAGGAAATCCTAGTCGCTGTAGTTTCATAACAGCAATGTTGTAGGCACCTTGTCGAAGGCTGTAGCGTAATCAAAATATATCAACTTGTTGACGCTTCTTGACAGCTGGAACTAGAAAGGTACGTCATCAAGTTTGAAGTGGTTGAGCGTTTTTCTACTAATCTGTAATGGCGTTCGTCAATTATGTTAGAAGATACATCGTAAATAAGCCCTTTCAAAACTTAATATAGACAATTCAGAGGCGACGTCCCTCAGTAGTATTCAATATTATGAGTGTTTTGGAACATACATACACACAGACATTTTTCGATGTCGACGAAGTAAACCAAATACCATATGGCACTAGGCCCTCTGGGCCGGGATTGAGTTTGGTAAAGCTATCGATTATCTTGGTACAAAACCCATAGTTGGTCGCTGGTCTGCAGCGGACTTTCAACGGAGTAGCATCCGAATTTGATATTCACATTCCACGTTGCAGAATACAATCTAATATCGTCAATATATCAAGAAACTATTATTTGGTATCTGTTGATATTAACTTTAAAGAAAATAAATAAAATAAAGTATGTAAGTATGCACCTCGGTGGAATAACATAGGAAACTACATTGAAAAACAGTATGAATATCAGAGGCCCGAGATTGCTTCCTGGGAGTACACTAGATTTTTTTTCCAATCTTTACACGTAGAGAACGATCGACGAGATACGATTTAAACCATCTGGTAAAGTTAGACGATACGCTACTACTACTTAATCTTTGCTAGTAGAAAAAAATTAGAGGTTTGTGTGCAGGACACGACCACGGCGACATTGAAAATGTAGTGTGCAATATAATTCACGGCGTCGGCGGTAAACCATGATGATGATTTATGTTCTATCAACGACCATGCGGTAAACTTGAGTGGAAAGCCCAACTCCTACCAGCAGAAGGCAATGGATTCTTCACATTTCCTTTCGATCATGGCCATATGATCCTGCCTAGTCCTAGTTTTCCGTGTTATGTTTATAACTGATTCGCTCTTTCAATTTCAATTATCTTAAATTTGCCGAAAACAGCCCTCTAAATCGATACAATAGTCGAACAATAATAACGTAAAATTAGCGAATATTTTAGTTACGCTTCGATTTTCGCTTTACCATTTCGATTAATGCATACCGTTTTTAACAACAGCCAGTACGGTATCAGGTGCCATGTATAAATGAGGTAGGTAGGTAGAGGTATAAATGAGGGGTAGACTGCCCATAAAAGCATAAGAGTCCCATATGGATTTTTGACGAAAATGAGTTATCTGTTGGATTGTACTCTGTATCACCACCGAATCACAATGAACAAATAAGATTACCAGGTTTGTTATAAAAATACCGAAAAAATACCAAAACATGGGTGTCCCATCCATAAGGCTCAATGAGAATGTAAATCTTCAATAGTGTTTTTCTCGGCTTGCTGTTTTTCAATATGGGACTCTTATGCTTTTATGGGCAGTAGAGGGGGAATATTGTGACAAAATGCTACGAGGGGGAGTGAGGGGTCGAAATTCGCCGAAAAAAGCTACGTGTGTACGGCCCCAATGGGTAGCGTTACGATATGGGTCGAGCTAACTAGGGCTCAACATTTTCGATACGCACAAATTCTAATCTTTTATGCGTAACGAGTACCTAAATGAATCGAAATGAGCAAGAGAGCGTGCCGGTGTAAATACATTAAATATATCTGTTGGCTACTGCTATCGTCTCCGCTCCGACGTTCGACCAGAAAATGAGCTCGCCCGAGCAATACTCATCGCAGCGCATTGTCAACATGCCTGACTGCTACTGCTGTTCTTTATAGCCCGACGTTAGACGGGAGAATGAACTCGCTTGAGGAATGATATTTTTTAAATAGTCGAGGATGACGTCATTCATAGAAGCGTAGTGTGCTGGGTGCTCAAATCTGTCGTACGAGACGCTATAGACACGATGTTACTTGTCTAGCAAAAGAGCAATAACTGATTCAAACAGACACGCGGTACATTTATTTATAACTTTTCGTGTTCGTTTGAGTCACTAAGGTGCTCCCTATGGACAGCTCTGTCGGGGATAGATTGACTGATGTATGGAAGTTTTCACGTTTTCCGAGATCTATTCATTTTTGCTTGTTTTTCAATAGTGTGCTATTGAAATACAAGAACACTATAGCAACAAAACATAATTTCAGCAAATTCCGAATTGTTTGGTGATAACCAGACGGAAATACGTTCATACATAACAAAGTTATTAGCGTTCAAAACAGTGACGCAAAACGTGACATCGTTTGATTTTTGATTTTAGAATGACGCCCTGCCCCAGATAGTGCAGTAAGACAGCTTAGAGATTCATACATACAGCGTCTACCTGCGATCCATCTTCAACACCTAGCATGCAATATGAAGTGAGTTGAGCTAAGTTGGTTGTTGTTAATCTTCTTGAATATAGAATAATATGTTTCCCACTAGAGTTTTGCACTACAACGATTCACCTCAAAGATAAGTAATGCCTCGTTAGATATTTGCATGATACTTTCCATATCACCTTTTGTAAAAACAGGAAACGTGACAGATTTGTTGCAATCAAACATGCATCAGAGGCGCACACAACACCTTTACACACCTTTTGTGTATGTATTAAGTGTGGTATGCTGATGCTGCCATGAATATCCTAACTTAATCCAATAGAAGAGTTCTTTTAAGGACTACCAAGGCTATATTGGATAATTTATTGATAAATCAACTTTGCCTCAATATCCGCACATCTTTTAATACATAATGTATACAGAATTAATCTACTTATATCCCTTGAAAATGCTAATAATCTGCCAAACAAATAGAAAATTGTTTGCACCCAATAATGATATATTTTTCTGATGTACATGACTGGGACTTCGATTTTGTTTATTTGGCCTGCACAGGAATTTTGAAATCTTATTTAATTATCAATTTGTATTAGCTAAATTTTCCGTTGGACCCTAACACTATTCAAATGATACAGTCATACGACGCTGTTTTAGGTCCAAAAATTACCCGAAACTGTATAAGTCCTTTATGTACCACAATAAGAGTCCCGCTTCGGTTACACATAGAGACTGCAATAATCCACATTTTCTCTACAACCAGTACAGAGCCGCTTCCTTCCTATCAACAAGATGGCAAACAAGAACGTCTGGAAGTCAGTTGATCTATTATTTCACACTCCCACGTTGACTATTCCATAACTTTGTGAAATAATCCTCATTCCCAGAAGAAACAAGCAGCATAACCAGGTGCTGAAAAGATTGGAAATTAATCTTGTTTACTCGACGCTTCACCTGGACTGGTGTTAGAAGCAACAAATTTCATCCCAGTTTGATATATGGGAGTTTTACACCCCACTCACAGCCAAAATTTGACCTAAAATCCGAGCAGCTAAATGGGCAAAAAATGACGCAGGGTGAAACACAATGGAAACATCCTGTTGAATGGATTTCTCGCTTTTATTAGATTTTAAAAATTCAACACAATGTTATAACGGATGTAACTGCTCGTTAGCTGCTATCTCCTTCTGCCGCTAGAACTATCGAGTGTGGGAGTATGTGTGTGTGGGTGTGGATTGTGAAGAGCGTGGTATGAATGAAACACAAATCCCCACTTCGGAACCATTTTATCATTGAGCAAACACTCGCGCAGCCACACTCGTAAACTGGGTCGCTTGAAAAGCAACCGCCGCCCACTCCAATCGATTCACACCGACAAAACACACACCGTGCGAACAAAGGATATGTGGTAGCACTAGGTAGTAGTAACCTGTAGGAATCCTGTGGGATGGCTTTCGTTTGCAAGCAAACACACGCCAGTGCGAAGAGTTGCGTTTTCGATCATCGGTATTTCGCAACGGGGTAACTGGTGTTGCTACCGCCGCCGCCGGGCGGATCAGCATATGAATGGAAGAATATTAAATGGGGATGGGGAGAGTACCCAGGACAAAGCTTCGGAAGTGTACTGTACACATGCAATGTATGTGCCTACCCGGTCAACCGGATGGCTCTGCTCGAGTGTTTCATTAAGAGGCGATTCGGCTATTACTTTTCTCCAGGAGGGAGTTGCCGTAAATCTGAGGGATTTTGTTCTGATTTACGAGGCGAACGTAAAGCTCAAGTTTGGAAGTAAGTATAGTGCGTAAAAATTGCGTTGGATTTAGGGTACGGGATTACCTAACCACCACAGCTCTTGATTTGCTGCTGTCCTTAGTTTTGGTAGCTCATAGTCCAGATTTTCGACTCACCTAGTAGAGACATTTATGTTTTGTGCTGTTAGCGTGTTGTTATAAAATATGCTCAGAATATAGATTGAGTATTTTTCCATGGGAGATAAATTAAACCTAGCAGGTCAACTGATAATAGATAGAGAATCTTTCACAAAATAGTTCGTCAAATGGTTAGTTCTTTAGTATCACGCTAAGGAGCCGTATGTCTGTAGCGGCTGCGTGTCCGAACAAATAACATTTTTCGGAACTTTCTCGTAGAGTCTCACTGGTGTCTTTTTAAATAAAAATCTGCTCACAAAGTTTTCTCAGGTACAAACCCTGATTTTTCAATTTTGTAGTAGTGGGTACGGTGGTTCAAATTTTATTAAAATGAAAAATTTATCATGGTTCGAGATAATCTTACAGAAAATAGAATAAAAAACCTGTTTTAATCCACCTATAGGTGCAATTGTGCCTTTCTCATTTCTCCAAACTATGATTTAATAACTGGTTCGTGGAAATGTCTTATTACACTTGGTAAGTATATATAAGAGCACCTTTTTGCATTCATCGAGGTATCGGTTTGAATCGGAGTTTTCTATGTGATCGCACTCCACAACCCGTAACTCCGGAGCTGGAAGTCGGATGGAGATGGAATTTAATATCAGTTTCCGGGGACGCAACACCTTTCATTTGAGACTAAGTTGATCAAATCGTTCTAGCCATTTTCGAAAAACCAATATAACCGTTATTCTGAATTTGGATGCTTCCGGATCCGTCGATGGTGGTCAGTGTGGCCAAAGAGACTTTGAATGACTGTTGGTGACCTAGATCTACAAATTCAACAGTTGTGTTTATATTTTGGAAAAAAATCACCTCACCAATTCATCGCAGAATTCGTTAGAATCGGGATTTGCTGCGTGATCGTACGTATCACCCTGTAATTCAGGAACCAGAACTCGGATCCACACAAAATTCAACAGCAGCTGATGGACCTTTCATTTAAAATCAAGTTTGTCAAAATCGGTTCAGAAAATTCCGAGAAACCGATGTGGACAAATCAACAAATTTTGTTTTGTAACCATACTCTTCAACTCGTAATCCGGAACAACATGTCGGTTGAAAATGAAATTCAATAGCAACCTATGGGAATATTATACCTTTCATTTGAATCTTAGTTTGTAAAAATCGGTTCAGCCATCTCCGAGAAACCGATGTGGACATTTTGTTAACAAATCCGCACATACACACATACATACATACATACATACATACATACATACATACATACATACCTACATACATACATACATACATACATACATACACACATACATACACATATACATACACACATACATACACACAGATATTTTGCGATCTCGGCGAATTGAGTCGAATGTTATATGAGACTCGGCCCTCCGGGCCTCGGTTAGAAAATCGGTTTTTGAAGCAATTGCATAACCTTTCTATATGAGAAAGGCAAAAGAATAATATTTAATTAGCTTAATAAGCATGAGTTCAATGTTACCTTCATGTGATTATAATTTGGAAAGGTTGGTGGAATGGGTTTGAACGTGTAGGGAATGGGGGGTTAGTAGAGTGGGAGTGGAGGATGCGTCAGAAATCCTTCATCTTATTTCGGTATACGGGATGGATGAAGGAAATGCGGGCGTGAGGGTGGTCCAAGGGGAGGGGAGTGATGAAGGAGGGAGGTGTAAGGGCAAGACGGGGGGGGGGGGGGGGCGTTGACGCAATACTCAACTGCATATTTTGCCTTCCATTTGAGACTTGCTTTGAGAAAATCGGTTCAGTCATCACAGTGATCTAGATCTGCGATTAGAAGTTATTTGGTGACCATTTCAATAGTTTTTAGCCTCTGAGGTATTACGATTGTACCGATTTATATGGGAAATTCCAGTGTATCCTTACTAACACTTCTGTAACTCTGGAAGCAAGAAATTCAGCAGCAGTCAATGGCATTACTGTATCTTTCATTTGAAATCAAGTTTGTAAAAATCGGTAGAGAATTCGTTGGGGAATGGGTGTGATATTAGCTTAGGAACTTGGCGGGTTCCCCGGGAGCGTCATGAACCGTCATCGGTGGCCAATGTGGTCAAAGCTACTTTGATTGATCATTAGTGATCCAGACCCGCAAACTAGAGTAATGTTACATCAATTTTAATATGTTTTACATCATTTGAACATCATGGTGGTACCAGTTTATATGGGAATTTGCTGTGTGACCGCACTCTTCAACCCGTAACTCCGGAACCGGAAGTCGGATCAACTAAAAATTCAATAACAGCTTATAGCGTTATACCTTTCAGATGAAACTAAGTTTGCGAAAATCGGTTCAGCCATCTCTGAGAAAATTGTGTGAGTTTAAATGACACACACACATACACACACATATACACACACAGACATTTGCCGATCTCGACGAACTGAATCGAATGGTGTATGACACTCGGCCCTCCGGGCCTCGGTTAAAAAGTCGATTTTTACAGTGATTGCATAGCCTTTATATGAGAAAGGCAAAAATCATGCTTTCAAAAAAAAAATGGTCAAAGACATAGATTCGCACTTTTCATTTCACAAGAATTTTATCAAAAAAGAAAGTAGCGTGTTTCTTAGAAATAATTTTAGTTAAATAACTTTTGCATGTTTGGTTTTCATCGGGATGGCTTCAGAAATACGTTCAGATATTTTAAAGCACCGTAGTTTGTCTCAAAACCTTCAGCTTCTTTCGTTAGAATGTCCAGCAATTCCTAAAAAAACATTGCGCAATATAAAAAAAACCGTATTTGCGATTTTTGGTAATATATACAAAAAAGTATACGTACACATTAGATATATTTTTTGTGTAAAAGTTCTTGTAACTTTGAAACGAAACTAGTTCCGCAACAAATTTAGCACCCTAAAACAATCTTAAAGTTGTCCAAATGTCACTGTAAAGTGTAAAGTTAAAACCAGAAAAAATATTATATTATTAGCTCAAGTTTTTTAGTTTTAGTGAAAAGTTACAATTGTGTGTGTATACAATCCACCTCCCAGTGACAGGCAATGCTTTGACGGAAAAAATATGTTTGCACCTATATTTTGACATACGTATTTGTTTTTATCAAAAATGCAAACAGCTTTAGCCTGGGAGATGAAAGGTGATAGCTTTATTACACATCCAACAACCCAGTTCAAGAATGCTTGCTCATGGACGTACATTCTGAGACCGCCTTCATGTATAATAAGACCCGCACGAATACATTCTCGCAACATTTGGATACGTGCCATACATTCACACTTCCAGAATGAAAAATAAGCTCTTTGATTCTGGCATGCATTTAGGTCAAGCAAAATATTTTGATAAAGTATATGTATACGTCAAAAAATAACACAAAACGATCTCACCAACTTCCGACTCTGAATCGATCAATTGATGACATTTCGGCGAATAACTACTCTAACACCGATCAACCAAACCGATGAATCAGCCAGTCATATTGAGATGGCGCTGCAGACACCAAGCGGAAATTAGTAAAAGTTGCAATACAGTATATACGCAGAATTGCACTAACCTTGTGATAGTTTCATAAACCGATATTTAATTCATTAGGTATGATGAATGGTTAATTTCTTTTTCACTGACAAATCGAAAAGAAACAAGATGCGTACGAGCGCTTTGGCAGTGCTGCCACTTTTTCCAGTTTTAGTAGTAGTTTACTATGCCTACTAAATTCCCATTTTGGACCAGTATCTATGGTCATGATACGTTTAAAACAGTTTGAATGCGATTCGAAAGTGTGGAATAATCCTCACCTCTAGCAGTGATGACAAAGTTGTATGCGTAACACGTTACTTCGAATTACAGACCTCTCGGTACGTTCAGGAGTCCGTCCACTATCAGCGACCACAGAAGGGGTGACAGCACTCTACCTTGAGTGAAACCTCTAGTCGTTCTCATAGTTAGTGTCACATCCCCCGACGACGCTGGCACATTCCAGGCAACACAGCATTTCTCAGTAGACCAAACCTAAACCTGGCGAATGAGCCGAATGCCGAATCGGTTCGAAGGCTATATTGCCGAAGGTTCCCCCAATGTCAATGAACAGCGATACTGCGCACTTTTTATTAGGTAGGACATTTTTAACCTTTGCTGCATTGCTGTAACAGTTGATTTCCCAGGTTGTTGCAGTTAGGTAAACTGGTTTTTGTTCCTTGCCTCACGCCCGATGAAAAATCCTATCCTAGTGTGCAATACCTTTTTCACACCTTTCAGTACTAAATGAAGAGTGTTGCATACGTCATAAACTAGTCAACATCAGGCAGGTATATACAAAAACCCTGACTCCGCTCCAGCATATCGACACATAACCTAAAGATACTAGTAGTGGTTTCTTGAATGAATACTGATAATCCTTTATCCAAACAGGAGGTATTGTAGAATTTGAAAGATTTCATTGCCCATCTGAGTCTCTAAGGCACAATGGGGCAGCATGCCTTCTTCGACGAGAGATCAGTTATATCTTTCGCCGTTCTAAAAAAACTTTCTCCAGCCAAATTGCTTGTTTTGATATTTTTGACACAATACTTGAAGGTATATGTCAATAGACATATATAAGGAAAATAAACTTGTAGAAAAACGTTGAATTGTATGAAATTAAGGCGTTATCTTAGACTCCGGACTCACATTAGTTAAACATTACAATACAATAATAAATAAAGCTAAAGATATACTGGGATTTATTAAATGCTTCAGCTATAATTCTGAAAACCGGTACACAGCTAAATCACTATTCAATACATACCTCAGACCAATTCTATAATATTGCAGCGTAGTATAGAATCCATACACCATTCTGCATAAAAACGCATTGAATCGGTCCAAAAACAATTTCTCTTATACGTACTTCGTGAACTCAACTGGACTGCATTCACTCTTCCATCATATGAGTCACACAGTTTGCTCAATAACATGCAAACATTTAAAGAACGCCGCCAATTTGTAATGATTTATCTTATTAAGGACAATATTTCCCAATGCGTGCAATCTGCATTAGGAGTCCTTAGGCGCTTTACGTGAAAAACCATTCTAGATTACCTTGGCCCACCGCACTGCTTCCTTCCGGCGAATGAGAAGGCACCGTCCCTTGCTAAGGAGGACCAATCTGCTACATCGATTTTTGTTTCATCACCCGCCAGTGGACACTCCAAAATTGGCATACCTCGCGATGCAACGGGGAGCTTGGCCACTTGCTACGCTCTATTATCCCGAAGGTGTCGACTAAATGTTGGTTTAAAGTGATGAATGTGGGTCGGTATTTCATTCGTACTATGTCCCGGATCATGCCAAATCAGTACACGTTGGACGCGCATCTGTGGCGTATTGGGCCGGTGGAAAGCGTTCCCTGCGCTTATGGAGATTGCTATCACGACATTTAGCATATTATCTGGACGTGCTCCGTAAATTGTAACGCTAGTTCCCTACGGGACCGAGGAAGACCACCAAACGTTCCGGATCGGTATGTAATAGCAAGCCCCGGTCTCCCCTATATGTCCCTCATCTACCTCTAAATAAAAAAAATCAATATAGAAATATAGCCTCTCACTGTCTCTTTTTGTTGCGCTGTGAAGTCCCCTGTACTGCCATTGAGGTACCGACCCCGCAGAGCTCTACTACGCGATCGTCTTTCTTCTCAATACTGTGCTTGCATCAATCGAAATTGAAATCGAAAGCGGCCTGAACGACTGACCCATTTCTAAGAATTCTCTACGTGTTCGAGATGGACGCATCCCGCTGCGTTCTGCCGTGGTAGTCTATTAACGTCGTCGATTCTCTTCTGGTTATAAACTGTGCAAACGTAATGTTCTTCTTTTCTCCATCATCGTTACCCACCTTCCCTGTCCCATACCTGATACTGCTGTTGACTCTGTGCTCGATTAAAGCCCCCGGAAAATGTCTTTCTCAAGCAAATAGGCCTCTGTTGTAAAAAGTTAATTTGAATATGATTCCTTTTTTAATTTTAATAAACTACATTTTATGAAAATTTAACAAAAAGTCAAACTGCATTTCTAGTGAATATCCAACCCAACGAGACATTCTTCGCACTTTATGATGTATTATTGTTATATCTGCATTAATAATCTTCGAAGTTATTCTAGACCAGAAGATGCCAAATTTCGATTACAGATAGGCGTTGCTTTAAAAGTTCATCACTGAAGTATCACAACTTCACTAGAAGATGGTCTTATCTTGCAACTCTTGGTATCGATCGATATTATGTTGATTCCAAGCGGTGAAATTCATTTATTATCGATCCTTCAGACATATATTGAAATTTTGCATTTTACCCGATAATTCAAATCAGAACCAGCTGAAATGTAAATTCACTTTAAAAATAAAGATGTTTGAACCGAATAGAACTGAATGACTACGCTGAACCGAACGAATGAGTGATGAAGCAAACAACCGGAACATTTCCTACAACCCAGTAGGACACCCGAAACGCAAAAAAAAATTAAGGTAATTATTGTGCACTCCCGCACAAAAAAATCGTTTTGCATAGTACCAGGCGTTTTGGTTCGCAAACCAAACAGCAGTTTTGGTTTCCACTATCTTATTAGCAAGTCATCACTTTTTTGCATGCCTTCCGAGACATCACTCAAAACAACCTGAGCAAATTCCGATGGGTTTAAGGTTGAACAGAGAAAGCGCTAAAATCGAAAACGAAAAAAGCAGTTTTTTTCCACGCCGTGTGTTGGAACATCATAAAAAATAATCAGCAGTACTGTAACAACATTCTACATAAGCTGATTGATTTTTATGAAGATCTACCACACGGTGTGGAAAAAATTGCTTTTTTCGTATTCGATTTTTGCCCATTCTCTGTCCAACCTTAAACACTATACAATTCCGAAAAAATACCCGTAATATGATCCGCTCCAAATTTAACAACCATCAACACACCATAAAATTACCTCAAGACCCCACAAATTCACAAAAATATGTTTTTATACGGGATCTTCCGGACCATGGTGATGGTCTTTTCATGGGTTGAACACTATCAAAACGCCATGCAGTTGGGGTGAATTTCGACCATGAGCATGGGGAATTATGGGTTTTTTTTATATACTAAGGAAGCCAGATGTTTAGTTCATGCAAGACGTATGAAATTTTAATGCTAGTTTAGATCTATCATCTACCTGGCACCAAGGTGGTGCTAGTTACTGATGAAGGGAATCCGAAACGCTAAAAAACGAATCATAAATTGTCAATATTTCAGTGCTCTGGACATTAGCTACAATCTCAATACTCAAATTATTTACATTTGCACCAATTGAATGCCTTTTTTGCAAAGTAAACCATGTTTAATTTTGAAACATTGAAATTACTAGAACCTATACATATAGGCGGTACAACTCATTCCAACGTCAGTCGTCATAGAGTAGAAAACATGTTGAGTTTGTGTCGTCCTGGTAGTTATTTCTGCATTTCTCGTTTATACGAACAAACGACTGAGATATTAAATTTATCAGAAATTTAAATTATTGTACTTCAGCACCAATGAAATCTTCTACTTTTTAACGAAATGTTTTGATTGTGAAATCGCCAAGCGCAACAAATAATTATCTGTGACAAAACGAAAACTTCCATAACACCGCTAGTGCAGTATGGAATTCACAAAAATTCTGGGACTCTGGACTGCCTTAGTTACCTAGTGAGAAATATGCAAAGGCGCTATAGACGATTTTCGCGCCAACTCGAACAAATGTTGACAGCACCCTCTCCGATTTTAATGAAACTTTTTGTACATGGGAACTTTGTCACAAAAAGCCACTTTGCATACTTTGTTTTTCCAAAAATGATCTAGACTGTCTTTTGAAAAGGGTCAAACTTTTTTTTACCAATTTTGTTCAAATGGTTATAGTCTAAAAATGACAAATCCTACAAAAAAAAGTTGTCGGAGCGATTTTCACAAAATTAGTCAAATTTTGGAATAAAAATATTGAAAAAAATTCTTCATCGACTTCTACACTGAAAAAAAAAATGATTTTAAACATTTAAAGTCGATTTACAAAAAAAACTTTGGATGAAATTTTCTTCCAAGATAGGTAATTATGTTCCCTACCTACCGTCAAAAATTAAAGTTGGGCACTTTTAAATCAAAAAAAGATATTTGAAAAACCTTTTCCTTGTTCAAACTGAAGTTTTTTTAGTGTATTTTTATCGAAAACTACATTAATGAAAGTTAAAATCATCTTAGAATTTCCCAATTGCTAGTTGTCTGATACATGCAAAAAGTATGAGTATCTAATTTGATATAGCATGTCAGACTAGACTGAAACGAGGTCGAAGGGATTCGTTTAACGGAGATCTAGTACTAGAATACTTAGCGCACGACCAGACAACATGTTTAATATCGCGATAACCGCCACCACAAGCGCAGAAACCGCTCTCCACGATCTCAATACACCGGAGGTGGGCCTTCTACGTATAATGATTGTACATGACCCGAGATATCACCCGAATGAAGTCATGACCCTCATCCATTCTCTTGGACCAAGGTTTGTTGATACCTTTGGGATTCCTAAAATTCCATCGCTCCACGAAATTTGCCAATTTTCGAGCGTACTCTGAGAAGAAATATTTAAAAACCTCGAATGCCAAAATGCCCATCTTCTCATTATCATTCTAATCCAAGTGTCCGCCTTCTCATTACCCGGAATGGAGCACTGCAAAAAATTCAAACTAAGGCAATCTGCTATGATTTTTCAGATAAAGTACCCAAAAACTCCCATGTTTTCCTCAGGAAATACAAAGAGTACTTTCCATGCCCCATCAAACGGAGAGCCTCCTGTAACTGTAACGATGGGGGCATGGTAGTTGATAGATAAATATAAAACCATCAGTATTGTGAGGAGAATGTTGGCAGCACAGCCTCTTTTATGATTGCACTCATCACTACTGTCATAATAATTAACACAAAAGCGATGCAAAGCTGTCATCATATGACGAACGTTCCGTGTATTCCAACCACAGGATGAATCGAATACACAATGTAGGTCCTAGCCACTAGACGAAACGTTGTTTCTCTGATGATCTGTCCATTAATCCGTCGACGGACCGGTGCCAATAATCGCGTTTTCCAGCTTTCATCAAGTTTTTCATTTTCATTTGTAGCCCCGCGTATGTTGAGGAAAGTTCGGGCGATCCGACGTTCAAAAGTCCCTTTCGCGTATAACTCTAAGCAATCAAAAGCCCACCACGAAGTAGGAGACCGTTCACGGTTGTTCGCGTCTGGTACTCGTTTCGTCTGACCTTTAATCGTAATGCAAATGCATTGTGTAAAAACTAGAGGAAAATGTAGTGACTGAAATATAAGGACACTTGGGGTTTTTGATGTCCCATGTGGAAATTCCTGCTAGTTTCTAAGATTACCGAGACCAGGAACCACTTACTTCGGTTTTGTAACAGCACCCTTCAAGGGACACTTTCAGGCCTTTACGAGGAAGCTTAGGAGAGAAAATTGATTTTCCTCTTTCGGAAATCCATAGGCACATTAGAAGATGTTCCCACAATGGGATGGTCAGACTCTCGCTCTTTAATGTACAAGGAAACGGAAAAATTAGTTGTTGTCGGTGGGGTAGCGTTCTTTTCCATTATCGGAGAGTTCTCAAAAGAATGTTTCATTTTGTCCCCACATAATTTATATGCATTTTTCACAGCGTCCCTTGTTTCTACAATATGTCGCTACAGATCCAATTGTTTACAACAACGGAAGCTCATGCCTCGCGGCACAAAGAGGCGAACAGGTAGACTAGCCCCGCCCAAAAGATCAAAGTTTGGAACAGCAGATTCGGCGAAAGGTTTTAAATGAGGCTGATGGAAAATAAGTTGTTTTCAAATACTCCTTGATTTTTTCTTGAACGCAATTGTTGCGAACCAGAATTTTTACTGGCTGAAACAAAGGGTTCTTGAAGGAGCGAACCCCATGCTTCACAATTAAGGTCCCTGTTGGAGACTACACCATCCATCTCTACTTCCCGGGCGGATACATAGACAAGATACTTCTTCGTACACGGCCAAGTGGTATTTAGTTAAATCTCTCATATATCGATGATGTTAAATGGCTTATCTTTGTTCTCATCCATGTTTGTTTTGAATATATACCAAATTCGGTACTGATGCTTTTTGCATGTATCAGGTAACTAACAGTTGGGAAATTGGATTCTGGGATGATTATGACTTTCATTGGTTTAGTTTACGAAAAAATACACTGAAAAAATAAATTCAGTTTGGATAAAGCAAAGTTCTTTTCAAATAACATTTTTTCCTTAAAAGTGCCCAAATTGAATTTTTGAAGGTAGGTAGGGAACATAATTACCTATCTTGAAACAAAATTTCGTCCAAATCAAAGATGGTTTTTTTGTAAATCGACTTTAAACTTTTAAAATCGATTTTTTTCATTGTAGAAGTCGATGAAGAATTTTTTCAATATTTTTATTCAAAAGTTTGACTAATTTTGTGAAAATCACTTCTACTATTCATTTGAAAAAAAAAATTGTTAAAAAAGTTTGACACTTTGCAAAAGACAGTCTAGATCATTTTTGGAAAAAACGAATAATGCCAACTCTGAATACGATTTAGCGCGAAATTCGTCTATATTGAGGCAGTAAAACTGTCGTATTTTTGAGCCAACCGAGTCAACCAGCCTTCCTTTGGGAGCACTGCTATTTTTTCATAGTGGAATGAAAGGTTCTCAGTTTGCGTGCATGCGTCAGTCACGATTCGTCTTTCTAAGGATCCTGATAGCTTCATAATTCATTCTCTCGGTCTTTAGGTCGAAGCATATACACCGGGTGAGAGATTGCATAGTCAAGATCACATTGTCTATTCCCAATTTCCAAATAGTTCATAAATGCCTTTATTGTATACACTAAAACGACTATTTTTAAGGATACTGAACAACTAAACGATCCTTTTCAGAACCACCATGTTTTTCGAAGAAGTTATTTTCAATGTTATTATATAAACACAAATATTCTACGCAATATTGTAAATAAACTTAAACTTAAATGTGTTTATAATAACAACTATAAATTAACTCTTATAAAATTTAAGAATGAATTATTGTGAGAGCTTAATTATGCGAAAAAAATTAGATTTGCCTGCAAACGATATATGACGGATATTCTTCTATTTTCGAAAGGTAAAAATATCATGCAAAAAAGAACAACCCACGGAGAATCTATACCAAATAAAATCCAGATTAAGCCATTACATAAATTGCTCTGGAAAGAACAGGTGACAAATAGAGATAATTTATGACAATGTGGATTATGAAATAATGACAAATGATTACTTCCCGCACCGCTTCTGGGTGTTCTAATTGTACGCCCATTTCCGGTACGAGTGTGCATCTGACATATCTCTGACAGGAGGTATCCAGATCATAGATGGGAATATGCTCGAATGAAGACTATTTCACTGCCGTTATACGCACATTTGTCGCATATTCTATGAAATTGCCTCTATTTGTGGAACAATTATGCGTATAATAGCAGTTCATATAATCACAAAAATTATCTTCTACGTCCAAGGTACGAAGAAGATACTCGACTAATCGACATTATTGGTAGAGGAGAAACGCTGTGTCATGCAGTAATTTGATTATTTGGATAGGCGAAAACACGACTGGATATTCGTGGTCCCACAATCGCTGCCAATACTGGGCGACGAGCAAGGGAAATACGAAGTACATAATCGATGATTGTGTCGTCACAAGTTGAACTGTGGGAAGGTGGTTAAACTAAGGTAAAGTTGCGCATTCCATTGTCATTTGTTTCCATAATCCAAGTGGAACTATGACAGAAAAGTTTAGTGACTCGAAGTTATAAGAAGTTATAATAACGATAATTAAGCATGATACCGTTAGGTTGACATGATTGGTTCTCCAATTTCCTGTGAATTCCCAGATCGCATGTTATAATAAAATTTGCTGAATTCAATTTGTTCCTACACTTAACAAAAAAACACCAAAAATACTCTCCATCAGCACCACCATTCCGAAGGGCGCCAACCCAACTTTATTTCTTCATTAGCGTGGTTAAAGTCAAAAAAAGTATATAAATTCCAAATTACCGTACCACCCCCCGCAAAGCGAGAAAAAACAACTTCTCCGATTGACGCGAGCTCAAACCCGTCAATCAAAATCTTTACTTCCGTTTTGCGTCTTCTCTGTTGGAACCATACACAAACAGACAAAGGCGCTACTCCTGCTGAAGATTCTAATCTGTAAACCCATCATGAAGCCGAGCAGCGAAGAAGGGCACCGCAGCCGGATAGCACCAGCGCGGGACGCGGAACCTTGAGCGAGATGAACTTTTTTCGCCCCCGGCTTCTCAACGTAATAAAGGAAAACAATCCAAGTGGAATTACGCCGCTCGTCGAAAGGTCGAAAATATAGCTATTTCCATCCGTACACGCGCAGGCGGCAGGGCAGAGAAGGATGAGGATTACCTTGGATTGCGACCTCGTCTCTTCTGGATCTGGACGAGCCGCGGCAAGACAAGACCTACCTTACCACGCACCACCAGTCAGCGAGCCAGTCAGACACCGGGGATCAACCGACCGACGGAGCGACCATTTCGGAGCACAATTGCGATTTTATGGAACCTGTCGCCGGTACTTACCTAGAAGTAGAAAGGAAAATGAGAGAAAAATGAAACGATATTAATCATTTGCTTGGCAACCGACGGACGATCAGAGCATGGTAACCGGCATCAGCAGCGTATGTTGAGACGTACACAGACTTTTTGATAAGTAGGGTAAGATTGAACGATTCGATCCTGGCTTGGAGGTGGCTTCGCTAAGTGAGCGAACGGCTCTCGTTACAAACGTGGGAAGTAATTTGTCTTTGTATGATGCTGTGTTTCACCACACCAGACAGTGAACGCACTACCGTGTAACTCGATGATATTAGCAAGGGGGGTAATGTACTAGAAATCGACTCAACTTAATTTGTTTTTGTTTCGGTAACGCTGAGGAAGCGATTCACGGTTTGAAATTACAACCAGTTATAAAAACAAGCGTATAAATTAGTTTTCTTGATATAATTGATATATCTGCAGGGATGGCATTAATCTCCAAAGCACTATTGAGAATAATACAGACGTTCTCTGTAACTCTCATGCAAACTATTTTTTATGCTTTGACTCTCCGCTATGTTTTCTTCCACATATGTAAATGTAAATGGCTCCTCATAAAAAGAAGAATTTGCACTGGCGAGGAAGTGATTCAAAAAAAGATTTTAAAACAATTTTATCGATTCAAATTATTTGGTAAGTCATGAATTTACCTTTCGACTTAATATCATCAGTACTAGGCAGACCGACTTGGCCACAAAGATAGACAGAACTACTTAGGTTTCTTATGTTTAGAGGTTAGGGATTTTGTCCTATTTTATGGTTGCAAAAAATAAACATTTTTTTTGTTTTGAGTTGATTAGATTCTTGGAATATTTCGATGTTCTTGGATTTATTAGATTTCTTGTACTTTTATTCTTGGGTTTTTGATGTCTTGAAAAGCTGTAATTTCTTAAGTTTATTTGACTTACTGGAATTCTTGCATTAGCTATCTAGGTATTTTTTTGGATTCCTTGAATATATCGGGCTTCTTACATTTAGTAGATAAATTAGAATTTTCATCGCGATTCTTTTTTTTTTGAGACGGCTCGGTGTGCAAGCTTAACGGAGCCGCGTGTCTTTTAAATATTTACATGAAAAACAATAAAAATCTTTTAATGTGTGTCCATCAAATTCTTCGCACGCAATTTATCGGTGCGTGAGCCTGGAGACCATTCGGTATCTTCGCTTCATCGGCTGTCGCTTTCGTCGTAGTCGTAGTTATCGCGACTACTGTCCTGTAGAAGATTGATTACATTGGTTTGCGGATTACGGTCGAGAAATCATCTTTCTCGTTTTCTATCTTGTTATTGACGGTATTGTTTGTTGCTTCAGATGTACTGGATGTAGTCGTAGATAATTAAGCATTCGTTGATGTTTGTACAACAGTTTGTGAATTATTCGAATATAAGACGAGTCCGCTGTTTTTGTTGTTGGTGTTTTTTTTTCATTAGTAATCCTGTGCAGGATTTATTTGTTTGTTTGTTTGCAGTACAGACAAGTAGGACACTGATCGTTGTAAGTACACAGCGTTGTTTGAGCACAGATAGAGCCAGGTCGCAGGGTCAGGAACGAAGAAATAGAATGTATCAACCGAATTCTCGAACACAGTCTATTTTATACGATTCATTTATTTCGTAGACACGTTTTCGTTAGCTTGACGATCCCAACTTCTTTGTTTTACATTTTGAATTTATTAAAATTAGGAAATTACAATTTTGAAATATTTTTGATGTTAGACCAAACAAAATTACAGCTAACTTAAAACTAGGAATATTTCGAAATAAAAGAAGAAAAAGTTAAGGGGTTACATACCTTTTTATTTTTCACAAAAATCGAATTGTTTTATTACTTTATTTGAAAGTACAAGCCCTTGAGAATATTTTCCCATATTTTTATAGATTCGAGAAATGGATCGAAAGTTACGGCGTTTCAAAGCACGCTTCGTCTACCAAGAGCAGTGGTAACTTTAAACTTTAATTTTAAACTCGATTATCTCGAAATGTAGTTTTTACAAAAATGGTTTTTCCGTGATCATGATTGCCGTAAAATCACTCAACCGATTTTCTTTTTTTTTCATTTCAAATTAATTTTTCTTGTACTTTAACGATTCCTTCTTTTATGCATAAATTTTTGTTGAATTTTTTCATACAATTTTTGGAGCAAAAAACAGCATTTTTTTAGGTAACACGTTTCCGAATTCAGAAAAAAAAATTCATTCGCCTAATCGTTAAGGTACGAGGAATATTCATATACTAATGGAATTTTTTAGAGTTTTGGAATTTTAGTTGATCTATTGGTCGTCAATCGTGACCATCGCAAACTTCTTCAATAAAAAAGGATTTCGGGGAAAAAGCCATAACTCCGCCAATTATTAATATATTTTTATAAACTTATGCTTATTTATTTCACTGAAAATTGTACTACCAAAATACTATAAATTTGATGTAAAGAAATCATTGCTTTACGCCTTTACGTGAATTTAAACTTTCTTGACATTTTTCTCACAGAAAGGTATGTAACCCCTTAAGAGTAAATGAAGAAATATTTGTTTGAACTAATATTTCAGGTTTTTAACAAGAAATACAACTGAATTGAGCAATTTTTTCGGGAATTGTCTAACAGGAGTTTATAGCTTGAGAGACTTAGCCGGGTTCCCCGTCAAAACGGTAAATGTCACCCACTAAAACAGTAAAGCACTTAAGTGGACCTTCTCCTGGATTCGCCAAAAAATCAAGCAATATTTGAGTTTTTTGTAGGAAAATAAAAATACATACCAACTTCTGCTTTTGACCTTTTATTCGATATTTATTTAATAAAAAAATGATTTTTTTTTCTAAAATTCAAAATGGCGACTTCAAAAGAGCGTTTTTTGCGAAACCATGTTTTTCTTCTAACGCCAACAATAGGTCCTGTTCTATAGATCTGATTTCCTTTACTCAAAAAATGTTTGGAAGTATATACTTTTTTGTCTGACTTACATCTAACATTGACATAAAAAAATATGTAATAATTTTCAAATGAGATTACAAACAAATTTAACTTTTTTATTCGAAATTTTCTTAAAAATTTATTGAAATTAGTTATAAGTCATAGGAAATTTTATCTATTTTAACAAATTATATCCATGTCTCATTTCAGTCAACTATGAGAGGCCCTGCACTTGACAAAGTAGGACAAATTTTCGCGAAATCCGCCATTTTGAAGCCGCCATTTCGAATATTTCGAAAAAGTAAATCATTTTCTAATTATCGATAAATAACGAATAAAGGATCAAAAGTAGCAGTTCGTATGTCTTTTCATTATACCACAAAAAAATCTCAAATATTGCTCGATTTTCCGCTGAATCCAGGAGAAGGTCACCTTTACGGTCAATTGCAGCGGGACGTGATTCTGAATGTGACATTCATTGTACGGTTCAGATATCTGCGAGCGTGGGGACTTCACGATCGCGTGTATTATCGCGAAGGGCTGGAGCGTTTGTGCGTTTACGTGTTCGATCGCGCGTTCATTTGTATGTCGTGTGTGCTAACGTGTATGTAACTTCCGTGTGTCCTTTCGCATATTCGCGTGTGGTTTTGGATGATCGCGCACGGACCGTGAATCTGACACTGAATTTTTGGTGTACGGTTCAGATGTTAGAAGAAGACGAGTTCTTTTGTATCACTAGAATTCCCGGTTATGTCGCCATGGAACGAGTTGTCTAGTGGATATGCGCGTAATTTTTCGATTGGTTCAACTGATGTATGGGTCTAAGTTGCTAGGACGGAGGGTAAAGATTTCCGGACGTTACCGATTAAGGATCGTGCGAACACGGGCGTTTGCGGGTTCGCGTTTGAGACCTTTTTGTAACTTCGTAAGTACTACAACGTTCATCTTATTACCAGGATGTTATCATGTTTGCGAGATCGCTGACGTAGATTGCGTGGATGATCGCGAAGGACTCAAGCATTTGTATGATAACGTGTTTGTCGCGTGTATAAATTCGATTTTAAAATCCATGTGTCCATTCGTCTATTCGAGTTTGTTTTAGATGATTGCGCGGACCGTGAATCTAATATAAAATTTCCGGTGTCCGGCAGAGATGCTAGAAGCGGATGGATTCTCACATATCGATAGGGTTTCAGATCATTTGCCATAGAACGTATTATTAAGATGACATTAGCGTATTTTTTTTTTGTTTGATCCACCTGAAGACATTGGACCTAAGCTACCAGGGCCGAGGATAGGGACTTCCAGTCGTAACCGGTTCATGATCGCGCGAACACGGGCGTTTGTAGGTTCACTCCGGAGACGGCGATTGTGAATTTATAAGTGCTAAAACGTTCACTTAACGGGTGTTCAATAAAACGAGAATGATTTCAATACCTTTCTGTAATTAAACTAAATAACGTATTTTTTTTTCTCTCCAAGAGAATTTCTCTCTGGGCTCCCTAGAAATGGATGGTATGTTTCTTTTCGCTCGGGTGCTGTCAAATCAATCGAAAATGGCGTCGAAACAGCGAGCTCTCCGCGAGCGTGTTGTACGGTTTTACGAAACGCATGGGCATCGTGCAAAAAGGTTACGGTAGACCACTTATGTGACGAAAACGTACTCGTGAGTACAGTTTACCGGATCCTGACATACCTGAGCGTGGAGCGGAAGGCCGGTAGCAGCCGTCCGGCAAAGATAATTATAAAGATGAAGGAAATGTTGAAAAAGTTGTTCGACAACAAGGACGGAACGAGTTTAGAGTGACGTTGGCCGAAAATATCACTGCTCCCATACCTTGATTCACAGAACCCTCAAAATGGAGGACTTCATCTGTCGGAAGAAGACTCGGTCCCCCGAGTACACGGACGAGAAGATAGCGATCATGAAATCGCAGTGCCGGTGGATGCCGAAGAACTTCCGCGGTACTACGAATGTTACTTTCCGCTCTCGAATACCCACATTCCAGGAAATGAGAGCTACTATTCCAGTGACAAGTCGGCCACACCCCCCGAAGTAAAATATAAGTTTAGGCATAAATTTGAAAAAAACAAAAAAGTTATGCTGTACATCCCCATATCGAACAGAGAGATTTCAAAGCCGAGGTTCAAGCGGTCTGGCCATCAATCAACAAGTGTATCAGGAGGAGTGTCTTGAGAAAATTCTTCTGCCCCTTCTTAAAGGAGGATCATGCGGATGGGAATTACGTCTTCTGGACGGACGAGGCGTCTTCCCATTACACCAAGAAGACGCTGGAGTATCTTGAACTGAGAAAGATACCAGTACCATACGTACCGAAAGAAAGGGACCCGACCAACTTGCCCCAGTACCGTCCCATTGAGAATTTTTCCGGCTCAATTAGTGCCCTAGTGTACAAAAATAATTGGCAGGTCAAGGAGATGAAGCAGTTGGCCACCAGGATCCGGAATTGTATCCGAAAGATGGTCGTCAGTTTCGTCCAACGCTCTTGTCATTGTGACTTAGTTGCGTCGTACCAGGGCCCCTTCCCCAATAATTATTGAGGTATGTTTTTGAAGAATAAAAATTATGTTTTTAATAAAAAACACTGAATTCATGGGAAATTTTTTTAGGTTTTGTAACTATATAATTGAAAAAAATTCTCATTTTTGTTGAACACTCGTTAGTCATCGAGGTGTTGTACTGTTCGCGAGATCGCGGGCATGCGTTGATAGTCGCGAAGGACTCGAGCGTTTGTATGCTAACGTTTTTGTCGCGTGTAGAAGCGTGTAACTTCGCGTGTATAAATTCGATTTCATAACCGTGTGGTCATTCGCATATTCGTATGTTCCTGAATGATCGTGCGCGGACCGTGAATCTCATACTTAATTTTTAATGTCTGGGTCACTCATTTTACGGTTTTCGGTCATGCTACCATGGTACGTGAATATGAGCGTCATTTTTTATTGGTCCATCTGAAAGCATGAGTCTAGACTCCTAGAATCGAGAGAAAAGACTTCCAGACGTGACCGATTCACGATCGCGCGAGCATTGGGTTAATGCTTGAAACCGCGTTTGTACATTTATAAGTGCTAAAACGTTCACTTAATTACCTAATTACTAATTAAGCAGTTAATTTAAGCTTGAGCTTGTGTGACTACCGCTGGTTGATGCTACTCCGTTATTGATCGTGACATCCTAGTAATCCCAAGTTGTTTATTGATCAATGCCGCCTCCAGGCCAAAACGTAGATCGCAGCAGACTAGGGAAGAAATGTTAGTCCCACACTTGTGTTTGCTAGAGGCCTACTACTACTACGCTACCTATGATCGCAAATCAGTCTCATAATGATAAGAAATCCCATATGAAATTGGACAAATGTGCGATATCATCGACAGAACGCGCTCTACAAGTGTCACGGAAGGAGGGAGATTGTTAGTAGTGATAGGGTCTTAACTCAAGTTTGTGCTGGGGTTCGTGGGCGATTCAAGATTTTAAGAGTCTCTGAGCCACCAGGTGAATCATTAGGTGCATAAAAACGATTTAGGAATACCGTAACAACAGATAACGAGAAAACGCCTAGAAACATACTTAATTAAAATATTATTTTATAGAGAAATAGATTAGCAATAGGTAAAAATTTGCGAAAAATATGATTAAGAAAACTACTAAACAAACTGTACCAGGTAGTCGTACCACTGAAAAATTATCGACTGTTTTCACGTCTGTAATATGAAATAATTTTGAGCGGCCTTTTAACTGTAATAAAAATCTTACTTTAAATGATAGGCTTACTGTAAATTTCACGCATGCGTGCTATATTATTCTAACAATTAGAAAGAGAAGCAAGCAAATTTATCACGAATAGATAAGAAGAATTATACTAACTAATTCGCAAATTTAGTCAACAAATTAAAAAAAAATTTGAACAATGCAGGAAATTCAGAAGGAAGAACCCAATGGATCAATTGTTGGCTTCCCACTAGGTTTGTCCGGAGTAAAATTATAGTGATATCAACCTCCTAGTCCCTCCATTGCACCATCCGATCATTTAAAACATAGAGGGAAGCATAATAAGATAGATATTTTATCTGTTTGAATAACTATTTAATTTACTGTATTTAATAAAATATTGAAAGTTAATTTTAGTTTAAGTTGCTTGCAAATCCCTTTTTTCGAGAAATATTCCTCTGACGGAAAAAATATTGACATATCAGATGAGAATCCTAAACTGAACATCAAGATAACTTTATCTGAATCTATGTTATGCTCATTGACCTTTTCAACAGCCTCACGTCAAATTGTATTGCCTTTACAAATCCAGCACACGTTCCGCGAAATTGCGCATATAACAAAACTGATCTGAATAAAAAAAACTCAGTCGCTCCGTTTGCTGGCCGTGTCAGTTTATGCCAATCCTCTGTGTCTTTATAGCTTTAAAATACAGATAGAAAAGCATTAAATTCAAATCTATTACAGTCGAAACGCGTACAGTTCGAGTCACGTTCTGCAGCACGCGATCCGAGCAGCAGCTCTCCCATCTCCGCCTACTCTGAATGGTCAATGGTAGATCAGTGCGAAAAATGTGTGCATTTAATTTAAAAGTGTGCTCTTCTTTCTACGAACCCCCTTACCCACCCCAATTCTAGGTATTCCCGTCCACCAACCCCTTTTAAATTCATTAAATTGAACAAACACTGACCGCTGCTGCTGCTGTTGCTACTACTGGCAAACAGTAAAGT
This sequence comes from Topomyia yanbarensis, assembly GCF_030247195.1. Taxonomy (NCBI): domain Eukaryota; kingdom Metazoa; phylum Arthropoda; class Insecta; order Diptera; family Culicidae; genus Topomyia; species Topomyia yanbarensis. The sequence continues at coordinate 107,053,232 of NC_080672.1, read as the reverse complement.
TCAGCATGGTTCGCTGCATACTAATACCGTTTTGTAGTGTAATCGTATGCTAATTTAGCTAATTATTACGACAGTCATGTTTTGAAATTGAATACCTAGCATTCAAGAGGGGTGCGGGACAGCGGGGACAGTCGCACAGTGCAGAACTGTGCCCATCACAGGTGACATGCACTCGCCCGTTGTCGTTGCGTCGGTGCACTTAATACCGCAAGAGTTCGGTTGGCGGAGATGGACCCCGTTCCCATTGTTGTTTACATCGGGGGGCAACTTTTGAGGGTCATTCAGTTACCATTGTCAACAATGGCTCCGGCGAGATTCGGTCCATTCGAGCGTTCAGTTTGATGGTACTGCGGTGAGAATGCAAAGCTGACATTTGACGATGACGGGAGATGAATAATGACGATAGCGGCGGGTATGAACCCATTGCACTCGGAGCTCATGTATGCAGACCATGTTGCACTGCACAGTGGGGTCTTTTTTGTGGATAATTATTAAATGCATCTCCGTAGAGTCAAATAAAGCTCAGTACACCTGGAATCCAAATATTTTTCGAGCTTAGGTAAAATGACATTGAAGCGTTACCTAACCTTAACTATGTCGCACAGCTCACGGTACGGTCAGAGATATTCATAAATTTAATAACAATGGTAGCAAAAATAATTTACAATATGAGCTGTGCGAAAGATTCCGCAAACATGCACTGATCCGCGCCACCCATAACATCGCATGCATTATGCTGCATGCGTTTCCATGCGTCTATTATGCACATTGTTTATGTTGAATATTGAATCTAAGCAGGTAAACGACCGGTACCAATAGGATACCAACCATGGGTACCTTCGGTTTTGCACAGGATTGAGAAATCGAAAGGTGTAGTATACTGCTACCACCGCCCCCGGCACCAGCGAAGAGGGTGATGGTGGTGGCCGGCGGTGGGAAAGTTTTCACTTTTCATTCTTTTTCTGCGTTCCACTGGTCTGTTTTCCACAATCGCTTTATTTGTTGTTGTTTTCTCAGACCGAACATGTCGTGAGTCACAGATGTGTTTCTTCAACTTATGGTGTATAGCCGGCGGGGTACCATATTAACGTCACAAGCCATCCGCCGACCAGCCAACCAGCGAGCTGGGAACGAGGGTGTCAAACGCGTTGATCTTTTGAGCAGATTATCTCATCAGCAAAATAAACATTCAGTTGGTAACAATGCAATGGAAGGTTTTGAATTTTCCTCCGGAAAAACGCTTATTCATTCAGGGTGGCGGCGTACATCGGCCTGGTGGATGTTGTTGTCATTGCACGCGAAAAACGTGTAGTTGAGGCGAAACAATGTTGGTATGGGAAACGTTTCGGAGTGTTTGAACTGCAGTCATTTGAAGAAGTTGGAGAATTTTATCGGTGCAAATCTCTTAGCTACAGCAGATAGCAGCAATGTGCTTAATAGAGTGGCTCGAAAATGACATTTTTCAGCACAGCACTTTTTGAGTTCCTTTTGTGGTCCCAAATGCCTGTGAAAAGTTTGGGAGCGGTCGGTTGCTTCCCGGGTTTGCGCATTGCGTTTAAAGTTTGTATGGGATTTTATATGGGGAAATCAATTATTTTGCATTTACGTTAATAAAGATCGCTATTTCACTCAATATGAAAAACCAGGTTTATAAAACGATAATTCAAACCTTGGTTAACAACTTTGTCGAAACCGGTAACTAGCTACGAGTTTTCAAAAAATAGTTATAACGATTTTAAAACTTATGGTTCAATCCAAATGCAGAAATTAATTATTTCTTCCAACACTGTCAGTACACCACGACACCGATACTTTAAACTTGAACAAAAGAGAATATATTCATCGCAGAGACTTGGTACCTTTGAATGAAATGTTCAGAATGAATTGCTGAATAACACAGACGTAGTCAGAAAATGAAAAGAAGAGGGAGGGGGAGGCTTGTGTACTCCCCAGTTCCCTTTTTAGATAGTTTAGTATAACATAAGGAGCACATCTTCAACGCAGGTTTGTACCGTCGAATTAAAAATTAATCTTACGTGTTTGAGTGCTACTATTTAAGGGCTCTACTCATTTAAAATGGTACAACGGTTTATAAGTTTTACATATTTTAAAACCCTATTTCTTAGCCGTTCAGAGTCAGAATTTAAAAAAAATGCATATCCTTAGATTCCTTGAAGTCTCGGAATTGTTTTTATTGAAGTTTTCGTTTGAGAATCTAGGAACGAAACCAGGATAGTTACTTCAAACAAGCGTTTTTTGATGAAATTGAGTTAGGTTCACGCAAAACAGAGGTGATCTTGGTGGACCAGCAATATACTTCAGGTTAGAACCCAACGCGATTTCCAGACCTGAGTTAGTTTTTGCATCAAGCAAAAATAACATAAATTTGTAGGTGTAAATCCTAAATATTGTAAATGTTTTTTCCCACAACAAAGATTGTAGTATGATTCATATTTGGGTCTATCAAAATATTAAGCAAGTCCAGACTTTTACAAGGACGTAATGATTCTTTGTCTTATACAAAACAATCTAAAAAGGGACTGAGGAGTACACAAGCAGCCCCCCACCCCCGCTTCTTTTCATTTTCTGACTACGTCTATTTTATTCAGCAATTCATTCTGAACATTTCATTCAAAGATACCAAGTCTCTGCGATGAATATATTCTCATTTATCTATGTTTTTAATGTCGATGTCGGTGGTGCACCGGCAGTGTTGGAAAAACTAATCAATTTCTGCATTTGGATTTTACCATAAGTTTTAAAATCGTTAAAACTATTTTTTGAAAACTCGTAGCTAGTTACGGTCTTCGGCGAAGTTGTTAACCAAGGTTTGAACTATAGTTTTATGTAGCAGGTTTTTCATTATCAGTGAAATAGGGATCTTTATTAATTAAAATGCAAAATAATTGATTTCCCCATATAAAATCCCATGCAAACTTTGAACGCAATGCGCAAACCCGGGAAGCAACCAACCGCTACCAAATTTTGCACAGGCATTTGGGACCACAAAAGGAACTCAAAAAGTGCTGCGCCCGCTAGTTTAAATCATTTTGAAGTTTTCCCATACAACCGCGAGCCACTCTAGTGCCTAATTAATCACCTTTAGCTTTGCAAATACACAAATTGAATTGAATTTGGCGAAGTTTCCTATCTCACATTGAGACAAATAAAGATAAATAAATAACAATTTCACATAATTAGTAAATTGACTGGATCGGTTTTTATGGTCCATAAACAAAAACGGTGGTTATGTACTGCCCGACGTTTCGATCACCGGTTTTGGACGTTTTCAAGGAATATAAGTCATCGTTTTTCACCACAACAATGTTTGTCAACAATGTGTTAGTCTAGGTGATGTATCATATGGCCTGTGTTAAGCCAAAGAGGACCAAGCGCCATTTTGAGGTATATGATCTAAAATCACTATAGCATGCAATGTAAGCATAAGCATAAGCATAAGCATAAAAATCACTATAGCATGCAATGTAATACTAGAAACTCCAATATCTTTTATGTTTTGGGAACTCAAGTAGCAAACGAAAGCAAGTAAGTGTTCTTTAATTTTCTATGTGAATGCTAAATTAGCGAAATTATGGCGCTCAGTTCGGTGTGGCTTAACGCAAGCCATATATAGAACAAAACATCTAATCCCTCATATCGATGACAAACCATGTTTTGACATACTATGTTGCGTTTCGGCTTCGCCTCTTCAGAAACCGACACTAACGTATTGTCGGAATAGATTAGCGCCGGCTTGACGCAAATCCCTTAAAACTAAAACACACTATGTGTTTCAATCAAACGACTGATCAAACGTGATGTCCCGTTCGAGCAGAAGTTCTGTTTATGCCGATGAGACACAAGTGAAGCCGAAACTTGTCTTGGCTTAGCAGGCCTATGCGAAAGCACTATGCTATATTTCACCCTAAGGAGGAAAATTTGGTAAAAACCAAAATTTCTCACTAGGGTGAAAATTTGTTGGTAAAAACCAGTCTTTGTACAGGAGGGCACAAATCCTTATTTCATACTATGTTGCGTTTCGGCTCGAACGGGACATCACGTTTGATCAGTCGTTTGATTGAAACACATAGTGTGTTTTAGTTTTAAGGGATTTGCGTCAAGCCGGCGCTAATCTATTCCGACAATACGTTAGTGTCGGTTTCTGAAGAGGCGAAGCCGAAACGCAACATAGTATGAAATAAGGATTTGTGCCCTCCTGTACAAAGACTGGTTTTTACCAACAAATTTTCACCCTAGTGAGAAATTTTGGTTTTTACCAAATTTTCCTCCTTAGGGTGAAATATAGCATAGTGCATGTTTTGACGACAAACGATATCTTATTTAACTTCAAAAAGGCCAAAGCCAGTTTCCGAAACGTTGAGTAGTATACAAAAGCCGAACTCCACTTATTTTAAAAAGATTTTCTCCTACCCATCTCTTTTGAAGGATAAAGAAAAAACTTCCTCTATTGATTTGAAACTCGCATTCAAAAAGTTATTGTTCATAACAGTTTTTGAAAAAATATCTCAGGATTCAAAATAGGCACAATAAATAAAAATAGAAATTTCATGAAATAGCTTATATTCGGATGCTGGAAAGCGGTCATAAACAAATTAATCTAAGGAAATCATTTTCGTCTTGGGCATAGTTCAAATAGTTCGGGTTTTAGTACTTTTTGACATCGTTAAATCCCAATGAATTCATTTTGTTATTTTTTTTAATATCTGGACTTAATAATCCATTGCTACACTAACATGAAGCTGGGTAAATTCAACAGCTATCAAATCCCACTAGCCGGTAGTAGAAATATGAAAAAAATTGTTTGCATATGGTCTAACTACCCTTTAAAAACAGCCGAATCTTGGAGCGTAGTACGTGTTAGCTCTACCGATTTTCCAATTACATATTTTCGAATCGCAGAGACCTAGCGGTACATTACGAAGTATTTTGCCCGACTGCAAACCACATTCAATTATAATACTTTACACCAGTATTAACCCTCAAAAAGTCAAGGGGTCTCAGAGGTCCGGCTACTTACAATTCTGCAGTTTCAAGAAGCTTGTAATTTGAATTACAAATGATCATGCGTTTTCGGGCTTTCGATTCTTCAACTGATAAAACGACAAAAAAGAAGCCTTTGATTGTATTGGGTCTTAGAAGCGATGCTGCTTTAAGTCACAATTTTAGCTTACCTTTTTGAGGGTTAAACTCAAACTTTATAGTAGTAAGTATTACTAATTCTCACCCTAGTGTGTCTGTGTTCAATCCCATCCGATGTTGTTAAAATTTTCTGAGTTCAAAAATCTCTGGTCACGTCTTCCTTCGGAAAGGCAGTAATGTTTGGTCCCTGTTATAATAAGTAATACTTCCTTGTAACGAATAAGTGCGCATGGAATTGACGTGTACTTAGTATAGCGTACAAGTTAATTTTTTTGGGTTAAGTACATAATTATGCTAAAGGATGACATCGAATTGCATCACAGAAAAGAACCATGTAGAAAATTACCTACAGGACCGATCCTTTTCAAACTTTCAGACATTAAAATATAGCCCTTTGGCTTTTGGCATATTTATTTCATTCAACTTCAATACCATAACCTTAAGCTCGCACCTTACGATTAGGTCCACTCATTAGGTTCTGTAGAACATCTGGCTGCAGCTTCTTCTGTACGGAAACCCACTTTTTCTTCATGTCTACCTTAGATTTGACCTTCTTGGGATGCTTCCGTAGTGCCTGCTTTATAATTGCCCAGTATTTCTCGATGGGCATCAGTATCGGTGCGTTAGGGGGCTCACGAGCTTTGGGTACGAAAGTGACCCCGTTGGCTTCGTCCTACTCCAGGACAACATTTTTATAGTGACACGAAACGAGATCCGTCCAGAAGATCGCAGGGCCCTCGTGTTGCTTCAACAGAGGAAGCAGATGTTGCAATAGACACTAGGGCATTGTAAAAAAACTTTTTTTTGAATTATTAAAGGCACCCCCCCCCCCCCCCTCCCATATTGTGACAAATATCAAAGTAAGCTCAGATGCCAAATTTCAAATCATTTGGACAATTTTAGACTCCCGCCCACTTCGCTTGAAATTTTTGAAATTGGTACTATGGGAAAATATAGAGGAAAACTATACCAAATGCTACAATTTTTGAAGTAGCAATCAGAAAATTACAATTTATACCTCTTTTTAAAGGAAATGACCTAAGTCTTTGAAGGGAGACATGTCTAGAAAAATAAGGGAAAGTGTGGTACTGGGTCATTCGGCCCCGAAATCCCCTATTTTTAATAATTTTTCTGCTTTGTGATGCAAATCATACATATTTTGGAGTTTTTCTAATGTGAACAAATCTCAGAAATTGAACGGAACCTTTTTGACCTTTGTCTGAATACGGGAAGTTGGGGTTATAGGGCCTTTTGTCATTAATATTAAATTTTATAATTTTCTCGTGCATATATCTCTATTATTCTTCAACCAATTTTCATGAAATGTGTTGAACGCGGAAAATTCTTATGAATGCAACAAAAAATGAATTCGTTAGCGGTAAAAATCAAAAACAAATTTTTGGACAAATCACTTTTTTTTCGTTAAATATCCTAATACCTCAACTTCCCCTAAATTTCCAGGATGGAAACTTTTCTCATGCGATCCTCAAGCGTATTTTACACTAAAAGTATTAAATTTAATAAGAATTTTGTTGTTAAATGGAGTTAATATGTGCAATTTTATGATAAAAATGTGAAATCTAGACTATATATCAGATAATTTGATGTTTCTGAATTTTACCGATAACGAATCTATTTTTATTGTACTACGCTATATTTCACTTTAAGGAGGAAAATTTGGTAAAAACCAAAATTTCTCACTAGGGTGAAAATTTGTTGGTGAAAACCAGTCTTTATACAGGAGAGCACACATCCTTATTTCATACTTAGTTGCGTTACGGCTTCGCCTCATCAGAAACCGACACTAACTTATTGTCGGAATAGATTAGCGCCGGCTTTTATTGTGTCCCTAAGGATTTTTTACGTTTAACAAGGTACATTTTATGAGATATATGCACGAGAAAATGATAAAGTTTAATATTAATGATAAAAGGCCCTATAACCCCAACATACCGTATTCGGACAAAGGTCAAAAAGGTTCCGTTCGATTTCTGAGATTTTTTCACATTAGAAAAACTCCAAAATATGTATGATTTGCATCAAGGAGCAGAAAAATTATTAAAAATAGGGGATTTGGGGGCCAAAATGACCCAGTACCCCACTTTCCCTTATTTGTCTAGAAACAGGAATATTCCTTCAAATACTAAGGCTATTTACTTTAAAAAGAGGTATAAACTGTAATTTTCTGATTGCTACTTCAAAAGTTATAGCATTTATTATATTTTTCCTCCATATTTTCCCATATTACCAATTTCAAAAATTCCAAGCGAAGTGGGCGGGAGTCTAAAATTGTCCAAATGATGTGAAATTTGGCATCTGAGCGTACTTTGACATTTGTCACAATATGAGAAGGGGGCCCTTTGAGAATTCAAAAAAAAATTAATAGACTAATAGGCACTTCTTGAGGTAGATCTCCCCGTTTACAGTCCACGAGTAGCGCACTCCGTTTTCCACAGGAGCAGATTGCTTGCCAAATCATATATTTATTAGCAAACTTTGAAAGAGTCTACTTTTTTACTTTCTCCGAAATATCAAATTTGCGCTGAGTTTTGAAGAACAGTAGCCCCGGAAGCTTCCGGAAGTCCGCCTTGACTTAAGTTTCATCATCCATGATGAAACAAAGCGGAATTCGTCTGCATCTGAATGTTTCCGGGCCGGGACTATCCCACCGTAATTTGCCATTCGTCACGATTTGGAACCTTTTGCACTTTGTACATATGCAGTTCCTTCCGGTCCTTGGCTCTCTGAACGAAAAACTTGATCCAGTTGCTGGGTCAATCCGAGTGTGCGATCCGTCATTAAAAATAATCATGGTTTGGCCAATCTTTTGTTGACGACGAAGCGGTTGTGTGTATTCGTTTTTGTATTATGATAATATGTACGAAATTTTGACCTAATTTCGTATGTTAAATTACGTACACTTATCGTATTGTGTACGTAAAATTACGTTCACTTCACGTTATTTTACTTGCACAATTCAGTAATATTTTACTTATTATTTTTACAATGAACATAATTTCATATGTAAAATTACGAACACGTAACGCAATCGTTTACGTAAAATTGCGTACACATAGTGTAATATTGTAAGTATAATTTTACATGTAAAATTAAGTACACTTGACATAATTTTGCATCAATTGGATTTACGCGACAATTATGCGTTCAATAGAGTTCCTTGTGCGGCGACAAAAAAGTGCATTGTTTTGATCCAGTCGATCCAACTGAAAAGAATGGTTCATCAGTCAGGTTTCTCATCTTGCAAAGTTCAGTAGATTAACTCCGATGCTCCGCTGCTACAACAGGGCAAGTAATCCGCGCGCGGCTTTGTCTATTCGCAAAAGTAAAAATTGATTGATTCTACCTAGTGTGTAAAACGTGAATAAACAATGAGTGACACTGCATCGCATGTTCATATCCTCTTGCGGCAAACTGTTATACAGTTGACTATTCGAAATGTACGCTAAGACCATTGATTCGTGAAGTGGAGCAATTGTTGTAGTCGAACATGAAGCTCAACGTAGCAGAAGTTAATGCTATGCAATTCCACCATCTACGTCATGTGACACTGACTATGTTCAAAAATATTAGTCAAACAGAATTATTTGCTTCGGAGAACAAGTTGAAACGCGTCAATCGTTAAATTAGTTTCATCTCAGTAGTTTATCAAATAACGTAGAGTTTAATTCATTTTAAAACATCATTGAACAAAAAAAATATTACAAATTGAGGCTAGAAATAGTTTGAAATAATGCGAACTAGTGTTGAAAACATTTGTTTTCAATATTAGAAAGTTTGGTATTTATTACTTTTACTAAGATCAAAAATTTGTTGTATAAAAAGACACTTTAGGAACCTTCAGAAAAATTAGGAAAAGGAAAATTTTGGTTTTTGGTAGTTTTTATAGACAACATTCGGGCAAAATTCGCAAAAAGTATAACAGATCCGTATTTCATTAGTTTAGTGTAAAACTTATTTGAAATATTAATAACTTGGGGTACTGTACAATTAGACATAATTTTATAGAAATAATTACGTACACTACACGTAATTTTGTATATAATTCCGGGGCACCACATGAACGTACTTCGAGCCGTATGTAGTTTTCATTGTACATGAATGATATAATGATAGCGCAATATCATTCTTTGTCTGATTTAGTTAAGTGCTGTGTGTTCTTTCGAATAATGAACGTATTTACAACCTTCACTAAATTTGTGTTCAGACTGGTTTAAAAAACAATTTGCCAGTCTCAGAACGTGGACTACTATAGTCTTCGACTTCTACTTCTTATAACTTTTAACCGTGTGTCAAGTACTAAAGGTGTAATAAACTATATCTAAAATACCTTAAACCTGGACCCCTACAATGCTCTGGATGTTCATCAATTTTCTTGATGCAAAAACTTCGCCTCCTTCCATCAACGGAACTTGTTACTTGACGACCAATCTCCCCCTAGAATAATACCAATCGAATACATTTTCCCTTCTATTCTGTCGGAAAAGTTTTCAGTTCCAACAATTGTCGCCGATGGGAACAAATTGTCAGCCAGTCGGTTTTTCCTCATTTCAAAAGACAAAACGTGGCGTTTCACTCGGTTATCGGCCCCCATAAATATAACTAAAAGCGTCAACAAATTGTGAATCTAAGCACAGATTCCTGTGACTCAACCAGACAGAAAATAAACCCAACTAGAAGGCACGGCGAAGGTGAAGTTTGCCATAATTTAAAGTGAATTACAGAAAGACGCAAAAACACAGAGGCAAATACTTCAGAGGAACTAAATATCCAACACGCAGCAGGACCATTATCAAGTCGCCAGTCACGCACCGATGTTGAATTAATTATCCTCAGCCCAGTAACAGCATCAACAGCAGTGATTCTCTTAAGTGAATGTTTGCCTCTGTTTGAATAATGACGACTCCGTTAAAAGCTACCGCACATTACTAATCCTGGTACCACCTCCCTCCCTGCCTCCCTCCGCACATCTTTCGCCGATTTGGTGCTACACTAACGATTGACAACTGCTTCCCATAGATTAGTCACCCCGTGCTCGTAGGTTCATTCATCTGGCGGGTGATCTTTCCGTGGCATCGGATTCGCTCCAGAGAAAAAAAAAAATAAAACATACTCAGATTTAGACGTTTTTTTTCCTAATTTCCATGGAACCGCTTCGTTTGCCGAAAATAGTTTACTCCCTCTCTCTGATGTACATGTGACACGTTTTTTTTTCGGCCGCGTCGCGGGTGGTGACGACGGCGAGAGAGCAAGCCAGAGGCCAGAGCACATGTGTTCACTCATCAATCACCTCACGCGGGGACGTGTGCGCGAGATCTCCGATGACTGTATGTGTATTGTCACGGGAATGTTTATTTAGAGGATTTTTTTTCGGTGGGGAGGGAAACAACAACTTAACATCGGCAACCAGTAGATAATTACCCGGAGACGGTGGAGGGATGTGTGTTCGGGTCGAATTACGCGAGGATGCTAGTTGGGGGCTACACACATTCCATTGGTTTGATCTTAGCTAATTGGGACATTTTAACAAATTGGACACTTCTTCAATGACGCTGACGGGAGATCTTTGTTTTCTATTGTGAAATAGTTGTTGTCGAACTTTTCTCTAGGTAATGAGGCCATATTAACTTGGGCGTGAAGCGAGTATACGCTTGTTTGGATAGTTCATATTGCCGATCGGACAACGTTTGTTTTCTTCAAGCTTATGTTAGATAAGATAAAACTTAATAACAGCATGGAATTCGGACGAAAGGATAACATTTAAGTCTATAATTTGTTTTTATTACAACCCATGACTAACTAACAAAAACATATACAATTATAAAACATCGCTCAATTAAAAGTAGAGCAAATTTTTTGCAAAAAAATACTGAAATTTTATTGAAAGTACCACTAAAATGTAAATAAAATTACGTACACTTTCGTAATTTTGTATGTGACTAACGACCACTTAACGTAATTTTGACGTAATGTATTTAAAATAATGTACAATTCACGTAACTTTTATGTGAAATTACGTACACTGAACGTAATTTTGTACGTATTTTACGTACAAGTGTCGCAATTTCGTATGTAAAATGAGGTACACTTGACGTAATTTTGTATGTAAACTTACGAATACTCGGAGGCCTTGTACGCAACTCATCCGGTGTTTGGTTTCCATGGGGTTGGAATTTTTCTAACCGAAAAAAGAGGCGAGTGACCCTACGGTTAAAACAATATAATCGAACCAAAAAATACGCATACTTCACGAAATAGTACATGTCATTTGAATATATTTTCTAGACTCATTCCTCTTGGAATCGACATTCGGCGTACTTCACCGTTTCCTTTGCTGCTGATCTTGCTTCTTGAAACAATTTTAGTACGTCGGATGTAATCCTGCTGCTTTGATTCGCTTCAGTTATCTGGACCATTCTCGACGCTGTTCGACCCGCCGTCGAAGTAAGCTAACAGTAGCTGCTGCCAGCAGCCCCTCCAACCCTTTCCTACGTTGCCCAGTCTGCTTGCTTGTAACCTGTAAGGGGGACCTTGGATGGATAAACGCTGATCGGAAAGTGATCGCTTTTGTGGATATTCATTCCTCAGATCAATCTGGGTGCTAGCGTCTCGCAACATATCGAGAGATATATGGTTAACCCTCAAAAAGGCAAACTAAAATTGTGACTCCAAGAAGCATCGCTCCTAAGACCAATTAAACCAAAAACCTCTTTTTTGGCGTTTTATTAGTGAGAGAATCCAACGCTCGATTATTTGTATTTCAAATTACATGTTCATTGAAACTGGAGAACTGTAACTAGCCGGGCATCTGCCTTTTTGAGGGTTAAAGTTGTTCCAGTTACTTCAATCCATTTCAATCCGAGTGTGCGATCCGTCATTCAAAATATTCGATTGTTTGGCCGACATTTTCTCGGCGATGAAGCGGTAGAGTGCATTCGTTTTTGTGTTAAGATATTGCGTACGCAATTTGTTCGTAATTTTGTTACATACGTAATTACACACATTTATCGTAATTGAATATGTAAAATAGCATTCACTTCACGTAATTTTGCATGCACAATTCACGTGATTTTTTACGCATCTGTATTACAATGGACGTAATTTTTTATGTAAAATTAAGAACACCTGACTCAATTTTATATGTAAAATTACGTACACTTAGCGCAATATTGTAAATAAGACTACATTGGGGAAATTTTACATGAAAAATTAAGAACACTTGACTTAATTTTGTATGAAAACGACATACGCTTGACGCAATTTTGTATGCAATCTTACTCAAACTCAAATACATCTTTTAAATTTGTACGACAAATATACGCCCAATGTCGTCAAAAGAATTCCTTACGTGGCGACCAAAAGGGCAGAGCCTCGATCCAGTCGATCCATCTGCAATGAATTGGTTACATAGACGAAGCTGTGTTTAAACCAGTAAAACTGCGTGGTGATAAGCTGTAGGATTTCTCGCATGCAATACGAACTTGTCTTGGGCTTGAGTTACCAGATGTTTAACTTCGTGCCGTTATTTTTACCAGTATGGAGATTTTGCGTACTTCCTTCCTGCTTTTCTTTTCCTTTCGATCACGAGAATGATGATAACAAGGTAAGGCACATCACTACTCACGTCTGAGCCAATTATTCTGACTTCTGATGTAAAATTTCATACCGTTGGTGTACTTTCTATACACATTTTTATACATTTTATGTAAACCTGGCGTAATTTTGCATGTTATACAGGTGATTCAACATGAGGTTTTTTAATAAGGCATTTTCTACAGGTTAACTGGTGCTAACAACAAACTGTCATGCTATTGTTGTTCAGTATCATCCTGCGCATCATCGATTCAGTGTTTGGACTATTGAAAAAGAACCATTGTTTTCAGTCTACTTTCTGTTCAGCGATGAAGTCCATTTCTTGCTCAATAATAACGAAAATAAGCTAAATTGCCATATTTGGAGTGGAAAGCAGAATTAGGATTTGTCCATCACGTCACAATACCTTGACGAAAATCAAAATGTCATCGTCTTCAGAAATCTATCCGATAATCACAGAAGTCAAATGAGAGACTCATCAGTAGAACGACGCAGTATAAGTAAACACAAGTCAGGACAGTATAGTTGTGGTTATTTGTCACCCATTCTCCAATCTACTCTGGACACTCAGAAGTATATGTCTATAACAGGTCAGCAAATATTGGACCATTCGAATGGACCATCTCAAGCGCTACCATGGTCAACATTTAAAAGAAAGGGTTTTCAGACAATAAATAGCAAATAGTGGTCTTTCGAGTGATAATAAAGGTTTCGCGATTTAATTCATATCTAATTTTTTCTAGTTAAAAGAACCTTATGAGGAATCACCAAAAAACCTCATGAGGAATCACCCAAATCATACAATTTTGTATGTAAAATTATCCTTCTTGAAAAAATTATGTACACTTAACGTACAAACGTATACCTGACAAAATTCAGTACGTAAAATGACATACATTTTATTTTGTTTCTTAAATTGCATATGCATACGTTACTTAGGTAAACTTGACGTAATTTCGTGGGCATTATTACGTTAATTGACATGATTTTTAATACAAAAATTATAAACACTGGACGCAATTTTGAAGGTAAAATTAAGTACACTTTACGTAAATTTGCATGGAAAAATACGCACGCTTCACGTAAATTGTTTTTATTTTTACAACAAAACAAGCGATGCAACCAGAACACAGAGACTAAAAAACATTAATCCGAACACAATGCAAATTTAACAATTGTAGAGTAGAGTAGGATCAAGTAGGTCAGCTTTTTTGGCGAGCTCGTACGATGTTCTTTTTGCACTTATTTCGATAAACAATCACAATTGAAAGGTGATACACCTGGTAACATTTTGGCAATATTATTTTATGCCTAACTAAATACTTTTCAAGCAAAATCCAATAAGTCAAAGGTACTTTTTACGATGTTTTTTTTTTAATCTGGGGGTACGATAGATCACTATATTCAACATTAAATAAAATGATGTACATGGCTAGAAAACCAGCGGTTCAACTTTTATTTGAAGAGTATGAATACTGCAGACTTAAATAGTGAATTACACAAATAATCCATTGATGTTATTCAGATAAGAAAATGAGGAAGTGGTAAATAATGTGAAAAATAATGAAACTGCGGAAGAAAGCGTTGAAAACCGTGTTTTTTCAGTACCTGCGTCTGGGTTTGAAATTGCGAATGACTTTTTCGGTGTCCTCGTCATCGCTAGAGTGTGGAATGGAAGTTGTGCATTCCGCTTTACGTGGCTGTTTAGCGCTGGGATGACCACATTTGTGCTTCGGAGCATATTTTTGGATTTCTTTTCCTTCTCTTTTTGGATCACGTTTTCCTGCTAAAGTAATTTTAATTTACATTATAGTAGTGACCTAATACACCGTAACTAATACAGCTGATGTGACAGTCGTCAATGATGTTCTCTCTAATTCACGCAACACGAGCGACCTCTGCAATAACATAGCAAAGATAATGCCATATACCTATTGTAATCCCATACCTAGTTGAGCCCGTGGCCAGAACTTTGCTTCGGGAGGGGCTGAAAAATAAAATACATACATGAACTGATGCATGATGACTCGAGATAGTCACTGAAAACTGAACGAAAGTATAAAAGGTTGTTAGTGAAGCAATTCCATAACTAAGACATTTTAAAGAATGGATATTTATTAATTCAACGAGAATGAGAGACCTTGATGTCGCAAGAAAATGTAAGATATTCTGGACTACATGTTTACAAGTCAGAAGAACTAAAATAGTGTCATAGCAAAAACTTGTCTCAGAAAGCAAAAATTGCATAGAAATTTTTGATCTGGAAATCGATTTGTAAATATGGTGAAGCACTTTAACTCTGTTTTATCCTGATCTGGCGGCATGCCACTGCGAAATTACAAGAACTTGGTGCTTAAGCAATTTCATTTTATTTTAAACTTAAAATTGAAACTACATATATAACTTTCACAATGAACTATATAAATACATACATAACTTTAACACAGTGTGTTCGGTAATATTGACATATAATTGAGAAATTTGATCAACCTTAATAACAACTACTAATTCAACTAATCTCAAAAGTTACCATTTGTACATACTCGGTAAAAACGGGAATTGTGGTATTTGAATACGCTTCTGCAGGTCCTTTTTCACAATAGATCAAAACACTGGTCGCAGTGGAATATCTACTAAATAGAAAAAAGGTCCATTTTCATAAGACGAATTTCGCGCTAAATCATATTCAGAATTGGCAGCATCCTCTCAGATTTTAATGAAACTTGCTGTACATGAAGACTTTGTCACAAGAAGCCACTTTGTATACTTTGTTTTTCCAAAAATGATCTAGAATGTCTTTTGAAAAGGGTCAAACTTTTTTTATCAATTTTTTCGAATGGCTATAGCCTAAAAATGACAACTCCTACAAAAAATGTTGTTGGAGTGATTTTCACAAAATTAGTAAAATTTTGAATAAATATATTGAAAAAATTCTTCATCGACTCCTACACTGAAAAAATCGCTTTTAAAAATTTTAAAAATTTACAAAAATATCCCATCTTTGATTTGGATGGAATTTTGTTTCAAGATAATAATTACGTTCCCTACCTACCGTCAAAAATTCAAGTTGGGCACTTTCAAGGAAGAAAAGTTATTTGAAACAAACTTTTTCGTGTCCAAGCTGCATTTTTTTCAGTGTATTTTTGTCAAAAACTAAACCAATGAAAGTCATAATCATCCCAGAATCCAATTGTTCAACCGCTAGTTGCCTGATACATACAAAAAATATAAGTAACGATTTTGGTATACATGCATAACAAACTAGAATGAGGGCAAAGATAAGTCATTTAACATCATCAATATATGCGAGATTTAACTAAATACCACTTCGCCGTGTACGAAGAAATATCTTGTCTATGTACCCGCCCGGAAAGTAGAGATTGATGGTGTAATCTCCAACAGGCCTTAATTGCGAAGTAGGAATAGGATTTTTTAAATCGATTTTTTTCAGTGTAGGAATCGATGAAGCATTTTTTCTAATATTTTTATTAAAAAACTTGACTAGTTTTGTGAAAATCACTTTTTCAACATTTTTTTACCTTAAACCAGTTGAATAGCCGGAGTATCATTCTTTTTTGTCATAAATCAAAATTTCGAGAGTATGCAACAGTTTTCAAACATTGTTTGAATTCGCTTACGAGGAGGGAAGCTACAAACTATATTAGGAAAAGTACAACATCATCCAACATATTTGAAAAAAAAATACAACGTTACAATAATAACATCACAAAACTATCACGAATCTATAAATATGTATGAGCACAATCATTTCAGCATCACTCACTTCCAGCACATAGAAGAGAACAGTTCTTGCTATTGTAATTCTTTCTTTTCATTTGCGAAGTAAGTTTGCTACGGTGCGTGGGCAATTTTAGTTGCCTTTGGTTGCTGAACTTACTAGATGTTAATAATATTAAAATATTGCGTTTATGGAGCGTTTTACGTTGCAATTTTTTGAAGCAACCCAAAATTTATTCGAGACTTTCCCGAATTTTAAAATTTGGAACTAGGAAAACTTTGGAATATGATTTACTAAACAAATACTCAAAAAATAATCTTTGAATAGAAATAATTAGCTCTGGCTTTTTCACCTCACCCTCAGGAAAAAAAAGACATGTTTGGCTTCTGTAAGATAGCTATCATGTATGCTTGCTTAATAGGATCGTTTACTATATGCTGAGAAAAGTTGAAAGAGATGTTATTGAATCGATTTTCATTAATTGATTCGTTTTACTATCCTTTCTTCTTCATTCCTGATCATCTCATAAGAAATACAAAAAAAGAACTGGAGATAACGTTTCGTTTTCAATAAATGAACCGCATCGTTGCTTTCTAAGGCTGCGTTGTCACTAGTAGCTTAAAGGTATATATGGACAAGTCGGCTGTCACCTACTAACTTGAAGAAGCAACTAGTCGCAACATCTTAGTCGCTTTTCGGAATTAGCTGTCTTTCTGCTGTTTCATCACATCATGTATACGCCTCCATAGTAATCAATTGGTAGTAATAGAGAGGGATTAACAAAATTTCCAGTAAACTTTGCGCAAACGTCGTCGAAATAAGTTTTAACTCATTTGAACGATTTCCACCCGAAATAATAGACAACAATCTCATCACGTACTATCGCTCAATTTTAGAGTTCACTGTAAACAATGGTGTTATATCAAAACGTGTGGTTTGCTAGCTGAGTTGTGTCATTAATTGCTATCAGCCATCCGTGTGTGCGGAACGAAAAAATCAATAGGATCGGTGCGACACCGATAGCTTGGTGTCGATTGAATGCATACGTCACGGCTTGATGCTAGCAGAAAGGGAGAAGAATGATCGCATGGTCGTTCTAGGCGAGGATTTGTGAAGAATTTTTTGCCGGCGTCGGCGGTAAAACATGATGATGAGTAATGTTCTACCATAGACCATGCGGTAGACTTGGCTGCAACGCCCAACTCCTACTTAGCAGAAGGCAAAGGATTCTTCATATTTCCTTTCGATCATGTCCATATGAGCCTGCCTAGTCCTACTTTTCCGTTCTAAGTTTATAACTGATTCGCTCTAGAATACCTATCCGTCTTTCGATACAGTAAAGTTTGTTTATACGTTGCAGCATAACCTAAAAAAGATATGCTTTATCTGTCCTGAAACAACGTTTCACTCAACGCCAATCGCCAAAAATCCACTGGTCGACAACAAAGTAGCAACAAATAAAAAACAAACATTCAATTCATTATCCAGCAGCTGTTCACTGCCCGCACCGTCGTCCACCGGAACAAACTACCCACTTTTTTCAGTCCATTCACATTTACGCTCTGCCATCAACGCGGCGTCGCGTCGTTTCGGTACTGCGGTAGGTACTAATATTTCTGTTTTTATTGATCTTGACTTTGGGTCGGTAAAACCGGCGAAGACACCCCCCCTTGGGATCACAGTACCAGAGCGGCAACAGCCGCTCGGGGCGTTAGATTCAATTTGATTCCGTTCCGTCTTAAACCGAGACGAAGTGTTGACATATTCATATGATAATCTTATGGTTACTGGTCTGACTAACGATTGACTGGACAGTAAACTGGCTGATGATGTGATTTTTTTGTGGGTGTAACATTGTTCAAGGAGTCTCATATCATGTATTCCTGTTCTGGGACATCGCGGATCGCTCGTCAATATGCGTTGTAAACTTTAGTGACGGACGGTACACGGGCAGTAGCGTGTGTTACGATTCATGGAAACACGAACTCATGCAATGTGGATGAACGTGAGAAGATTTATCGTCACGAGTATAACTTCCAGGCATAAATTTTCACTTTGTTCACAGGCATTTTGTTTGGGTACAAATCGAAAAATATTTGAAAAGATTTCATATACGTCATCGCACATCATCCTCCGCTGTGAATAACACAGGCAGTGCGGTCCCATGTGGTGTTGCCGAAAATGGGTTAAAGTGCTCAATCCGAAGCTATGTATGCCCACAGCGCGAGCATGTTGGGGGACATTTACAGTCGGGAAAATTCTTGTCTACTCATGATGGGTTCGCTCTCTTCATAAGAGATCATGAATCGCGATACCGACCAACCAGACAAAAAGACACAGAAAGAGCGAACGAACGAAAGTGTTTGTGTGAAAGGGTGACGCTTCGTTTGATTGACAGGTCAGGGGCGTCGTCGTGTGCTATGCGGACGTACGTACGTACGTACGTACGCACGCAAATTAACAGTGTGTTCGTCTCGCGAGACTGACATTTGAGATGAGATGGGCAAAGGAATGTGATTTGACGCAAAAAAAAGCACTCGCTATTTGTTTCTATTTCCAAGCGAAGTTTTACCTCTTTTCAGACATTTGGTTGTAAGCCGGTCGTGACACGGGGCAAACAAAATAACTTTGTAAATTCGGGTTTTGCACCGAATATTAAGTTAGTCCCCCATATGGTTCCATACGTTGCTGGGATTAGCACTAAATGTGGTATATGCGGTTGTTACAGTGGAACTCTTGTCTGCTTTGTGGTTGGTAGGGGATTTTCACTTGTACGAAGCAGTGTTCTTAAATCATAGGCTACATAAAATGTGAGTGTTTTCCTTTCAGTGCGTACGTATGCATTACATTTAATTCTTATAGACTCTGTAACTGGTAGAATGTAATTTCTGATCCGAACAAGTGCGACCTATCACCATTCATTATTACAATTACTCATTACACATGGATTACTGATTGAATTAAGTACAAGATAAAGAGATCTCGATCATCGTCACGACTATGAAGCAGTTTTATCCGATCGATACCAAAAGATATACAGGAAGCTTTCCGTATCCGAAAAAATGCAGTTATTGGCACCGATTTGACCACGATCAGTAGAGAGAATCATCAATTAACACTAGTTGCGAATTTTAATGGGTAATATAATATCGATTTAAAAAGTTACCAGTAAAAGTGTGGAATGTTCAAACGGATGCACTGTGTGCACGGAAGGTATGCCAGTAGTTCGTTCCTATGATTGTTTGCGACTTGATGCTGGGAAACAACGCTTTATTCATTACATCAACTAGTGTACAGAGTCCGTGATTTTTTTCCTGGTAAAGTAGGCGAAAGTCTAGACTTTCCATGCATTTTTAAGGCATTTGACATTAACAAATTTAAATATTTATCAAAATTTCATGTAAAAAAATAGACCACTTCACATTTAAGGTTTATATAAGAATTTCGTATGTGGCTACACTTTGCACGTAGTTGTCCCGGAAACGGAAATCGGATTCAAATTAAATTCAATAGTCGTCTCTAAGGATATTCCGATTGTGTAATGTATTTTATTGTCTTCGTATAAAGGATTATCTTACAGACTACAAATATTACGGTATTTTAGTTCGCTTTTTTAGGCTTCTGATGAGATGAAGTCGAAACGCAAATTCTATAACTAACGCAGTTGGTATAAAACAATTTTCTTAAGAAAAGAAAAAAAAATCGATTTAGACCATGTCACCTTCTTCGCCGTTGTCTCTTTAAGGGACCACTTCAATAGAAAAAAATATGTTGACAGCGAAAATATTCTAGGAACACTGTTGATTACTATGATTATTTTGACAAAACATGCTAGGCAAAAATCTAGCGTTTCATTTGAAAAAGTCGTTTTTGACAAATGTTTATACAATGTTCAGCAACAAACACGGCAAGAAAAATAATTTGAGTAGTGCGTAGCTGACACCGACCGAAGCATCATGTGGCTCATACTTTGTTACTTATTTTGTTGGATTTATACAAGGCAAAGTAATAGATAACGGTATAGTGAAGAGAGACAGAGAGCTCCATCAGTACACGCAAAGAGACAGTAGAACTTTTCCTAGAAGGGCAAAGTAATACTAAATACCAAAAATACAACCTTTATTTTATTACTATACGAAATCTGTAGTAAGCTTGTATTTTTTTACGTGGATGAATTTAAAAATCAATCACTCAAAAGTGACTAATCTATTAAATTCATATCATCCATTCAATTCATTTGATCCTGGTGGCCTTTTCATGTTTTCTGCTGTCAATTGTTTCCATTTACGGCATTCATCTACTATATTCTACTATTCTCGCAAAGTCATCGTATTTTCACATTTGTCTGTAGTGGATGAACAAGACCTTGCTTGTGCAAATCTATTCGTTTTGTATTTTACAAGAAAAGGGAGTGAAAATTATAATTCGTTTACCTATGACACGGTGAATTGCTGATGAAGTTTTTTTTTATATTCAAGGCTCGAGAAATTCAATAAAAACCTAAAGAATAAAAGATTCGCGATTTGAAAGCATATTTTTGTAACTGTTTTGCCACAAGTTTCAAAGAATTCATTTTACAAACCCTAAAAAATTTAAAAGTCAAAAGTGGCTGATGAAATAATGTTGTTTTGTTTTGATTCGATTGCTGCCACAGCGTATTCAGTGCTAGTGCCTGTTCTAGTTATATCGCTATAGAACTGAGCACCGGGCGAGGCTCTAGTATATTATCACTATCGCCCTTTTTGCAAGGACCTAATTTTGTTTCATGGAACACTTATTTTAAGAAACTGTCATGGTTTTGTTTGGCGTTTTTACTTGACCCCGAAACTGAGTCAGGTACTAACCCCAACTATTGTCAGTGCATACATTTTGACAGCAGTTGTGTTTAGACACTGACTTAGTTTGGTGGTAAATTTTAACAAATTTTACGTTTACCACCCATTAGTTAAAAAACTCAACTCGTTCAAATAAGTACAACATACATGTAGTTCATCAAATATATCGTAATAATAATCAAAGATATGATAAAATCAGTAATATACTTGGAATACATAGAATCACAAACATGACAGAGAAGTGTAAAGAACGTAAACGTAATTCATGAATCCTAATATATTAGGCACGATTCAATATCAGTGCTAGTTCACAAAATCAACAAATATTATTCAAGTATTCATGAACTGGTTCATGATTCCTAGTATAATATATAAATCGTGAACATAAATCACGCTACTCTGCTAGAAAAATCCGATAGTGAATTCATGAGTAAAATATCTCGGCAATGTCATGAGAAATTGCGAAAACGCGACTAAGCTCCTGAAATCATGAACATTGTTCACCTGTCGGCTCTTTTAGTTGATGTAGTGTATCTCCAAATTTTGAACAAGAAACATGCCCAAGAAACAACCATAGTTACCCAACTAAACGCTCGAATGTAACGTCGTTTATATATTCGGAGCGAACTAGTTTTTTGGAAACACAACTAGTTTCATGAGTACGAGGTTTATTACTCATAATTTAATCAACTTGGTCACAGTATTCGTAATTGTTCGGTTCTGCACAATTCCTTGCCTAGGAACGATCGTAAGATCATAATCCTTGTTCGTTGTTTCCAACCCGTTATTAGATTCGGTGTAGACTGACACCCTCTATTTATATATTATTGGATAATAACAATCTTGAGCAGGCTGAATAGTCAATTATTTTCATTGAAGTAGTACCTTTAGGACCAATCTATTGTCGTTGCAGATGAAAACTAGAAAATCCAACTAGCGCCGATCCATTTTTCTTTTGTGCAGGTGCGTAGTAGTGATTTGATTGCATAGAGTATAAAAAATACGATTGTCACTAGTTGGATTTCACAGTTTTCAACAGCAACGATTATACTTATATCTGAATGAAGTATTTTGATTATTTGCCCCCATTAGATACGGGCGCTACTAAAATCTGAAATATCGTCTAATGCATTTCTTCATTTTTATTCGTAAGGATTCCCTGAAATTGAAATTGCCCTTTTTTCAATTACCTAGCTAGATAAAATGGATGACAGCAATGCAAGTGATGCTATTAGTGTCAACAAACACGAGAAAAATTAGCTAGATGGCCATGGAATAAAATTTTAGGCAAAACGTTTTCACAATGTAATAAATGATCTACTATAAATGGCCAGAAACGCAAGTATGTTTCACTCAATTATTGAGCGATAATTAAAATGAATGTGTGTCAAAGCAGTTTTGTTCAATATAAAGCATGCTGTCTAAGTTGTAGTATACAAAAATACTTAATTATGCTCTAATAATCATGTCTTGACGTATTCAATATGGAGTTCTGACCAAATTACTACAAAATGCACACAGTGCATGCACATTTCATGGTGTTGCCGATATAAAGGTAAACATTGAAATATTTTCGTAATTTTCTCGGATAGGAAAAGTCGACTCTAATGCCGTTTTTGTAGTTTCTATAAATTGGGAAAGCTTTCTTCGGTTGTGACGAATGGATCAAGGTGAGTTGAGTGCTTTCTCTAGGGTACTAGTGAAGATAACCTGTCTAGAAAATAGCAGCGCACGATAACGTCATACTATATGAACCTGTCATAGATCTCCAATTTTCTCGACAGGATATCTTCTGTACGAATGAATATACTTATTTTATATTCATTCTAAAATATTTGTTATGCTTTGCTTTAGGGTATGAAGCGAATTGAAGGTTGCATCTATCATATGCACGGTGAAAAAAATCGTTCTCTACACTAAGGTAATATCCACAGTTGACTCTGAAGTGGTCCGTTAAGTCATCACCTGGTAGTACATTACGACGTAAAAGTGCGTTATACTCGCGATCCCATATAAGTTTGAAAGAGTTTGCGGTACGCCACGTCGAAAGAACTGCACTATCGCGTAGACCATACACAATGAAGCTATAAGCAATGCACCACAAAACAGAAAAATTCCCAATTCTAAAAATAAATCGAGGCTCTCTACCGATTCTCTTGGCCGCTAACAATGTGACCATTAAGAACACGTGAGCCAACATTAATTGATCCTCTTCGATACCAGGCTCCACCAAACTGCAACGCGGGCGGCATCGTGAAAACTATCGAATAGGAGATGATTAGAGACTAAAGCAACATGTGATGTTGCTTCAAATGTGTATGATCCAAGACTAATTGGGAAATCAACAAATTTTGTTTTGTAACCATACTCTTCAACTCGTAATCCGGAACAAGATGTCGGTTGAAAATGAAATTCAATAGCAACCTATGGGAATATTATACCTTTCATTTGAATCTTAGTTTGTAAAAATCGGTTCAGCCATCTCCGAGAAACCGATGTGAACATTTTGTTAACAAATCCGCACATACACACACAGATAAATACATACATACATACATACATACATACATATATACATACATACATAAATACATACATACATACATAAATACATACATACATACATACATACATACATACATAAATACATACATACATACGTACATACATACATACATACATTCATACTTGCATACATACATACACACATACATACACACAGATATTTTGCGATCTCAGCGAACTGAGTCGAATGTTATATGAGACTCGGCCCTCCGGGCCTCGGTTAGAAAGTCGGTTTTTGGAGCAATTGCAGAAACTTTCTATATGAGAAAGGCAAAAGAATAATATTTAATTAGCTTAATCAGCATGAGTTCAATGTTATCTTCATGTGATTATATTTTGAAATGTTGGTGGAATGGGTTTAAAAGTGGAGGGAATGGGGGGTTAGTTGAGTGGGAGTGGAGGATGCGTCAGAAAACCTTCATCTTATTTCGGTATACGGGGTGGATGAAAGAAATGCGGACGTGAGGGTGGTCCAAGGGGAGTGGAGTGATGAAGGAGGGAGGTGTAAGGGCAAAGCGGGGGGAGGGGCGGCGACGCAATACTCAACTGCATATTTTGCCTTCCATTTGAGACTTGGTTTGAGAAAATCGGTTCAGTCATCACCGAAGAAGCGATGTGACTTAAATTGTGGAATATGCCCGAAATTCCGGACTTTCGGAATCGTCGATAGTGGACATTATATTCAAAGAATGTTTGATTGGCAATCATTGATCTAGATCTGCGATTAGAAGTAATTTGGTGACCATTTCAATAGTTTTTAGCCTCTGAGGTATTACGATTGTACCGATTTATATGGGAAATTCCAGTGTATCCTTACTAACACCCCTGAAACTCCGGAAGCAAGAGTCAGAACCGAATGAAATTCAGCAGCTGTCAATGGTATTAATGTATCTTTCATTTGAAATCAAGTTTGTAAAAATCGGTAGAGAATTCGTTGGGGAATGGGTGTGATATTAGCTTAGGAACTTGGCGGGTTCCCCGGGGGCGTCATGAACCGTCATAGATGGCCAATGTGGTTAAAGCTGCTTTGATTGATCATTAGTGATCCAGACCCGCAAACTAGAGTAATGTTACATCAATTTAAATGTGTTTTACATCATTCCGCACTCTTCAACCCGCAACTCCGGAACCGGAAGTCGGATCAACTAAAAATTCAATAGCAGCTTATGGGAGCGTTATACCTTTCAGATGAAACTAAGCTTGTGAAAATCGGTTCAGCCATCTCTGAGAAAATTGTGTAAGTTTAAATGACACACACACATACATACACACACATACATACACACACACAGACATTTGCCGATCTCGACGAACTGAATCGAATGGTGTATGACACTCGGCCCTCCGGGCCTCGGTTAAAAAGCCGATTTTTACAGTGATTGCATAGCCTTTCTTTATATGAGAAAGGCAAAAATCTGGATTGTCGAAAGTGATGAAGTTCTACGACTACGAAAAAAGCGATACCAGTATGCACAGTTCGATCAAGGGTCTAGCGATTAGCTTCAATTCCGCCGTAGATAGAAATACTACAAAGGAACTAAAGATGACGACGGAGGAAGCGAAATCAAAAACTCTTGGGAAACGCCGAAAGATATCAGAAGAGGCCGAAGAAACCCAAGAATGTCCAGAAGGTTGCAATAGTATAGCGCAGCGGTTCTCAACCTTTTTCGTACCACGGACCCCTTAGAAATCGCCCTGAGTTGCTGCGGACACCAAGGGATAAACATCGATTTTGTATGCTATCAATATGTTATTTTCAGTTTGATAGAAAATTAGACTTGAAATTTCAATCTGCACTGGCAAAATAAATTTTTCTTCGCGGAACCCCAGCAACGACTTCGCGGCCCCTAGGGGTCCGCGGACCCCAGGTTAAGAATCACTGGTATAGCGGAACGACTGAAGAACGAAAACAATCAGAAACATGGAGGCGGTCATAGCATAGTTGGTATCTTGATCACCTAGTACGCACATCACCTGGGTTCGATCCTCATTCCCGCACATAAGGTTAGAAATTTTTCTAACCCAAAAAAGAGGAAAACGACCCCAAGATTAAAACCTTTATAATCGAAACAAAAAGAAGAAAGATGAGAAGGAAAAGTACGGCGCTATAGTCGTCAAAGCAGAAACGAAGAACTTTGTGATGCTTAAAAGGGTGATGGAAGATCTTAAGGTAGAAGAGCTTATGCGTTAAAAGCCAGCCGCGCTCAAAAAATTGAGATATTACTCGAATTGAAGAATGGTCTATCGTTGCAGAATAAGTGGGTGAGAAAGTGACCGTAAGAGATTTAACTAAGAAGGCGGTAGTCGAGAGCATGGACGATACCACAACAGATTAGGTAGAAGAACCAATGGCAATGGGGTCCGGCCGTTAGGTCATTAGAACGAATGGACATTAGGCCGATTGGGTGTTAGACTGAATGGACATTATGCCGAATGGACATTAGGCCGAATAGACATTAAACCGAATTGGCAATAGGCTAAATGGGCAATTGGCCCGATGGACATTAGACCGAATGGATACTAGACCGAATTAACATTAGGCCGAATGAACATTAGGTCGAATGGACATTAGGTCGAATGGACATTAGGTCTAATAGATATTAGGCCGAATGAACATGAGGCTGAATGGACGTTAGGCCGAATGGACACTAGGCCGAACGAATATTAGGCCGAATTAACATTAGGCCGAATTGACACTGGGCCGAATGGACATTAGGTCGCATAAACCAAAGAGAGAACCAAATAAAAGTAGTTGAAACAGATGCAGTGATGGCTTCCATACAAGTTATGATAAGATTTCCCATCCAAGAACTAGTCGAGCGCCCCTTTTATAAGTCTTCTTTGATTGCCAAAATCAGCGGTGTTTTCATTGCTAGATGTAACGCACCTTCGCCATTGTGAACAATGGAGCAGTACAACCTGATGCTGGACCTGCTAACCGAAAAGCTGATTAGGCGAAGTTCGGCAGTCATCGCAGAGGATTTCAATACCAGGGCGGTAAAATGGGAGAGCAGGCTTAACAATGTAAGAGGATCTAGCATTGCGGAAGCTCTGGAAAAGCTGGAAATAAGACTATACAACGAATGTAACGTTGGCACATTCCGCAATATGGACAAGAATTCTTTATCGAGAAACATGAACTGAAGAGTTAGCTAGGAGTACACCATCAGGCAATTCACCTCAGCATTAGACAACGGTATTCTCCTGCAATCCGGCGAGTAGAATCTGGCGAGACGAACTGAAAGATGAAAAATTTCGACAACGAACTTTTCGTCGAGCCTCTTCGCATAGACAACTGTACTCCGAACGTGGATGTAGACGAGCTAACGATAGCACGGTAAGGTGTTTTCGACGGGTGCTTACGTAATCAAAGGTGAGCTTCGGCAGTATAGTTAAAGTTCTATTGCGTCGATTAGTTCACTATCTTCGCCAACGTTTCGATTCGTGGTGTGGGTCTTCTTCGGGGTTCGACAAAAATCGATAAAGTCGTAAATCTTTTGGTATACGGGTAAAAGTCAGTCGGAAAATGTTAACGAGGGCATGTGATACAACAATGTCACTTTTAGCGAATCACAACCGACACGTTCAGTAAGCCAGAACCGGAACAGAAAGGGAGGCGTGTAGTAAGTATAGTGTAGTTCCATGTAGCCAAAAATGCTTCCAAACGGGAGATAAAAGTAAGCACATCATACTGCTACGAAGAGCTGGGCTCAGACCCTACTGCTACTCCTTGAGGTAAAGATTAACGGATCGTAATGGCAAATATCGAAGGCCCATCGACTTCGGTTAAAATGTACCCGAAATAAGCTAAATATAATCGTGAAGAGTCTTTCCCGAAGCATGATTAAACGGCGGAACGTAGTATAAATCACCGGAAATATCCAGGTTTCCAAAGTCATGGTTTTGACAGTGACGAAGGGTCCAAAAGGGAAGCAAGCTCCCGGTCCGGATGGAATACCCAACGTGGTATTGAAAACTGCAATCGTGGAATGTCCCGACATGTTCAGCGATGATGATGCCTGGAAGAGGGATGGAAAATCCAGTATCATAAGGTCGATATAGCTGCTGGATACTCTTAGGAAGCTCTTGGATAGGGTTATTCTCAACTGGATGACGTAAAGCACGAAAAGTAAAAGCAGTTGGGATGCCGGAAAGGAAGCAATCCGGAGTCTTCGAGTGAACCAAAATGGCGTCTAAACAGAAGAGGTGGAGACATCGGTACTGCGCAGTGATAGCAATAGACCTCAGGGATGAAACTTCGATTCTACCGATACATATTCGGATCAGAAGCCAATTACGGCAGGAGTTCCACAAGGCTCCTAACTCGGCCCAACGCTCTGGAACATAATGTATATTGGCTGCTATAAGAGTCGAGATAGTTGAATTCGCAAGTGATGTTCTAGCGGTGACAGGCGAGCTTCTGTTGTAAGGGTGTAAGGGCGCAATCAAAAACTGTATGAATGGGGTCAAATTACAACTAGGTCACCACAAAACGGAGATGATACTATTCAGAAATTGCACAGCGGTGCAGTGAGTTCAGATCGTCGTTGGAGAAGGCATAGCAACAGCATCGAAACGTTTACTGAATCTGTTGGAAGTGATGATCGACGATCAATTAAACTTCAATAACCACGTCGGCTACATTTGTGAGAAGGCGGAGAAAGTGACTCTAATTATACTAAGCAATGTTGGTCCAAGAAGTACTAAGATGCCTTTTCTGACTGGTGTAGCGTCTTCAACAAAGAGGTGCGATGACCGACCTGGAGCGCTACGCTGAAGACCAAATAAAATCGACATAAGCTGAAGAGCGGGTTCCGGTTCATGCCCATGCGAGTAGCGATCGCGTATAGAATAATATAGTGGGAGGCAGTATTCGTCATCGCATGGATGAGCCCTATCGGCAGGAGGATGGCGAGAACTAGCTGGATCCAAATGGCAACAGAACTGGGAAGCAGAAAGCACGCAGAGACAGACTTTCACCTCACGCAGTTCCCATCAGGTCTCGGATGCTTCAGAAAATATCTGCATCGGTTGGGTTATGCGCCCTCAGCCTGCATTTCTGAGAGTGACTATGTGTAGCGCGTGGTCTTGGACGGCACCAGATACGAGAAAGATTTGTAAAGACGAGTAGTGCCACCGATACTAGTTGTGCTGCAGAGGAATAGGAGAAGAGATCGACGAAATTGTGCCAAAGCTGCGCACAGTTAGCAGGTTGTCGAGGGGCCAATGTACTGGGCGCGACGCTCGGACTCGACCCGGAATCGCCGGAATGACTTTGACACCCTACCGGTTGCTCCGTTTGAGTAGGCTAGGAGTAGTTTGTGTCGGAACACCGATGGCGGATAATAGAAAGTATATTCATTGGATGGGATACACTACGTCACCCGTCCGTCAGAAATTTGAAAATATAGAGGAGACAGCACGGAGCATGTAACGAGTTGACGAGGAAAGTTGATTATGAGCATGACGACCATACAATTCATAGCCTCTACTCCGTGATTGACCAGAACAAGCGAAATTGGACAGAGAATCGACAAATGGAGTGCCGTTCACATCCTTACAGTCATCTGGGAAGGAAAGGAATGTTAGTGTATATGTATTCAGAAGCCACCATCAGCTTAACCCATTCATGCCCATGTTGTTTGTGGACAACAACGTTTTTAAACAGCTTTAACTTTTGATTAAGGCAAGAATTGCTCACAAAAACAAGTAAGGCTAATAAATGTGACTATTGGCTTTCATTTGAGTATTAACGGTTACAAGGATCAGCTCTAGAACTGAAGTTATTGCAGTTAGTCTGATTGAACTCCGATGGAGCAGTGCTGCCAGGGACCGTTTACGTTGACGACGGAAAATGATTTTTTCATATAACTTCGTTATGTTGCAATATTAGTGAAAACTGATAAAACTTATCAATTAAAACTATTTTTGGCTACGTTTTCCACGCAGTTGGACTATTGTAAATATTCTAGGAGAATTGAAGTGAGCATTGGAAGGTAAAAATTGAGCAGCTTCTAGCACTGCAAGGAAAGCACCTACCTTTATGAAAAAAGGTTTTTCGAGTTTCTTGACCCCATCGTTTTAAAGGAAAAATAGTTTTGAAACCCTACATGCACTAGAAAAAAGTTGGGCATGAAAGGGTTAAGACATTACCAGTGGATTTGGGTAGACTCACTGTTGTTGAATTTATTTATTAAGAAACTTTCAGATTGTTAGTGGAGGGCTACAATAGGGTTGAGCGCACCCGTAAACAGAGACGTTTACGCGCACTCCTTCCAGTAATAACATCCGGCCAAATAATAAAGAATTTCACAGTACCAGCTTTAACCAGCCTGATGCTTTCTTGGTTTAGAAAGGCGTCTCATTTCAGACCTTCAGGCGGAAACGGGTGATTTCCTCCAATCCAACTTTCTAGTCTTCCATTCGTGCGGTACCCTGATGCATCCCTTCCCCTATCCGGGAGGGAAAGGAATGTTAGTGTAAGAAATGTTATCAAAACCGTGTATATCTCCGCATCTCCCCGTTTGCCACGGGATCCTTGAGTTGAGGAGGAAAGCTATAGAAAAAGGAAGGTCGATAATAGAGCCGTATTTCACAATTTTATTGGTTATGCAACGTGAGTGCAGAGAAGACCAGCGAGCTAGCAGCACTTACCAGAGTGGAGGACACGATACGCTCAGAAGACGCTCCTGCGTCTCTCGCGACCTTGACTCTAACTCTAAGTATCTGACTCGTTTGTGACGTTAGATAGATTGAATCGGGGCAAGATCGAACTGCAACATAGGGCTTGAAGGTGCGATACGAAGATCTGTTGTAAAAAGAGAGTAGAGATACCTAGTGATGATTGAGGTTTTATGGCACTCTTGAAGCCCTTCTCAAAACATAGAATGCACTTGTAGTGTACTATAAAACTAGAAATGCTACTTGCTATATCACACACTTTTTGTCTTCGCGGAAGACAGCGAAATTATTGGAATCGACCGCAGAGCTGTGGTAGAGGCGATTGTACCTTTAAAAACGGAAGGCAAACTACACAGTACCTGGCAGAGAACAAGGCAATCAATGATGTCATGATGAAGATGATGATGGAGGCGCAACAAACAAAATTGAACACAAATGAAGCTATAACAGAATAGCGATTTTAAACAAACTCAGCAATCGATCAACTGATAGTCAGTTTTATTTCTATCACCAGGTGTAAAATGTTCCAACAAAGCATACATCTCACCTAATGATGAACGCTGTTATTCATGTTTTCCCAAATCTCTTTTACAATAATTCTTCCATCGCTAATCCACACGTGAGAAAAATCCATTACACACCTCCTACCGATCCACCGAAACCACATCAGACTGAGCCGAATCATCATCAATCCCGGCGCAGAGCATGGGTAGAAGAAGAAAAGTGCAATGAAGACACACACCGAGCTTCATCATCGTCAAGCAACACAGGAACACACCGAACGTCACATCAGAAAGGAACGAGTTAAGTAAATATCCATGCTCTCCCCTTCCCCCTGCTTCCGTGGTTGGCCAAAAATAATCCACCATGGCGAAATTCGAAATAAAACGCCGAAACATCACGATAAACACGAAATTATAACTCAAGCAAAGTGTTTTGAAAATTACTGCAATGCAAATATATAAACAGTTGCAGTTTGAGGAGGAATTGCGAGTATGCCGGGTACCGGGTACACCTACAGGCACAGTGGGATGTGTGCTTCGTGAAAGTTGGTCAATATTTGATGGACTTTTTCGATAGAAGATTATTTAATTCGATTTTTGATCCGATCTTCGTCGATTTAACAACACCTTCAGGCAAAGACGCAAAAGTTGAAGGTGATTTTAACAGCAAAGTAAACAGTGATCCTAATTTTTCTGTCGATAGTATCAAAATTATATGACGGCAAAACAAATTAAAACAGTAATTATAAATACATGAGGTTCGCGTATCCAAATAAGTTTCAAAATTGTGCGAGATATTGCTGTTCGAATGCAGAAAGTGTCATTAATTCGAACAAAAACACACAAAACCAGAAACTTGCAACATGATCTTTATGTGTCACTAGTGTTGTCTGTGCGAAAAGTGAATCATGAGTAAGATTAATGAATGATGAGATGGAATTTACTGAAATCCAAATTTTCGACTTATGTTATTAAAACTAGGCCAATCTGTTTTAGATGATTTTGGATGGTATCGTAACGATAAAAGAACTGAAGAATTCACCAAATCATGACGAAACTTTCCACCGATTAACCCATTTTCAGCCCACCCTTTCCCGCTGTGCAAGGCAAACACGCCGTGTCGGAATCACAGTTGCTGCAACAGAGAAGCATCCGTGAACATCCGCGTACCCGCCGCCTCCACCAACCGAACACCGCAGATTTGCGCGAGCAGAGAACCACGATGTGGACCATATTTTACCCGCCATCCCGTATTAATCATGACTGACATGTCAAGTTGTAATGAAGAATAATTAGTGCACCGTATAATCCACCGTCCTTTGCCGACTGCTATAGTTTCCCAAGTGAAAAGCCGGGCCTATTCCCCCGCATTTTCACAGCTCTTTTCCGCTACCGAACAGGAGTTGTGTGAAAGCTGCAACCGTGGCGTTATTGAAGTTCCATCAACTTTGAAATCGTTTGGCCTAATTGCAGGAAAATTCCAACGGCTCGGTTCGGAATCAAATCATTCGTGAATGGATAGATTGGGCAAAATTTGACAAATGATTTTGTTCCTTCGCTTCTTGGCCCAAGGTCAAAAAATTTTACAGTAAAAAACACGTACCTTCGGCGGCATTTTGCCATGTTCTGCGCGGTGCTGACTCAACAACAAGGTGAATCATGTCCGATTGAGGAGACCACCACCAACAACAACAACAACAACAACAACAAACAGCGTGGACGACAGCGGAATCCTCATGCGGAGGAAGCATGATGCAAGCGGGCGTATTCGAGTGGGTGACAAGGAAATGCAATTTTCTGTAGCAAATGAGCGTTAAAGTGGTGCGAAACGAAGACGGTGTCAATTTAAATGTTACTAATGACGGCTCTCTTCGGGGAATTCGGAACGTGAAAGGGAGAGAGATAGAGAGAGAGAAGGAGGATGGTTCTCTCGAATGTTTTGCCAAATGGGTTTGGTCAAGTCAAAGATGATTTGAAATAATGGCATTCCTCGTCAGGTTGGATGTGGTTGATATATGAGTCTACTTGCGCCGGTAAAACATTGATGCGAAGATGGGCCACGATACAAAGTTTATGGCACATTGTAGAGCTAGCAGATAATAGAGTTAGGAATTCGCACTTAGCGGGCGTCATCGTAAATCTAGAACGCTTCTTTGTAATGGTAAGATTAATGTCGAAAGTTCAACCGCGCGAATTGAGCAATGTAGCACACTTTAAGTTTTTATTAAAATTAATTGTACTAGAAACATAAATTTGTCTTGTGAATGGTATGAGATAGATTTTCACCTTCTTCAACAAAGTTATAGAACTGCAAGGTTTAAGCAAATAGTTTTAGATTCGTTTCTCACAGACATTTGAAAATAAAAGAAATTAGAAAAAGAAAGGTTCTGAAAAATGTCTCCTAATTCATGTCAATGTCTCCTTCTGTTTGTAGAATTATAGCCCCTTATAATTTTGCAGTTAGGAGTTTTTTGTACTTCCGACCAATGTCACTATAGAAAATAAATCATAAACGTCTATTGACTGTACATTTTTTTACATTTCTAGCGGCTTCATAGGTTGCCAAAGCTTGTACTCATTTACCAAATATTCAAAGATCTAACCTCTTATCTCCACGTTATGCCAGGTGAGGAACGAGTAAATTTAGTGAAAGTGGAGTAATCCTTCATTGATCATATGCTGATAAACGCATAAACCAAGAGCGTCCGTTCCCCATGTTCGGAGCGGCTCGAAATAGCGTCTGTCACAGAAGGGGCGGCTGAAGGAGAAATACGCTGTCTCGTCCACTGTATTCTAGATGGCAGCCCATAACGCAGGTACGGCTGCATACCGATTTTTAGCGAACCAACAGCGAGTCTATTTTAACCCTACTACGGAGAGTTCATCGTTAACTCGGCCTACAATCGATGTCATGCGTATACATTAGGATGAACCTCTTTGCTTCCTTCATTGCAAAGCGTATAAATAAAAATGGCCTGAATTTTGTGCAACACTTGTGTTCTGTTTGAATCTTTACAACCCATCACGAGAGCTAGAATTATGTTCAATAGAATATTATTTTCCGAGCTGACAATTGACTCACTAAGATTATTCCAACTAATTCATGCTAAATGTTTGTATTGCAAATACCGTCAAGCTGAATGTTAAGGGAGAAGATATGAAATCAGTGAACAATTTTCTGTTTAAATAATGCAAAAAAATTATTAATTTTATTCAGCACAACAAAAGCTATAAACATTTAACATCGCACACTTATACTTTTTACAGAGATTCAACAATTAAAATATACCGAACACGAGCAGAACAAAATAATTTAAATATCAGAATTAAACAATATTAAATCATAACCGAAATTAACGGAGAAATAGCAATCGTTAGGGCAAATTATGGACCACGACATGATACACATAACGCGTTTGCATTCCGTCTATAATACACGATAGTTTTCGAAATAAGTTATACTACCTATATTTATAGATTCGAGTTATTTTGATGTGTAGGACTAAAAGCAACTATAAACAAGCAACGACGGCTTTAAATATTTCTTCTTGCAATTGGTGATAATGTCAAATAGATGACTATAGAGATTTTTAATCGTTTTATAATTTTCACATTATATTCATAATTAATTTCTTCAGCGTCAGCGGGGTACGTAGGATTTTTTTCATAGCTTAAATATTTTTATTTACGATTTTTTTCGCCAAAATCAAAATTTCGAAAAAAAAAATCATGCGTGTCTCGTTTGCTACTGTCATAAGAAATCAGAAAAAAAACTTAAGTTTTTGGCTCTAGGTAAAAAATCACGGGGGATAGATTTCCGGTCGTGACCCCTTACAAAAAACGGGCATGGGGAAAATGCTGCACAGTCGCCATCTAGTGTTGAAATGACTTGAAAAAAATATTTTTTTTGTGATTCATTGCTTATATTATAATTCCCAATTAACAAGTTCTCGATTCATCTGTTTATTGAGCAAAATTCCCGAAATATGCCTAAATGAAAAAAATCGTGCTCTACGGTAGCGTAACCGCTTAAGACATTATGTAAGATTAATTTTTTAGATAATTTAGTAAAGTGATTAAAGTATGTAGTCAAATGAATTCCGATTATAAAAGCCAAGAAAGAGAAGTCTCCAATCTACAAGTATATTCTTAAATCAACAAATCAATGAATCAATGAATCAATAAATCAATAAATCAATAAATCAATAAATCTATGAATCAATAAATCAATAAATCAGTAAATCAATAAATCAATAAATCAATAAATCAATAAATCAATAAATCAATAAATCAATAAATCAATAAATCAATAAATCAATAAATCAATAAATCAATAAATCAATAAATCAATAAATCAATAAATCAATAAATCAATAAATCAATAAATCAATAAATCAACAAATCAATAGATCAATGAATCAATAAATCAATAAATCAATGAATCAATGAATCAATGAATCAATAAATCAACAAATCAATAAATCAATGAATCAATGAATCAATAAATCAATAAATCAATAAATCAATAAATCAATAAATCAATAAATCAACAAAATCAATAAATCAATAAATCAATAAATCAATAAATCAATAAATCAATAAATCAATAAATCAATAAATCAATAAATCAATAAATCAATAAATCAATAAATCAATAAATCAATAAATCAATAAATCAATAAATCAATAAATCAATAAATCAATAAATCAATAAATCAATAAATTAATAATTTTGAAATTCAAGATGGCGTCTTCCAGTTTAGATAAATTCTCTATAACCTCAACCTTAAGTATATTTCCGGAATAGGGTTGATGAGGAGATGACAAAAATCGATGTCTGAAGCCATTATTAAATCCGGTTTAGATAAATTCCCTACAACCTAAACCATAAGAATATTTTCGGGAGAGGGTCGATGAGTAGAAGACAAAAATCGATGTCCGAATCCATTTTGAAATCCAAGATGGCAACTTCTGATTTAGATAAATTCTATACTATAACTTCAATAATATGGGTATCATTTCACTCAACCGTAAGTTGCTATCTTGGCCCTCAAAATGGCGTCACTCATTAATTTCACCAAACTCGTTTCAAAATTACCCATGATTAGAATTAAT
Source organism: Topomyia yanbarensis (assembly GCF_030247195.1). Lineage (NCBI taxonomy): Eukaryota > Metazoa > Arthropoda > Insecta > Diptera > Culicidae > Topomyia > Topomyia yanbarensis. The sequence continues at coordinate 107,017,023 of NC_080672.1, read as the reverse complement.
ATTCCAAAGATCTCTTAAATCTTGGATTTCTAAATGTTTCAAACATCTATTTTCATTATCTACTTGTAAAGCTGGTTCCCAAATTACCCATGATGTTAAGTTTATAGAACACCATCTCAATAATCTCACCATCTTGAGGTTCCAAAAATCCTTTTTCATCATCTAGTTGTCAAGCGCGTGTCAAAAATACCCATATTGTTAGGGTTTAGTACAGTGAAGACCCGTTCTTATCAACCTCTTAGTGTATTTTAAGGCTGACAAAAACGGGACATTTATTTCTTTTAATTTTGCTCTGGAGGACCCCAGTGCAAAATTAAAAAACAAAATAAAAATTTTGCACCATTGAGATAAGAAAAATATGCTCAAAAAACTTTACTCGTATTCGACTTATTTCGTCTGCTAGAGCCTACCGAATGGACTGTCATGGGAAGCTGAAAAATCGGGTCAAATAGAAGATAAAATCGGAGGCAAATAAAATCGAGTCTTCACCGTGTATACTAATCAACCGAAAGTCGTCATCTCGAATTTCACAAAGGTTCCAATTGTCCATTTTCATTATCTACTTGTCAAGTGCGTTCCAAAAATTACGTTGTGTTAATATACCGGAGCGTTTTATGCATGCGAGATCGAGAGCGTAGGCGTGTGGGGATGATCAGGGTTGCATGTTCTCATGCGTGACCAGATTTGTATTAGGGGGGAAAAGAGAGAAAGTGTGCTCCCAGTTCTCATCAGAGTCCCCAGTTATGGCGCACTAAAACTTGCATGAAAGTTCCATATTTTTGAGAGGAGGCTTCAGGACGAGTACGAGTCGTAACAATCGAAGTTTTATAGCACGCTACAAGAGCAATCTAAGTTTTATGGGTGGCTATAAAACTACCATAAAACCTCAATTGTTACTAGGGCGGTATCCGCCATGTCATTAACAAATCAGTTTTTCTGTACGTGAACTAATTCACAACTATATGAACATTACTCATTAAGCCAAAGATTGACACATGATTTTATTTATAAATTTAGGAACGTTATTCAGAGTCCGACTATGCGACGTGAAATGGTTCATGATTTATAACATCATGATCTGGTTTTCGTAGTTGTGAATTAGTTCTAAAATTCAATCTAGGCATTTTCTCATGAACTATTTAAAGAAGCTTGGAATTTTATTCATGAACTCTTTCAATTATCGTGAACTTAGTCACGATGCAATATCAATTGAAATGGTTCACAAAACCATTATTCATGGATATGTCGACTGATTCATGATCCCTAACATAATAGTGACAACCGATCATTCGTGCTCGTTAAATGGTTTACAAAATCTTGAAATATTATTCATGGATTCGAGGACTAGTTCATGATTCCTTTAACACGATTCACGATCTAACACGCTTGCTTGTGATATTTAAAAGATATCCCTAATCACATTCAATTTCATGCTACTCTACACATGATCATGAAGATTTCATGTGAATTATTTCACAAAACTTGGAATAAAATTCTGAAATCATTTTTGTTCAATGCGGTTACTCATGAAATATCATAGAATTATGTCCACTAATAGGTACGAACAGCAGAATCCTTATTTCAGTTAATAAAATTCATTGTGCGATGTATGGACAGAGAAACGAAAACTGGATCGAGTAACAAAAGTATACTATACACACAAATAACAAATCTTGATTGAGATCCTGAAATCGTGAACAAAATTGACTCTATTCGTGACCAAAATATCACCAAAATAATTTGAATAGAAATTACTAAAATCGTTACTTAGATTCTGAAATAATGAACATAAATCACACTACTCGTGACTAAAATATCAAAAATCGTGAATAGGATCATGAAATCATGAACATACATGACTCTAAAAAAATAGAATTAACAATCACGATACCGCGAATATAAAATACATAAATCGTGACTAAGAATTTGAAAGTATGAACAAAAATCAGGTTAAAAATGTCATAAAAATCCGATAGTAAAGTCAAGAATAAAATATCACGGAACGTCATGAGAAATTACGAAAAACTTGACTAAGCTCCTGAAATCATGAACAACGTTTAACTGATGGCTCCTCTCTAAGTTGATATAGTTTCTACAAATTAGTGTATCCCCATATAACGAACAAGACTCATAACCATAGAAATAGTACAAACACTAACTAATGACTGTCCTTTGGTTGATGAGAGTAGGAAAAAGCATGCAAGATAAAAGGTCCACTAAGCACTCCCGGCCAACTCGATGCACCACTATCGTGACGTATTGCAACCAACATCTAAAAGTAGCTTTCGGTTGGAGGTCAATGTTAAAAGCATCCAAGATAATCTTCCTAGTGATGAAGACTTACGCATAAACTTGAATTAATTGTTGATAATTGATGCACTAAGTTTATTCAAACTGATACATGTAATATAGCTAGAGGCAGCGTTGCCAACATTTTTTTCAAAAAAACTGGAACCTTTCTAGAAAAAAAACTGGAAAAAACTGGATGCTCGAAAAAACCTACTATACTCTTGTTATGTTTAAGTCAACGATTCAATGAACGTAATTTTAAGTAAACACGTATGTTTCAAACCTTTTATTGAAAATTTGAGTCAGTTTTTGATATTGTTGTCCAAATTTTAAAAAATATTAGAACATCTGACTTTGAATGTAATTCTAATAGTTACAGTCGAATTTTACTGTTTTGAAGATTTTCAATCTACACAAAATCCACAAAATCGTAAATTTAAGACCCTTTACTAAACTTGAGAATGCGCTTAATCCTTTCTTACGATACTATAGCAACTAGCTGCGAATACAACAAATGTTCATGTAAATATTTGACACAATGTACTGTCACCTTTATGTTTGAGTAAAATTCATTTGAAATCGTATCAAAATGTACATTCTTGTACCGTTTTACTCACAAGTAGTATAAAAAGAGTTCAGGTCACGGTGGATTTAAATCTTATTCTGCGGCACTCTGCATCATCCCATCGCTTGCTTGAAAATTCTGTGAATCGAGTTACAATTTGTGAGAAAGAAAACTAAATAAATGAATATTAAAAAAAAACTGGATAAAACTGGCTAAAATTTCAAAAAACTGGAAGATTTTTCCGATTGTCTGTTTGACTGGATGTTGTAAAAAAAAACTGGAAGAATCCAGTTTAAACTGGAAGGTTGGCATCGCTGGCTAGAGGATGTTTGTGATACCGTCAACCCAATCAGCCTATGGAAGGGCAATATATCTCCCTTTTAAAATTCTATAAATACAATGAAGACCCGATTTTATCAGCCCCCGTTTTAACCAGGTTTTTTATCGAATTTTGTCAGCCAGCTAGAGTTATGAAGCAGTATTTCAACAGCTTCGGTTTATTAAAAAGCAATAAACAATAATGTTTTGTTATTGTCCCCATGTTGTCAACCTGAAATACGCTGTAATATAAAATGTCCAAATCTTCTTACAGAATGGCATCAGTAAAACATGCTTCATCTTATGGAACTATTTGCAGATGGGTATCACATCATTGAGACACATTTTCCAATTCCATACAAGTTCCATTTCACGAACAGAAGGACAGATCTTCCAATATTTAAAATCAAAAGCTACTGTGTTTCTTCGCACGCATAAAAATCCAATCGATATTCGCAGTAGAAATAAGCATATTTGCTACGACTAGGTGACTTATTATGTTTTTCACTGCATGCTATGTGCTTTTAGTGGTAGAAAGTTTTTGGCAATCGATTGTATCGATACATAGGGGAATCATTTCATCGTATCACCTAAAATTCTTAATCCGAATAAAAATAGTCAGTATGCATAGTTATCGTATTTAGCTAAAAACACTATGAACTCAGGAGTATTTATCGCGAATCTGTTTTTTTTATTTGGGCTTACGTTATTCCACAAATTTTACAATTTCGGTTAATGCGCGTATTTCGTTCACGACTTGTGATCTTGACCAGTTTCTGTGCCAGGACGGTGTTAGCAAAAACTTTATTAGGATATAATATAGTTTTCTTGCACCGTGAAAAACATGTTTATTATCAAATATCAATCAAATTTGCTGTAATACCGATTGGAATAAGTGCAAATATTGCTGGGTAAGGCCTCGTTATACTTTGCCAAGGATGTGAAAATACATTTAAGCAAGAAACTGCCTCATTTTGTGCTATAGAGACACATATCGGCTTAAGATTAGTAGCGCCATTTTCTCCTTTCCTACGATAGTGAGTATCAATTTGTTCTGATCCAGAAATATGCTTAAAGTGAACTGTTAAAACGCGGCTTTTTGAGTATACAAAATCTTCGTTATGTAATTTAATAGTATAACTATGGACGAAATTTGCGATCCAAAAAATATGTGTTATATATCAATCACTAAATAATAAATTCTATTTGATATGAATTAGATATAAAAATAATTACTCATGGTTTTTAGTATACGTAAATGGAACAATAATTATTGATTTGAAACTAAAACAAATGCATGGTGATATCCAAATTCAACTTTTACTTGCATTGTCCACGACTGTTCCGCTCTTCTTAAATGTTCACATAATAATTGTCCGTACTTTTATCCTTATGTTGTTTCACAAAAGTTAGTTATCTTTTCGCAAATTATTTGAGACAGCAATATAACAATAGTTTAAAACCTTTGGCTCAAGACCGCAGCTACAAGTTTCTTTCCAAAGAAGATATTTTTATTTGAAACTTTATTTTCCATTTGATCTAAAATTTTCTTTGACACAGAAGTTTTCTAGTTGGCACCGCTAGACTTCTCCCATCCTGCCAGAGGATGCAATCGGATTTCGCAAATTGCTACTTAGCTAACGTGATTAGCTTATTTGCTTTTGAGGCCCTTTTTCTAATCACAGTTTGGCGCTAAATCCCTTCAACCCAATCGATGTATGCAAGTTTTGGACACCTAGTGGCGAATAGACTTAAATCTTGGCAACAGTGGTAAATTTCGCTTAAAAAGCGTTACATCGTGCCGATTGTTTCAGTTTCCAGACAGAAAAATGCGCAATGCGAGATAAGTGATCTAATTTACTTCATCAGCAACAGCCCGGTATCAGGATATAATTATATAATACATTATTGAGCTCAACATCCGAAACTCGGAATACTGACAGTACAATAAGAAACTGTAATAAATCTAGCACTAAGAACAGCTTTAAAATAGTGATATGAGCATCGACTAGGTTCAAAAATATGAGATTGTGATTGATAGGAAGTTTGGATCCTGTATTCTGGTGTAATATAAATTCACCGACTTTTGTAACATGTAGTACCGAATCAATAGCTTTTTAAGCATCGGATGAAAATACCGATATTTTAGATAGGATTGTTTTTTTCTAAAATAGAAACCCAATCCAATCGTAGTAATGTAGTAGATTACTCACTTTCATCCAGGCTGACAACAAAAAGCGCACAGATTTAATCCAAGCACAACTTTGTCGTACTGACAAACAACTGCTTCCGATACCAACAACAAACCCTAACAGGATCAATTATTCAATTTCGCACAGTTATCCCATAAATTATCCACTTTAACAGGAGCCCGAAGCACCTCTCCATCCAGCCATAATCCAACCCATTTGGCAACTCCCTCTATCCATCTATGGAGTCCCAGGGACACACCGCACTCGACTGGAAATACTCCCGCCGACCGGGGGCTTCGACAAGCTAAGCGTGATATAAGCTTCGCGTTGCCATTGTTATTCAATTTTATGCAACAAGAGCGGGATTCTTCTCTGTGTAAAAGTTATAAATATGTGCGGGATCCAAAAAGTGGAAAGAAGAAAAATCACAAAACGTGCAGAAACGGCCAACCTGTGCTATCGGCGCAGGAACGGAACGGAGTGCCCAGGCTGCGACTAAGTGGATGATGAAGGTGAAAGCGGTTTTTTTTTCTCCGTTCCCCGCGTCTTTACGATGTGAATTAAGTCAATTACAGAACCGTGCTAGCGCGGGTGTGTTTGTGCTGCAATTCATTATTCATTTAACTTTTAACTCAGATACAGACACACGCACGCACACCCAGTCAAGCTACCTATCCAATCACATCGGATGGATCTCTGATGGATGGATGGATGGATGGATAGCTGGATAGACGGATGGTTGCAGTTTTATGTGCTGTTGTGCCTGTGTCATAAAACACTGACTGACTGCATCTACGGATAAGAAAAGTCGTGCAGTGTTTTTCGCTGTATGGACGAAGGTGATACTAGAAAGGAGACCATATCGTAACACGATCACGCCATAGCACAGTGGTTTTTTTTTTGCCAAAAACACGCGATTAATTATTTACACAAAAACGGTCAATTTTAGATCAATAATGTCTTCTGAAAGTTTTATCAGTATTTCAAGACCTTTCTTCTGGTTTAGTACATTGAGTGATTAATCCTCCTAAAAGAGATATTTTTCTCATTTTTTTAAAATGTATAGATAATGAGATCATATGTTCTGCAATGTTGTAGAGCTACTTTTTGCGAACAACTTTGCTTAAGAGTCCAAAATTGTATATTCAATACTCGTGAAGTTATAGTGCCTTGTTTGTGGATGACCCCTTAAAATCATTTTTTTAATATAACTTTTTTGGTATCGTACCTATGAATTTAGAATGTTCTACAAAGTTATTTGCATCAATGTCACCCGCAACTCTTTAGAAGAACGTTTTGTTCTAGTTCTTCTATCTTCGAAGTTATTTAGCAATTTTTGAAAAAAATAGTGCTATTTCCAATAGCAATAACTTTTGAACGGGCAAAAACGGGCAACCAGCTATAGTTATAAACATTAGTACAACAAATGAACTACAAAATCCAATTTATTCCATTTGTCTACTGTTGTCTCCGGTGCTGTTATGGACGGTTTAGGAAGTGCTTTCCGCTGCTTAGTATGCATTTTTCATTAAGTGGAATTGTTCATCTGGTCCTCGCTGGATTCTCTTTTTACGTATGCGTCTGCATACGTAACTTCACAAGTATTGAATATACAATTTTGGACTCTTAAGCAAAGTTGTTCGCAAAAAGTAGCTCTACAACATTGCAGAACATATGATCTCATTATCTATACATTTTAAAAAAATGAGAAAAATATCTCACTTTTAGGAGGATTAATCACTCAATGTACTAAACCAGAAGAAAGGACTTGAAATACTGATAAAACTTTCAGAAGACATTATTGATCTAAACTTGACCGTTTTTGTGTAAATAATTAATCGCGTGTTTTTGGCAAAAAAAACCACTGTGCATAGGAAGCGTAGATAGTGAATTGCAAATACGATTTTGCAATAGACAAGGAGTAATTACGCAGGTGTAATTACGAAGATTTTTAGTTCCTACCGATGTCAATATTTTTTAAACGTGTTTGCTAATAATTAGAGCATCCCATTGTGGAATATTAACTTAATATTTCGAAGAACTTCGTGACAGATGCTTAGCGTACTGGATACACGGTCTAATAGGTATAACGATTCTACCGGCAATAGGTTTCACTCTATCATGTTGTTTAACGCTGCTCTCAATGTATGGGAACCTGGAACCGGAGTGGTGTGTGTGCGTCATGTATCAGTTCATCAATTAACCGCTTTCAGACCTGTTCGTCTTACGCTATGCTACCCTAAAAAGCAGTGAATGCTGGAACTCTTTTCCGCTGACTGTATTTGTCAGCGTTTGATAACGATACTGGACGAAATTCCGTGACGGTCAGCGGTGAGAGCCACTGGGTCCGACCGACCCACTTCGAACAAATCGTCCTTCTTTTCCAACGAACTCTCATCAACGTCTAGGCGCTAGAGCCAACTACAAACGACCGTCCATTATTTACTCAATGCAAACAAACAACGCAGGATGGAAACGCTATTCATTATACTGATTGACTTGTATCCCTTCCGACGAAGAACAACCAATCAGTGGGTAGGGGGAGGAAGTAACGGTAGATTGTTACAGGCATGCATATTTTTCCCGTTTGTTTTGCCAACTGGTGAAACAGATTGTTTTCAGATTTCACAGGCTGCTCCCGTTGTCGATATTTCGCGTGATGGACGGATCAGTCACCCATTCGGACACATAATGAACAAGAGCAACTTTTGCATATGTGTGCTGTACGCTTCGGAGCTGAGCTATGAACACCGATGACGGGAAAAACTTTGCGCATAAATAAGCAGCATAGCTAATCTGTTTACTCAGGGTAATTTTAGCAAATTTCGACGTTGATGGTAACGACACATCAATCTTCTAGCTGCTGTCGTTGGACGTTGCTCGACTCAGTTGGCTGTGCGGGATAATGTTCGCTTACCCGAGCAGAAGAAAAGAGCTCCATAGTACCAAATTCAGGTATTCCTTGCCAAGAGCTGAATACCACATTATATTAATAAGCTTTGCATAAGAGATAAAATACCAAAAATAGCTCCGACATGTTCCACGAATGATAATTGATAATGAATTAATTATTGTAATACCTGTATAATAATAAAACATGTTTGAAACTTGTAATAATTAAATTTATGGAAATATTCAATAATAATAAAATAACTCGTCCATGCCGTCACGCCAGAGAACAAACAACATGAAGGTTTTGGTGTAGTTTTTCGATCTGACCAATTTTTTAAATGTTCCTTTCGTGACACACGTCAACCGTGATATCAAAATCTGAATACACATTTCTAAATACTTAACCCTTTCATGCCCAACTTTTTTCTAGTGCACGTAGGGTTTCAAAACTATTTTTCCTTAAAAACGGTTGGGTCAAAAAACATGAAAAGCCTATTTTCTTAAAGATAGGTGCTTCCATGGCAGTGCTAGAAGATGGTCAATTTTTACCTTCTAATGCTCAATACAATTCTCCTAGAATAACTACAATAGTCCAATTACGTGGAAAAGGTAGCCAACGACAGTCAAAATTGATAAGTTTTATCAGTTTTCAATAATATTTCACCATAACGAAGATATATGAAAAAATCATTTTCCGTCGTCAACGTAAACTGTCCCAGGCAGCACTGCTCCATGGGAATCCAGTCAGACTAATTGCAATAACTTCAGTTCTAGAGCTGATCCTTGCAACTGTTAATACTCAAATTAAAGGCAATAATCACATTAATGAGCCTTACTTGTTTTTGTAAGCAAATCTCGCCTCAATCAAAAGTTTTTGCTGTTTAAAAACGTTGTTGTCCACAAACAACATGGGCATGAATGGGTTAAATACCTTTAATATATGAACATAAATAAAAAGTGATACGTTCAAACGTCGCTTTGTCCAACCACCGTTCGACTCAACCTGTACTTTAATGACCTTGCTGTAAGCCGATACCATTTTTTAAAATACATACATGCGCTCCAACAACAGGTGAAACTTACCTGAAAAGAGATAAAAGAAAAATGATTAGATCGATGGCAAATTACATTCTGAAGGCACATATAGTAAATAAATGGCTCCACCAATTACAATTGCGGACGAAACGGGAAATGTCACCCATTAAAATACTGTATAAGGAGGGCGTTTACGATCACACGGCAACGACTCCTAATTATAAGTACTATAGAGGATCAGATTACTATAGCTATAGCTATAGCATTGACTACTTCATCGGAGTGTTTCTGTGTTTGCGAAATCTTTGCCGTAGTTGTGCGTGGATGATGGGAATTGCATGTCCGTCTTTGTGTATTATCGCGAAGGGCTCGAGCGTTTGCGTGTTAAGTGGGCGTCTGGTGTAGGGCAATAAAAATTGACTTCTTTTTATCCGCTTAATTGTTAGTACTGAACCTCTAGAACAGTGAAGCCAATTTTCATCAAAATTAACACTCATCACCCAATCAAACCTGATAGTAATCCATGGTTTCGATGAAAGAATATGTGTACAGCCGAAAACCTTCCATGGTAACCTATTTTCAAATTGCAAACAAATCAGTATCAATGAAATGCGCAACCAAGCTCGCTTGCTTGCATTCCCTCCATTCATTCATTCCGCGTGATCATTTTTCAACCTGAGTATGCTTCACTATGTTCGATTCTTATCCATTCAGAAGTGAGACACAGTTGTCTCTGACTTGCCAGTTGCTGAGTTGCCTCTGACAACAAGTAGTACAGCCAAATACAAATATGTTAATACGGAATGCTCTGACGATTTTTCGCGGACACATTTTATAACCCAGGTACACCGATAAAGGTACACTGTCAGAGTGACAGTGTACTTTGATGAAACGGTGCTAAAACTGACCACACTGCAAATGGAAAAAAATTAATATACGTTACTATAGAAACTGTTTATTATGTATGGATTCATAAAATCTGAAAAAATCGTGTAAGCTCTAGTTTTGCGTTGCTTTTGCCTTTCTTCATATTTTGAGAAAGTTTACATGTGAACTAACTCATATTATCTGGTCGTGGATAGATTTTTAAATCAGGTAAGTCGTAAATAAATCAAATGAAGTAAAATGAACAACTATGTTTTCAGGAAAAGTGAAAACAATCGGCGGGAGCAGTACAAGTTCGTCGGTGACAAACTGACTGCGTATCCGACACTCGTAATAGTGTGTCTATCGGGGACGAACTGGATGGGGTTCTCAACATATTTTTCGAAGTGCTTCTCTGTCATCAAATATACTATAACAACTTCAACAACCTCGGATCAACTTGCAAAATAGGCTTTATTTCCCGAATGTATGCAACTCATTTATTATGTAAAATAATTTCATTATATTTATTTTAGTTGTGTGTCATTAAATCTATCACAATCTCGTTGCGAAACATGACTGGAATCTTTCCGGTTGGCAATACAAACCGCACTCGTTTTCAGTTCAAATGCTGCGGCGTAACATTCAGTGTGCAGTTTGGCTGCGACACTATCACCGCCTTGTCTTCGCTCTGCAGAATCTGTTCATGAACCAATTCCAGTACTCTCGCAATTTTGGAGCTTGCCAATTTAAAGTTAAAAACTAGTTTGGATAAACATCACTTTAGACGACTTCGTAATGGCGTCAGCAATCTCCGGCAGTTTATCACAAACATTTAGCTCCCGTTGTGCAACACCTGCTGAAACATTTGGTGCCCTACTGCTTCAGGTGTTCGTCGATTTGAGCTTGTTCAGCTATTCAAGCAGTTTCAGATTTTTCTCCTTTTCAACCGTGCTCACATCGAAGCCATTATTGTCCTCCAGCATACGGTGGCAGTACTGGATGACAACAAATTTACCGGAGTCGAAGTTAAAGCACTAGGATCTGGTTTGGCTAGATCACTCGATGTTTACGAAGTGTTTTTCCTGTACTAGTATGCGTCCACTAGAATCGATCGAGCTCTCGATGCTCTTCTGAATCTCCTTTCTAACTAATTTCTGCTAAATAAGTATTATATAGATTAAAGAAAACAGTACACTGATGCTATATTCTGAGAAAGGTTTTAAATAATATAGCTTCATTGAAATAGTGAGGCACTCTCCATGATAGGGCCAATACAGTTCGAAAGAGGATGAACATAAGCTACGCGCATTGGAGAAATTTGTACAGAGACTTGACGAATTGTATGCTTAGAAAAGGTGAGCTAAAGCGTGAAAAATGTACAAGAAGCAGAAATTTGATGAACAAGATTTATTTACCGCTTAGATGTTACTTTTCTTTGTGTAATACTACTATTATAGTACTAAGATATCCTTCAATTGATCATTTTGTAACAGTGCCTGAAGAACTTTCTGTAATTCGATAAAGATTTTTATTAAACTAAGATTTTTATTATCATTAACTATTTCAAGAGGGTATTTTCCAAAAAATTCAAATCCTGAGTGGCCACTACGTATGACTAAACTGATAGTACTGGCAATGTTTATCATATGGTAGTAGTTTAGTCTTTATTTGCGGAAGTTGATTTGGGTAATTTATCTTTTTCTGTGCCAATAGGTCAACTATCTTCTTGAGTGTGATTGTTTTCCACAGGCCTAATCGACTTTTTAAAACTCCATAACATCAACTCAACACCAGCTAGTTCTACCACAAAAGCTGAATTATGTAGAATCCAGTCCGTCTAATTGAGAGAATATTTGTTACTCTTAACCGGCAGTATCGCCAGTCTTTGGCTCAACATTGTAAAAGTGCACTATTCCGGTCTTCTTTATAATAACCATCTTGTCCGACTCGTCCGGATTCTACTTCGCAGACACTACAGTCAACACGAAGAAAAAGTCTGAATCCTTTGAATAAATTTCCTTGCGTTTCCACATGATACACCTGTGATCATCCCCGCAACATTCCAGATATTCACCATCGGGATCCTAACCTGATTTACGTAGCTGTGATAATCCTGATCCGTATTATAATCTTCAAGATGTGGAATATATGCAAAATGTAATCATCACCAGCCGTACATATAACTATTTCTTTAGGTAGTACTGCTACCAATGTCTCCGGTGCAAATGCTACCGCATGACGGCGGCTTTCATGGTGAGCTTCTGCCAGCTGATTTCATTCGAAAAATTCCAATTCACTTTTCTCCTGAAGGTAGAATGAAAATGTTCTTAATTTTATTAATTTTAATTCGTTCCGTGGTAAATAAAAAATGTTACCGGTAAGCGAAGCTGAAGTTCGTGAACGAAGAAAAAATTATCGACAAAAACAAACGAATGTCGAAAAAACAGATCTAAGCACGACATGCTTCGATCGGATCTATCAAAACGCGTTGCCATTTCATATTATTTTTCAACATATGTTACTTGTCATTGTCAAGCAAAATTCATGCATTGGGTTCTTTAAATCTAGTTTTCGGTGAGCCAAAAAATCATGACCCTTTTGTATGGGACCTTGGCGTATTTAATTTGTATTTGGTACAGCATTTATTGACGAAAGAAAAGTTCTATTTGGTGCGTTATGTATTTGGATTTCATCGCCTACTACAAATAGGATGACCTGATAAGCAAGGACAATTGGTTCAGTATACAACATTCAACGTTAATATGCATCATTTTAGATCAACAATATTTTCATCAATCACCATCACTGCTCTAGAATAGGCCACGCTGAACTTCTATTGTTTTAAACAGCCATGCATTCCTCGCGCGTATTTGCTGTGACACCCGCAGATTTCAATCTATCGGTAACAATTTTCGAAAAACTGGCAGTGATAAAAATACAGTGTAAGAAGTACACTCAAAAATACTTCTACCCCAATTTTCAAGAGAAAATACCTAATAAGTTATTTTCTACAGCGTTTTTTTTCGCGATGCAATTTTGGGACACCCTTTAATAACGTTTTTCTCAAAACCGCGTTTCTCAAATTGGCAAGCGAGATAATTCAAAAACTAATCAACGAATTGATTTGATTTTTTATAAGAATGCACAATAATGTGTAGTCTTTCGATGAACCACAGAAAACAGAATAATTTTTTTTCTCTCTCTATTATTTAAAAGAAATGTGAGCGAATTTTACAGTCAAATATGAGATTTTTCGGTTTGCATAAAGCCGTTTTCCGAAACTCGATCTATTTTCTATGGTACATCGAGTCTAAGTCTAAGCTTTACAAATCTTATAAAATTTTCTGAGACAGACATTTTTATCAAGAGCTATCGTGTTCGCCGCGGCGTTCTTCGACGTGGAAATGGTTGGACGTCTTCGTTACTAAAAATATTTTTTCCGTGCAAAATGAATATATAAAATAAATCTTAACATTACACAACAGATCCATTTTGACTTGCCTTCAAAATCGTAGAACAAAATAACTTTCGGTTTGAGCACTTTACACTAGATGGGCGTTTTTATGTAGCGTGCGTGCAACTTCGTGTGTTTAAATTCGATTTTATAACCGTGTCGCCATTTGCATATTCACGTGTGTCCTAGAATGATCGCGCGGACCGCGAATTTGTTTATTATTTTTCAGTGTATGATGTAAGAAAATTTATGTTGAAAAAAGTGATTTTCAGGGGGTGTATCACAGAAAAGTGTACTAAAATCAAAAGATAGATACATATTCTCTTCAGCAAAGTTGTTTCTTATTATATTCCCTAGAACTTTACTGAATACATTTTTTTTTTATTTTCATAAATGACCAAAAAAAATTTCTTCTGCGCTTTAGAGGGATTAATCATCAAACTAATACATTAATAAAATGGAGAATATTTTATAGACAAACTTTGCTGAAGACACTATAGCTCGAAAATCGATGTTTCGAGGACAAAACAATTTCGATCACGTTTTTGCCTATTTGGAAACACTGTGCGAGGGTAGAGACTTCCGAATGTGCTGGATTCATGGTCACGCGAACATGGGCGCTTGTTGTTTCGTGCTTGAGACCGCGGGGTTCGTGATTACATGATCGCATGCGCGACCAGATCTGTATTATCGCGGTGGACACGAGCGTTTCTATAATAACGTGTTTGATCGCGCATAGGCTAGCGTGTTCATAATTTCGAAGAGTGAATTCGTTTACATTACTGTGTAGCCGTTTGCATAATCGTGAGGGCTTTTGAAAAAAGACCTTGGTTTGTATCTATATAAACTTCGACAGCACCAACTTATTTCTGAGGTAACGAAAAAATAGATAGTAAAGGAGCAAAATACTAAAGAGTTGGTACGCAGATCATCCCGTCGGTATCGTTACCTGTTCGGATGAGAAATTCTTCGATTTAAGACGCAACTTTAACTATCAAAATGACGGTATTCAGTAAAAAATCTTGATTCCTTTATTCTTAATGATAAAATAGTAAAAAATCTCCTGTTTTCCAGATTCGAGATGGTGAAAAAATCAACCAGCACCTGAAGGTTTTACAACAAAAAGTTTTGTCACGAAGCGAAAATGAATTTCCAGACGTTGAAATATGATTTACCATCACACGGGAACCATAATTTGAAGCATTTTTTGAATTCGTCAAATTTTGTCGATCAAAGAAAGAAAATATTTAAAAAAAACCCTTACGGAACCATTTTACGAAGCCACTCTGTAAATTCGTAAGTGCTACCACGTTGAATTAATCGCCAAGCGCCAATTTCGGTGCGAGATCATGGGCGTTTGTGATTGGGTTTGTATTAACGCGAAAAGCTCAAGCGTTTGTATGTTAATTGTTAGCATTTTTTTAACCGCGTAGACATGTGCATTGTATTTTGTTTGTATATTTGTGTGTTCTTTTGAATGAAGAAAAAAAACGAAAGCAGAAACAGCTCCTTAAGGGGGTATATACAAAGCTGGAACCCAAAACAATATCTATATTTCGTCTAATACCAACGTTTCGAAGCTCCACGCCTTCTAGGTGAAACGTTGATATTAGACGAAATATAGATATTGTCGTATGAAACCCGTGACCAAAAAGCCATCTTTTCATATTAAAAACAAAGTGGTCGTCCTTCCTACCATCGAATAGGAATTGTAGAATATTCTGAAAATGCATACTTTTGAAAATATCTGTGCGAAATTTCATCCAGATCGGAGCACTAGATTGTAAATTACAACCGTTTGCAGCGCGCTGGTTCTTTCTCGAATGAAGTGAACACAAAACTAAACGCTATTATCTCGGAATGAATTTTTTTGAAGAGTCACCATAGCGATGAACGTCATAGGGATGAGCCATAACTCCGACAACCTTGAATATATTTTTAAAATCAACTTGTTTTTTCTATCTTTGATAGTACTACCAACGAATTGTCTTTCGCATTATCGAATAGATTTTGAATAAAATACTTCTAAAAAATCTCAAGCTTGGCTCAGGTTTTCACCACAACTTTGCATATAGTTACAATGAGCTCAAAAAATTTTTAAATGCCTAATAAAATTTTAAAAATCAAAAAACTTTAAATATTTAAGCCCATCGAAACTTTTAATCTATTAAATGCATTAATCTTTAAAATTATCAATATATGCAAAATAAATTATTAAAAAGCAATAAACTGTTTAAAAACCTGTTTTAATCCACCTAGCGGTGCAATTGTGCCTTTCTCATTTCTCTAAACTATGGCACGGAGGCTTTTTATG